>NC_059192.1:58516391-58887225 GCF_020615455.1 Coregonus clupeaformis
GAAAGCACCTGATTGTGATCCTGTCACCATGTGCTGAGGGTTTGATAGTGGTTTGTTTGTTAGTTTACGAGGCTGTGAACAGGAACACATCTGGAGCGCTGGTGCTGTTAATGGAACTAAAGCATGCACAATGTACACCTTTTTTTAGGGCAGCAGTCATTAAACTGTCTCCAATAATTTGAGGCCTAGTAAATGATACATTTTGTTGAACAGAGGAGTTTCATTCATCTGCTTGGAGCATGTCATCCTCTTTCAACAGCCACCTGGCATGCCAAGCTAGTTCTAGGGCAGGGGTAAGCAATCCTACCGAAAAGGACTGGTGTGGGTGCAGGCAAAGGTCTGAACCCCACACAAGCCCTCACAGGATAAGATTGTCCTGTTTTAGGATGTCCATTGCCATAGACACAGGATCTGTGTCTCTTGAGTCACAGAAGACATACACTTGCCGCACCCTAACACCATGAATGCTGTACCTTTATTTCATTCTCAGGTGTGATACAGTAAATATTTATGTTTTTAATTCCATCTCCTTGGAAACGTTTGAGACCTCTTAATACGATTTATGTGCGCTGATTGAATTACTCCTGCATGTAGCTGTGCAGTTTTGCATACTGGGGAAGCAATGTGGAAGTGGGAGAGATTCCTCCTTGCCACATTTCAAAACATCTGCCAGGTCCCAGTGAAACCGTACAGGCAGCTCAGTCAACTTCACAGTTACAGAGTACATGGATGTAGCTACTGTAAGTATAATATATCTCTGCATACAATTATTATACATTCATGTAGGCTACTAGGCCTGGCCTAGTATTTTGTTTACGGCTACATAGTTTATATAATTTTAGACCTACTACATGTTTCTACATTACACTTTTTTTTTATCTAGTATATTTTGAAGTAGAACTATACAGACATTACTGTGACAAAGAAGGAACACTTTTAGACATAGGCCTACAAATGGCAATCTAAATTAGAGCATTTAATTAATAGGGCCTAGTATTTAGGCAAGTGTCATAAATTACAGGTTATAAAGGCCTGGAAACAATACGTTTCAATTAATATGCCACAGGCTGCAGTGGCGTCTATTCATTGATGCGAAGGGAAGCCAGGCTTACACCAAAAAATTACGAAGAAAAAAAGAAATAAAAACATACAAAATAACGTGTCTTTCGTCTCTCTGTGTTTCATAAATATCCTTCAATTCGCAAGAGGCTGAATGTATCTCACCGAAGAAAGCATCCAAGCGAACGAAACAGCACCTCTCTTTCTCTGTATGTGTAACCCATCTATGCTGTCTGGTCAAAACGAGTATGACATTGTTGCCGATGAAAAGATCATGATCATTAGAAAGTATATTACGGACTCCACTTTGAATCTGCGTATTTCTCCAAAGCTCAGTTGTCCTGAGTCTGCACAGAACTGCCAGGACCTAAGATCAATGGAAACTCAAGTTTTTTAATCCTATATCTCTTGACACATTCATGAAAATAGTAATGGCCTCTAAACCGTCAAGCTGAATACTGGACCCTATTCCAACTAAACTACTGAAAGAGCTACTTCCTGTGCTTGGCCCTCCTATGTTGAACATAATAAAAAACTATCTGCCTATATCGAATCTCCCATTCCTCTCAAAAAGCTGTTGCGCAACAACTCACTGCCTTCCTGAAGACAAATAATGTATATGAAATGCTTCAATCTGGTTTTAGACCCCCATCATAGCACTGAGACTGCACTCGTGAAGGTGGTAAATGACCTTTTAATGGCGTCAGACCAAGGCTCTGCATCTGTCCTCGTGCTCTTAGACCTTAGTGCTGCTTTTGACACCATCGATCACCACATTCTTTTGGAGAGATTAGAAACCTTAATTGGTCTACATGGACAAGTTCTTGCCTGGTTTAGATCTTATCTGTCGGAAAGATATCAGTTCGTCTCTGTGGATGGTTTGTCCTCTGACAAATCAATTCAAAGTTTTGGCGTTCCTCGAGATTCTGTTATAGGACCACTATTCTTTTCACTATATATTCTACCTCTTGGTGATGTCATTCGGAAACACAATGTCAACTTTCACAGCTATGTGGATGACACACAGCTGTACATTTCGATGAAACATGGTGAAGCCCCAAAATTGCCTACCCTGGAAGCCTGTGTTTCAGACATAAGGAAGTGGATGGCAGCAAATGTTTTACTTTTAAACTCGGACAAAACTGAGATTCTAGTTCTAGGTCCCAAGAAACAAAGAGATCTGCTGTTGGATCTGACAATTAATCTTGATGTCTGTACAGTCGTCTCAAATATAACTGTGAAGGACCTCGGCGTTACTCTGACCCTGATCTCTCTTTTGAAGAACATATCAAGAATATTTAAAGGACAGCTTTTTTCCATCTTTGTTACATTGCTAAAATCAGAAACGTTTTGTCCAATAATTATGCAGAAAAGCTAATCCATGCTTTTGTCACTTCTAGATTAGATTACTGCAATGCTCTACTCTCCAGCTACCCGGATGAAGCTCTAAATAAACTTCAGTTAATGCTAAACACGGCTGCTAGAATCCTGACTAGAACCCAAAAATGTGATCATATTACTCCAGTGCTAGACTCTACATTGGCTTCCTGTTAAGGCTAGGGCTGATTTCAAGGTTTTACTGCTAACCTACAAAGCATTATATGGGCTTGCTCCTATTTATCTCTCAGATTTGGTCCTGCCGTACATACCTACACGTACATTACGGTCACAAGACGCAGGCCTCCTTATTGTCCCTAGAATTTCTAAGCAAACAGCTGGAGGCAGGGCTTTCTCCTATAGAGCTACATTTTTATGGAATGGTCTGCGTATCCATGTGAGAGACGCATACTCAGTCTCGACCTTCAAGTCTTTACTGAAGACTCATCTCTTCAGTAGGTCCTATGTTTGAGCGTAGTCTGGCCTAGGGGTGCGAAGGTGAACGGCAAGGCAATAAAAATAAATAAAAAAAGCCAATCAGCATTGAGCTAAACTGAGTGAGCTCAGATGTGAATGGTCCTGGCGCAGCAAAAAAAAGTGTAAAGGGAAGCCAGTTTGGATTTGGCTTCCCACCAATCACATCACATTAGAAGCCAAACGTCATTGACAGAAAATGTGAATTGTTGCATCTCGTTGTGTCGTTGTCCTTCGGTGGCTAGTAGCTAGCTAAAATCGTCCCTTTCCTAACCTAGCCATGTATGGAGATATGGATTTCGACTTACATAATTCTCCGTACTGGCCAATGATTATAATGGCGATTCTGATCGAACCATAAATTCATACATTGTGCCCCTGGCCTGAGAGGATGTAAGTTCAACATGTAGTAACGTTAGCCTAATGTTAACTAGCTGGCCTAGTGAATCGTTGCCCATGAAAGGAAGTTAGGCTAGCGAGAAAGCATTTTAGCCAGGTAGCCTAGGACAGCAAAAACTAAAAGCTTGTATGACAAAGTCATAGACTGTTTAGGCAACATTGGCGTTTCTCTACAAGTAGGGTGAGTCAACATGTGTTTTTCTACTTGTACACACAAACACACAGAAATCAGTGCCATGGACAGCCACATCATATTTAGCTTACGTTGATTGAGATAAATCTTGTTATCTTTTAGTTGTCACTGTATTAGACTAAGCATAGGTGATTAGATGATGTTGAAATGGTGCTGGAATAGTGGAGTCAGCACCTGTTTTCTTTGCGACTTGTGGTAACTCTCTGTGGTTCTAAATCAATAGTTGTTTAGTAGTCCGAAAATGTGGGAAACATTAACTTGATTGACCATGCTGTAGGTAATGTAACAGTTTGTTACATGCAATATGTTTTGTGGACTTCACCGGACTGATGTGTTGCTCTCTGGTTTTATGATGAAACAAAGGTGTGGTTGAATTTATTATGCCACTGTGTCTTCTTATTGAAAAACACAATTATCACAACACATAAACACAGCAAAAAAAGAAACGTCCTCTCACTGTCAACTGCGTTGATTTTCAGCAAACTTAACATGTGTAAATATTTGTATGAACATAACAAGATTCAACAACTGAGACATAAACTGAACAAGTTCCACAGACATGTGACTAACAGAAATGGAATAATGTATCCCTGAACAAAGATGGGGTCAAAATCAAAAGTAACAGTCAGTATCTGGTGTGGCCACCAGCTGCATCAAGTACTGCAGTGCATCTCCTCCTCATGGACTGAACCAGATTGGCCAGTTCTTGCTGTGAGATGTTACCCCACTCTTCCACCAAAGCACCTGCAAGTTCCCGGACATTTCTGGGGGGAATGGCCCTAGCCCTCACCCTCCGATCAACAGGTCCCAGACGTGCTCAATGGGATTGAGATCCGGGCTCTTCGCTGGCCATGGCAGAACACTGACATTCTTGTCTTGCAGGAAATCACGCACAGAACGAGCAGTATGGCTGGTGGCATTATCATGCTGGAGGGTCGTCTTTGATGATAAACGCGAATCCGACCATCACCCCTGGTGAGACAAAACCGCGACTTGTCAGTGAAGAGCACTTTTTGCCAGTCCTGTCTGGTCCAGCGACGGTGGGTTTGTGCACATAGGCAACGTTGTTGCTGGTGATGTCTGGTGAGGACCTGCCTTATAATAGGCCTACAAACCCTCAGTCCAGCCTCTCTCAGCCTATTGCGGATAGTCTGAGCACTGATGGAGGGATTGTGCGTTCCTGGTGTAACTCCGGCAGTTGTTGTTGCCATCCTGTACCTGTCACGCAGGTGTGATGTTTGGATGTACCGATCCTGTGCAGGTGTTGTTACACGTGGTCTGCCACTGCGAGGACGATCAGCTGTCTGTCCTGTCTCCCTGTAGCGCTGTCTTAGGCGTCTCACAGTACGGACATTGCAATTTATTGCCCTGGCCACATCTGCAGTCCTCATGCCTCTTTGCAGCATGCCTAAGGCACGTTCACGCAGATGAGCAGGGACCCTGGGCATCTTTCTTTTGGTGTTTTTCAGAGTCAGTAGAAATGCCTCTTTAGTGTCCTAAATTTTCATAACTGTGACCTTAATTGCCTACCGTCTGTAAGCTGTTAGTGTCTTAACGACCGTTCAACAGGTGTAATGTTCATTAATTGTTAATGGTTCATTGAACAAGCATGGTAAACAGTGTTTAAACCCTTTACAATGAAGATCTGTGAAGTTATTTGGATTTTTACAAATTATCTTTGAAAGACAGGGTCCTGAAAAAGGGCCGTTTCTTTTTTTGCTGAGTTTAGGTTGTAAAATGACATTTTTTTCCTGGCTTGGCTTCCCTGGGGATTTTACCCATGCACCGCTACTGACAGATGTGGCATAGCAAGAAGCTGATTAAACAGCATGAGCATTACACAGTTACACCTTGTGCTGGGGACAATAAAAGGCCACTCTAAAATGTGCAGTTTTGTCACACAATGCAATGCCACAGATGTCTAAATGTTTGAGGGAGCATGCAATTGACATGTTGACTGCAGGAATGTCCACTAGAGCTGTTGCCAGATAATTTAATGTTAATTTCTCTACCATAAGCCGCCTCCAATGAAGTTTTGGAGAATTTGGCAGTGGTTCCAACCGGCCTCACAACCGCAGACCACGTGTAACCATGCCAACCCAGGACCTCAACATCCGGCTTCTTCACCTGTGGGATGGTCTGAGACGATCCATCCGGACAGCTGATGAAACTGTGGGTTTGCACAACCGAAGAATTTCTGCACAGACTGTCAGAAACCGTCTCAGGGAAGCTCATCTGCGTGCTCGTCGTCCTCACCACCCTTGACCTGACTTCAGTTCGGCGTTGTGACCGGCTTCAGTGGGCAAATTCTCACCTTTGACAGCCACTGGCACACTGGAGAAGTGTGCTCTTCACGGATGAATCACGGTTTCAACTGTACCGGGCAGATGGCAGACAGCGTGCATGGTGTGATGTGGGCGAGCAGTTTGCTGATGTCAACATTGTGAACAGAGTGCCCCGTGGTGGTGGGATTATGGTATGGGCAGGCATAAGCTACGGACAATGAACACAATTGCATTTTATCGATGGCAATTTGAATGCACAGAGATACCGTGACGAGATCCTTAGGCCAATTGTTGTGACATTCATCCGCCGCTATCACCTCATGTTTCAGCATGATAATGCACGGCCCTATGTCTCAAGGATCTGTACACAATTCCTGGAAGCTGATAATGTCCCAGTTCTTCCATTGCCTGCATACTCACCAGACATATCACCCATTGAGCATGTTTGGGATGCTCTGGATCGACGTGTACGACAGCGTTTTCCAGTTCCCACCAATATCCAGCAATATCCAGCCATTGAAGAGGAGTCTGACAATATTCCAGAGGCCACAAGCAACAGCCTGATCAACTCTATGTGAAGGAGATGTGTCGCACTGCATGAGGCAAGTGGTGGTCACACCAGATACTGACTGGTTTTCTGATCCAAGCTCCTACCTTTCTTTTTAAAGTATCTGTGATCAACAGATGCATATCTGTATTCCCAGTCATGTGAAATCTATAGATGAAGGCCTAATGCATTTATTTCATTTGACTGATTTCCTTATATAAACAATAACTCAGTAAAGTCTTAGAAATTTTTGCATGTTGCGTTTATATTTTTGTTCAGTGTAAATATGCTTCTCTGCATCTCTGCTAAAGTCTGGGTAAAAGATTGAAAGGAATGTGTCTTCCCACGGGGGGGCAGTATGAAAAATGTATGCACTCACTAATTGTAAGTCGCTCTGGATAAGAGTGTCTGCTAAATGACTAAAATGTCAATTGGATCACTTTTTAAATTTAATTTTTTATTATTAAGTACATTTAGTTATTTATATTCTAAAGTCTACCAACCTTGCCAGCAGGCATGCCAGCTAAGATAGGTAGACAAGAAAGCTACTCTAGCTTGATTGATATGGCTTCTTGGTAGTTAGTTATGAGGTTGGGAGATTGGGAGCCTATCTGTGCTAGCTAAAGCCAATTTAATAAAATTGCTAGTAGTATTATAGAGAATCAACAACAACATTAATTTATGTTTTTTTTTTTTATATGCCATTTAGCAGACGCTTTTATCCAAAGCGATTTACAGTCATGTGCATACATTTTTACGTATGGGTGGTCCCGGGGATCGAACCCACTACCCTGGCGTTACAAGCACCATGCTCTACCAATTGAGCTACAGAGGACCACTTTTACATGACAAATCTGAGGGGGCACGTGCCCCTGTGCCGCCTATGGGCATGAAGCATCTGGGCTGACGAGGGTCAGATTTGTGATAGTGGACACATTTTCAAGTTAACTAGTTACAGTGTTACTACAGAGTTGTAAATTCTAATTGTTTGTGGGGGAGAAGGACACACGAGCAGACGATACCAATACGGAGGGGGGCGTGTGTTAAATGATGTAGTTTCTATTTAACTAGAAGTAAAACAATGTGTAATGAATGGCAAAAAACATAGCATGCCGGATCTATTACATATTCTCTATAGAAGCATTGCTAAGCTGAATTGTTAAAATTGTCTACAACACTGGGGAACCAATAGTTGCTTTCCCGCCTGCGTGAGAAATGGTTTTGCTGAACGCGGATTTTGTTACAACCTTCTAGCGAGTACGGAGTTTCATGCAGTTGCTCAGTCCCACACTGGCAACGTCGCTCTGGTGGCAGCAGTGCGCATGAGGACCCACATACTTTTCAGGTCCTTTGTTGCGGAAATCGAAGATGACTTAACTTCGACAGACACTCAGCTGGCCAGGTAGTAAGGCATCCATCCCGATATCATTGTACTTATGACAATGTATGTTCATCCTCTTTTGGGTGTCTTTGTTGTCCAAAGTAGTTTATTGATTGCTGAAGTTTGCTTGAGATTTTTTCCATTGCTAACTGACATGCAAAAAGTAAAAAAAATGCATACAATATTGTTGCTTAGGCTAACCTATGGCTAGAGAAAGTCAAATATTGTCAACAAAAGAAACTTGGAAGTGTTGCTTGATTGTTATCCATGCTTTCATAATAGCAAGTGTTTGGGAAATTATGATTATCGTGTTTTATTTATCTTAAAATAGGCAACTGCACAATGTAATTGAGGAACAAGGCAAATACCGTTTTGCGATTCTGCGCTAATTAAACTTGCTTGCTTTCTAGCTGCCTGTTGACTCCACAGTAGTGGAACAGCGCGTAGTCGTATAGGAGAATAGACTCCACTGTAGTAGAACAGCGCGTAGTCGTATAGGAGAATAGACTCCACAGTAGGAGAACAGCGCGTAGTCGTATAGGAGAATAGACTCTACTGTAGTAGAACTGCGCGTAGCCGTATAGGAGAATAGAGAGTAGTTGATTGATAGATGATTTGCTTTGTGCGCTGCGCAGTGCTTGGGCCACTGGGACAAAAACCTTACTGTATTCAAGGCTCCAGCTTTGTAACGCCGTTCGGTTAGCGGTACTTGACTCAACTCAACCCCCCTCTCGCCCTCTTCTACCCGCACTCACCCCTGTAGAGTGCTACTTTTTTCTCTCCCCCTCCTCTCACCTAGCCTAGGCAGCCTCACTATCGGCTGCTTAGGCTACCTCTCACCATGCTTTCATACCCTCAAATATCCAGAGGGGGAATTGTCGAGCTGGATATGTTGTTATTATGGTTGTGCAGGCACATTGGGGTTTGGGCAATTTCACAGTAACAGAGTGATGCTGAGACTCACTTTTTCACTTTAAAATGTATGCCAAGCAAAAACCATTGATTGCTAAGTTTAACAAACCATACACCTACACTGAGTGTACAAAACATTATGAATACCTGCTCTTTTCATGACATAGACTGACCAGGTGAATCCAGGTGAAAGCTATGATCCCTTATTGATGTAAATTGTTAAATCCACTTCAATCAGTTTAGATGAAGGGGAGGAGACAGGCTAAAGAAGGATTTTTAAGCCTTGAGACAATTGAGACACGGATTGTGTGTGTGCCATTCAGAGGGTGAATGGGCAAGACAAAATATTTAAGTGCCTTTGAATGGGGTATGGTAGTAGGTGCCAGGCACACCAGTTTGTGTCAAGAACTGCAACACTGCTGGGTTTTTCATGCTCAACAGTTTCTTGTGTGCATCAAGAATGGTCCACCACCCAAAGGACATACACCCAATTTGATACAACTGTGGGAAGTATTGGAGTCAACATGGGCCAGCATCCCTGTGGAATGCATTCGACACCTTGTAGAGTCCATGCCCCGAGAAATAGAGGCTGTTCTGAGTGCAAAAGGGCTGTAACTCAATATTAGGAAGGTGTTCTTAATGTTTTGTACACTCAGTGTATATGCAGAAGTCTACTTTTAACAATTGGCACTGAAAATGTTACTAAAACACATTTACTTGAGGAACAGTGCAGATGCAATGACAGTAAAATCTCCCTCTGCTTTTTATGTGACCACGTTTTCCAAAAACAGTGAAATATCTACTTCGAATTGAGATTCAAAGATGTCTGAGAAAGAATGTGGTTTCAGCTATGATATGACACCTTGAGTTTGAAAAAAACCTATTTTGGTTATTTAACTACAGTAAGTGAAGTGGATCAACAGCCGGTAACAGAATAACATCATGGGTCCTTGATCTGTAATGTACAGAAATGCATAATTATGAATGCTATTCTCTTCATGGTGATGTATCCTGAATAGGTACACAAAGGTAGAAAAATGTAATATCCTCCTATGTATGTTTGGGTATTATTCTACACACTGGCTATAATTCTAATGAGCTCCGCCCCCAAACAAGACCAAATTTGGTTGGTCCAGACCGGACCTAATCTGTACCAATCATAGACATCTCTGTTTCACAGTTTGGACATCACAGCCAATCCAGTAAATGTTGGGTAACAGGCTCTCTTTCCATTTCCCCTGAAAAACGGATGCATCCAATTGTTTCCGACCCCGCAGAGGGTGGTACCGTAGAGCACAGTAGAGTACAGTAAAGAAAAGTAGAGTATAGTACAGTAGAGTACAGTCCATTAGAGTATATTACATCACTCATGTGTGCTCTACTGTACTGAACTCTACTGTACTTAATTATACTCTAATGTGCTCTATTGTGCTGTACTGTGCTCTACTGCACCTGTGGTTTGTGACTATTGTGACTTCCCATTGTGGCCAATTCAATTGCAGTCATTCTGTTATAGATATTTTGATCACTCTGTTACCGATTTGGTAACAGAGTGATGCGTTTTAATCACTTAATAATTCATAAACAAAATTGATATCAGTAAAAACACTATAACTAGTTGATAGGTCTACCTTTACTTGTTACTTCTGTGAACTTTCATAATCCTCCCTCTTCATGAGTGAGAGAAATTACAAAATATCTTAAAGATATGTGGGTTTTTGGTAACATAATGACAAGACACTAGGCAGTATTTTTTAAACTTACAGAAGGCAAATAGTTTCTGCTAATCTAAATAAATGTTGATATTAGTTGGCAGGGTTCTTCACTTCAACATTATTGTGTTTTATGTATTTCTAATACCTTTTAAGACTTTTAGACTTCTAGTAGATGTTTTCTAAGACCCCTTTTCCATCTGTGTGACCAGAAATCAAAGCCTTTGCTTATTCCTAATTTTTAGGATGGAAAAAGGTTGAAAAATGTATCTATGCCTTCATTTCCCCAAAATATAGACTCTTAGCTTCCATTTGACACCAAATTTCCACTTTCATGTCATGTTTTGTGCCTGTAACCGTTGTCTGTTTTCAGGAACTGCAAGTCGGAGGGTAATGTTGCTTTATTATCTAATTGTATTCATTGACACACTCCTCCGCACCGCAACCTGAGAAGAGATTGTGGTGTTCCATGAGTTATGACACACACACGCATATACACACACACACACACACACACACACACACACACTGGGCAAGACACCACACTCAACAATATATTTCAGTCTTCTCGTTCGTGGTTTAGCAGAGGATGGGTGCAGCAGGTATATCTTGATATGAGTCACTTTGTTCTTTGTTTTTGTTGCTGAATGGAATGCAACACCTAGACTTTCGAGAAAACGCTTTAAATGCAACTTGGACAAAGTTGGTCTGAATTGTGTGCTCATTCAGTTTCAATGAGCTCAGGCAACCAAACTTCTCCTCTGCTCTCTAAACAAAACAAACAAAGTGATGAGATTGAGGAGCTGGCAGGGAAGTGCTGTATTGTTAGATTGCATTGTTTTTGGAGTCTTATTTTGGATCATGGTTGGAGTGTGTAATGTAATTGGGGGGCTACAGAATATTTGGGTACACTGAGTCACTGACAATCGTACACTTTGACTATGGGTTTGTCAGGGTCGTTTCCTTTGGGACTAGGGAAGTTCGATCCCCGGGACCACCCATACACAAAAAAATTATGCACGCATGACTGTAAGTCGCTTTGGATAAAAGCGTCTGCTAAGTGGCATGTTATATATGTTATATATTATTGTTAGAGTATTTGTTTTTCCCCTCTGGTTATGTTGAGGGAGAGATGGTTGATATTTGCAGACATCATGCACTAAATACCAGGCAGGACTGGTTTTGTATCAGGATGGCCTGAAATTCTATGGAATGTTTACAGTGTATCTGTGTGTGTCTCTTCTCACCTTACTGGGACAGCCTGAAGGGAGGTATGCCTATGTGTGTTTATATGCCTTGGTTACCTCTAGGTTTACTAAGGTGGTTATTGGCAAATAAACTAAAGTGTGGTTTTAGTGAACGCCCCATGTACATAGTTGACCTTTCCCCTTCTTACTTACAGCCAGGTGTGAATTTACTCATTCACTTGAAAACGAATCTCAGTTCAACTGGCAAACTAGGTGCAAAGTCAGGCTTAGATTGAATCTGATGCCCAGCTCTAGTATCTAAATCAGGGGTGTCAAACGTTCAGCCCGCGGGCCAGATCAGGCCCGCAAACGGGTTTAATCCGGCCCGCGAGATGATTTTGTAAAGTATAAAAATTAGCTGCAATTTTTCAATAAAAGAAACTGCTGTTCCAATTGTGTCCACTGGATGGCGCAATAGCAATTGTGTTAAGCAAGCAAACTGTTTATACCGGGGCAGAGCAAATAGGTCAAGCAAGTGCAGCCAGTCCGGATGAGCTACTTTGTTTTGCCCGCAATATTTATTACGGCTTCTACTTTTAACATTATGTGCTTTGGCACCCTCATTGCCCCTTCTATTTATTCACGGAATTGAATGGGAAAGCTGTATGTTTGGTGTGTTCACAGCATCTTGCAGTGCTGAAAGAATATAACCTTTGTCGCCACTATGTGAGTCTTCATGCCGACAAATATGACAACTTTCAAGGACAGCGGAGAAGAGAGAAGGTGAATGAACTGTTGGTGGGTCTGAAGAAACAGCAGTCTGTGTTTACTCACAGCCGAGACATCAGTGACGCTGCAGTGAAAGCTAGCTACCTCATTGCTAATGAAATCGCAGTGGCTTCAAAACCATTTAGTGAGGGTGAATTTGTAAAAACATGCATGATGAAGGCAGCAGAGATTGTGTGCCCTGAAAAGCACCAGGCTTTTGCAAATATCAGCCTGACAAGAAACACAGTTGCAGACAGGATTTCCGATCTTTCAGTGGATTTGGACAGCCAGTTGAAGCAAAAAGTAAAGTCATTTATTGCGTTTTGGTTGCAATTGATGAAAGCACGGACATTACAGATGTTGCACAACTGGCCATTTTCATCCGCGGAGTTGATGACACATTGACCGTCACCGAGGAGTTCGTGGAGTTGGTGCCGATGACAGATACAACGACAGCAGCTGATATTTTCACTGCACTCGTCGACGCGCTGGACAGGGTCGGAGTGGACTGGTCCCGCGCTGTCAGCCTGGCTACAGATGGTGCGCCCTCAATTATCGGGAAAAAAGCAGGCGTTGTGACAAAGTTCAGAGAGAAAGTGCAATCTGCAAATGGAGGACGTGATCTTTGGACTTTTCACTGTATTTTGCACCAGGAGGCTTTGTGTTGCAAGTCATTAAAGATGGATAACGTCATGAAGGTGGTCATCCAAACTGTTAATTTCATCCGATCCAGAAGCCTGAATCACCGTCAGTTTGACAGCCTTCTCAGAGAGAAAGACCACATCTATGGCCTGCCATACCACACTGAGGTAAGATGGTTAAGCCGAGGTGCTGTGCTGAGGCGTTTCTTTGATTTACGAGAAGAAATTGAACAGTTCATGGAAGAAAAGGGCAAACCAGTGTTAGAATTTAATTCCGCAGAATGGATGCAGGACCTTGCATTTATGGTGGATGTTACAGAGCACCTGAATAACTTGAACAAACAGCTGCAAGGGCGCAACAAAGTTGCCACGCAGTATTATGACAGCATACGTTCTTTCAAGTTGAAGCTGTCGTTGTGGGAGACGCAACTCGCTGGTGGTGATGCAGCTCACTTCCCCTGTCTGAAAAATGTGTGCGCGACCCAACATGTGGCAGACATGAAGCGGTTCAAAGATAAAATAACGGGACTGTTAAGGGAGTTTGAGCAACGCTTTCAGATTTTTGGTGAACTGGAGAAAGACTTCAAAGTTTTTTGTTCGCCATTCACCGTGAATCCCTCTGATCTGCCCGTCAGCATCCAACTTGAAATAATAGACTTGCAGTGTGACTCTGATTTGAAGGGCAAATTTGCCGCAGCTGGCTTGGACACATTTTATCAGAATCTCTTGCCAGGTTACCCCAACTTGACAGCCCTCGCTGCAAAACTGTTGTGCATGTTTGGAACCACATATCTTTGTGAGCAAGTTCTCTGTAATGAGCATAAATAAAACAAAGCTGCGCTCAAGGCTCACGCACAAGCACTTGAATCACATCCTGAAGTTGTCTGGCACTCAGGATGTGACGCCTGATATTGATGCGCTGGTGAAAGCTAAAAGATGCCAGGTATCAGGATTCAAATAAACTATGCAACCCCACTTAACGTGCTGAATGAGACACCCTGATATAGTTCTGTGATCTGTGATATACTTCTGTGAATCACTGAGGCATTGTGTGTTTGTGTGTTGTTTGTCCTCAGAATTTCAAATAACTTGAGATGTTTTATGATTAATAGTGATGTTGTGCTTTTGGACACACTATCCTCAGGCTCCAGCTTTATGTTTATATGTTTTTATGTTGATGTGCTATTGTTTTTAATTGATTTTATTTTATTTGTATATTTAACCTATTCTTGACTCTGTGGTTCTTGCACTTGTTTGGGGAACAGGATTTCATTATTTGTATCTACATTTCTGCCTGAGAAATGACACCCTGATATAGTTCTGTGATCTGTGAAACAGTTATGTGAATCACTGAGGCATTGTGTGTTTGTGTGTTCTTTTTCTTTAGAATTTTCAAATAAACTTCAGGTGTTTTATGATTAATAGTGATGTTGTGCTTGTACTATTTTGGACACACTGTCCTCAGGCTCCAGCTTTATGTTTTATGTTGATAGTATTAAAACAAAGAAAACAATCTGAAGTTGTTGTTTTTAAGTTATATATACCATGATTTTACCGGTCCGGCCCACTTGGGAATAGATTTTCCTCCATGTGGCCCCTGAGCTAAAATGAGTTTGACACCCCTGATCTAAATACAAAGGGGATGTTGATAGGGGTAGGCCTCCAGCCCTGTGTGTGTCTGAGACAGTCTAGGGGCTGTTTGTTCAGGACAGAACAGTTTATTGTGTGTTGGTTCATACTTCTTAGCTATGATGGTAAACACAGTTATGATAACTAAGCTTTGTCTTTCTTGTGATTGCCAAAGAAAGCTGTGATACTCCGCATTGTTTAGTGTCACAATGATTGAAGATCATATCTTCCTCAAACCTTTCCAGACAATCTGTTGATATCAAACAACTGTGCTGTGTGGCTATTTGAAGAATCTCAAATATAACATATATTTTGATTTGTTTAACACTTTTTTGGTTACTACATGATTCCATATGTGTTATTTCATAGTTTTGATGTCTTCACTATTATTCTACAATGTAGAAAATAGTAAAAATAAAGAAAACCCTGGAATGAGTAGATGTGTCCAAACTTTTGACTGGTACTGAATATATAATAACGTTTTGTTGTTACTGTTCTGAACTTATTGCCCGCAAGTCGTCGTGACGTTGCCAAGACGTCGTCAAGTTCGCCACCCCATCCGTTGGTTGCGCCTGTTGGTCTGCCCTGTACAGAGCTCGCACCTTTTCCCCAGTCTGCCCTGTAGGCTACTGAGATTGCGCACGCCCGGTATCCAAACATGCATGGCTTGAGATGCTGTCACCGGTTAAGTGTCTGTAGCTAGCTACCTAATATAAATACCAACAGTACTCCCACAGCAGCATAACATTTGATTAACACTTGATAACACATGACTTACATCATCAATATTGGGTCTGGTTGGCTGATAGGCGCAGCAGAGAGAGGCAGAAAGACAGAGAGGAGAGGCTGCATCAACGACCCTCGCGCCGACCCAACTCCATCTGGCAGCAGCTACACAGGTAGTCTAGACTCTAGCTAATCATTATACCCGAAAATATCCACACAAGCCACTAGCCAGCCAGTCATATATTATGAGTTAGAAGAATATGAATATAATATTATTATTTAAGATAAATCACAATCAGTAAGAAGCTTGCAGATTTACATCAATCATCAACATCAATGATCAGCTGATAGCCCGCCCTCTTTTCCCGATGTCAATCATGTCTTTAGGAGGCACCGTAACTAGCTTACTTACAATTAGTCATGAGTCAGTATGAATTTCAAGATATGTTTTTTTTTTTTTTTTGCTTGAGCACCTGCCCCCTGAAAGATCTGTGCACGGCCCTGCAAAGTAGATTTGCATGACAATCATGATACCCCAAACTTTCCACTGCAGTGTTAAAAATGGTTGTCCTTGCTTCAATTTCTTATTTTTAGCACAGTAAAACCTGAAAGGCCTATGCTGGAATCTGCATGTGAAACACAGTCAAGTTGAACAGGGTTGTCTCAGATAGCTAGACAGGCGGTAGGCAGACAACAGGGACTTGTTTTGGACATGGGATAGCTGCAGTAATGTATGGAGGTAATTCAACCAAGTAGGTTTTTAAAGGGGATCACTCTATGCTCCTGTGTGTGCTTAAGACGCACACATTTGCAAGACCTTTGTGTGTGAGGCCCTAATAGGGCTCCATTCTCTGAGTGGGCAGCTGCGTGCCTGTGTGCAAGGCACTGGCCCATTCTCTCCCTCTCTGTAACCCTGTCACTCTCTCACTTTATCTCTCTCCCCCTCTTTCTTTCTGTGGTTCCTTGGCCCAAGGCATTATGCAAAGCCTCCAGAAAAAAGTATTGTTAGTCATGCCTGTCTGTGCCTCTGTGTTGCACACATTTAATTTTAACGACGGCCCTTTCTCTCTTTCTGTGTGACCTTCAGTCATAACTGCTCTGCTTCGCCCACAATGTCAAAATCTGTGAGCTGAGTTCAAAATAAATAGTAATGTTCCCCGGTTCCCCCCACGTTTCTGTGTGTATGTCATCTAAATTATGCATTTGTAAATGTTGCATCTCGAACGCCCACAGAGTCTAAGACCGGCTGGTGATAAGAAAGGAGACATTTTGGCGTACACCAGAGAAACCCTCCCCAACCCCCTGCCAATGGCAAGATGCGGTTTTAGTTGAACAAGGGAAGCAAAAAAAATTTAAAGCCGTGAGGCACATCGCCACATCTTTCTGTTGATGTGTCTCATCACTAGTTTGAAATGGCTTCTTTTATTACCACTGATTGGTGAGAGGCCTGATGAGAAGCCTTATGTTGAGATGGACAAAGAAAGGACACTATTGAAGACTGTTGGGTTCAATAAGTCAGGGTTCGATGTAGTTATATTATGTTGTGGACCGAACCTGAGAGAGATGACTGATAGTGTTTTTGTCTAGAATTTCAATGTATGCATGTCCCCAAGAATTTCAATACATACATACATACAATACATTGACTTTGGCTGAAAGAGAACTCCTGTCTGCATGGTGTAAAGTTTCCAGTGTTGTTCTTGCACTGCATTCTCTAGGGGCGGACTGGGACAAGAATTTGGCCCTGTCCCTGGCATTTTATACACACCAGCCCACATCACTGTGCGTGCCACCAACTCGAAACCCCAAAAATATTTTTTTAGATTTTTTTTATAGATTTTCATATCGTCATACCGTCCTACTCTCATCCCGGTATTTACGTATTACCAGCTTAGTACACAAGGGGACACCAAAAAACACAAAAAATCCCTTTGGGCGTCTATTACCAGAATACTAACAAATTAGCACAAGTATTAGCGAATTTGAAAGGATGCTGCTAGCTAAATATGCTAATGAGCGCAAACGAATATAAACAAATTGCAAAGACAGGCAATCCAACTCATAAATTAATACATATATAGGTAGGAGCTACCAAATGTCATTTTTGGTGAGTTTGGACATTTACAACGAATGTAAACGAGAGACATTGTGCAAATGAACAAAGTTTTGAAGCAAGCTTGTCTGAAGGAAGAACAGAACTGGCTCTGGAGCAGCATGTATACACACTGTGTCTGTGTGGAGTCTGGAGCCGCTAGGGCAACGGGCCTGCCTGCTCAGCTCAGAGAAGATCGGGGAGGAGCAGAACAGAGAGGAGAAAAAACCGCAAGGAAATCAAAATATAGCAGCGACAGCTGTACAGATAACTCATGCAAAGGGCTTTGACTTCTCAAACACGGCAGAAAGCTAACACAATATGATGCCCTGTCACCTTATTAATTCAGCCACTTACTTAGATAACTAGCAAGTTAAACTTAGGGGTCGAGTTAACGCAGAATTCTTCGTTTTTTCCAAATGCATAAGAAATGTCTTGCTGCGTTTTGTAAACGCAGATCTAAAATCCTTCTTATTATAATTTCTGCTTGGCATCAGACAAATGTTGTGCTTCAGTTGTACTTCTCTAGTCGGATGAGAATTCACGAACAGGCATTCTATCAGCAGACAGCACTCTGACTGATGTGTAGCTACTTTTCTCAGTGTAGCCAGCCTACTTTTCTCTGGTAAAATGCAAGATTCAAAACATTAGGAAATGTAGCTGGCTACATTCTTTCTATTATAAACATTGATGGCCATGCATCATTTTCTGCATAAAAGACCTTGCTGAAATACTTTCAACGTTATTGAGGGTATTGAAAACCATCCCGTGGCTATTTCCAAATACCTCGATATACGGTATACTGCCCATGCCTATATATTTTTACTAAAAACTTTGGGGGGCCCCAAAAAATCACTTGCAGGCCTGTTTTGTCCCACGGGCAGCCTGTTGCCGACCCCTGCCCTACCCTGACCCTACACACACCCTACTTAGACACAGGCAGTAGTGCTGACACATAACATTGGCAGTACAGTACAGCATTTCTCAAAAATGTCTGTAGCAGTGACTGGCGAGACATGGTCCTCCTCATTTCTTTTAACCAGCTCATGTTTAAAAGAAATACAATATGTAAAAACACCACTGGAGATACAACTCACCACTATAACTGTGCCTCTGCTCTAGCCATTTTCTTTGCCTCCCTGTTGTGCTTTCTATCTGTCTCAGCATCTTCTCTGCTGTCACTCTGTGCTTTTTGTTGTCTTTGTTTGTCTGTCTGTCTGCTTAAGCCTTATACATTATAAAAGCCAAGCTAAGCATATACAGTGGGGAAAAAAAGTATTTAGTCAGCCACCAATTGTGCAAGTTCTCCCACTTAAAAAGATGAGAGAGGCCTGTAATTTTCATCATAGGTACACGTCAACTATGACAGACAAATTGAGAAAAGAAAATCCAGAAAATCACATTGTAGGATTTTTTATGAATTTATTTGCAAATTATGGTGGAAAATAAGTATTTGGTCACCTACAAACAAGCAAGATTTCTGGCTCTCACAGACCTGTAACTTCTTCTTTAAGAGGCTCCTCTGTCCTCCACTCGTTACCTGTATTAATGGCACCTGTTTGAACTTGTTATCAGTATAAAAGACACCTGTCCACAACCTCAAACAGTCACACTCCAAACTCCACTATGGCCAAGACCAAAGAGCTGTCAAAGGACACCAGAAACAAAATTGTAGACCTGCACCAGGCTGGGAAGACTGAATCTGCAATAGGTAAGCAGCTTGGTTTGAAGAAATCAACTGTGGGAGCAATTATTAGGAAATGGAAGACATACAAGACCACTGATAATGTCCCTCGATCTGGGGCTCCACGCAAGATCTCACCCCGTGGGGTCAAAATGATCACAAGAACGGTGAGCAAAAATCCCAGAACCACACGGGGGGACCTAGTGAATGACCTGCAGAGAGCTGGGACCAAAGTAACAAAGCCTACCATCAGTAACATACTACGCCGCCAGGGACTCAAATCCTGCAGTGCTAGACGTGTCCCCCTGCTTAAGCCAGTACATGTCCAGGCCCGTCTGAAGTTTGCTAGAGTGCATCCAGAAGAGGATTGGGAGAATGTCATATGGTCAGATGAAACCAAAATATAACTTTTTGGTAAAAACTCAACTCGTCGTGTTTGGAGGACAAAGAATGCTGAGTTGCATCCAAAGAACACCATACCTACTGTGAAGCATGGGAGTGAAAACATCATACTTTGGGGCTGTTTTTTCTGCAAAGGGACCAGGACGACTGATCCGTGTAAAGGAAAGAATGAATGGGGCCATGTATCGTGAGATTTTGAGTGAAAACCTCCTTCCATCAGCAAGGGCATTGAAGATGAAACGTGGCTGGGTCTTTCAGCATGACAATGATCCCAAACACACCGCCCGGGCAACGAAGGAGTGGCTTCGTAAGAAGCATTTCAAGGTCCTGGAGTCTCCAGATCTCAACCCCATAGAAAATCTTTGGAGGGAGTTGAAAGTCCGTGTTGCCCAGCGACAGCCCAAAAACATCACTGCTCTAGAGGAGATCTGCATGGAGGAATGGGCCAAAATACCAGCAACAGTGTGTGAAAACCTTGTGAAGACTTACAGAAAACGTTTGACCTGTGTCATTGCCAACAAAGGGTATACAACAAAGTATTGAGAAACTTTTGTTATTGACCAAATACTTATTTTCCACCATAATTTGCAAATAAATTCATTAAAAATCCTACAATGGGATTTTCTGGATTTTTTTTCCTCATTTTGTCTGTCATAGTTGACGTGTACCTATGATGAAAATTACAGGCCTCTCTCATCTTTTTAAGTGGGAGAACTTGCACAATTGGTGGCTGACTAAATACTTTTTTCCCCACTGTATGATAACTGAATATATGAATATATCTGAATGAATATGACTTTGAATGTTATACCTGTACCTGTAACCCCCTTCTGAAAAAATGACAAACTAAATAAAAAAGCCAAGCTAACGACTTAGGATATATTGTCATATGTTCCCCTGAATCAGCACCTACCCTAAGTGTTCATTACTACAGGGCTCCAGAGGAACATTTTCCCCTGGTGTCACTGGTGCCTCTAACTTTTGGTTGGACCCAAATCATGAGTAATCATCTTATAAAGCCATTCATAGTGCTTTATTAAGAAGTGTAATAAATAGACTACTGATGTATTCAAGAAATAAGTTGTTTCATCTAACACGTCCAAGCAGGAATGCATATACATATTTTTATGTGCAACCTAATCCAGTGATTTACATGAATTTTGGGTTGCCAATTAGACTATAGTTGCCATATTTTACTGTCAAATTATGACTCCAGAATGTCCAGATTTCTGGGGGGTTCAATAGAGATGAATTATATACATCTTTATGTGCACTAACTAATACCATAGGCTAATTAATTTGGGGTTCAACACCTGAGGAAGTGGAAATTCAAAACACATTAACTAGATCGCTAACTCTAAATATAATACCCACTGCTAGTAGCCATGTATTCATCCAACAGTAAATGTAATGTCCTAAAAAAGACATTGCAGCTGTATGCAACCACCCATGAGACCTATAGGCCTATGCCCTCGCAATGGCCGATGAGCATTTCATGCGCGTGCCACTCCGTATCTCAAAGCCATATAAAATATATTGGTTGTGGGCCTCCCGAGTGGCGCAGCGGTATAAGGCACTGCATCCACCTCTACGCAGACAACACCATTTTGTATACATCTGGCCCTTCATTGGACACTGTGTTAACAAACCTCCAAACGAGCTTCAATTCCATACAACACTCCTTCAGTAGCCTCCAACTGCTCTTAAACACTAGTAAAACTAAATGCATGCTCTTCAACCGAACGCTGCTTGCACCCGCCTACCCGACTAGAATCACTACTCTCGACGGGTCTGACCTAGAGTATGTGGACAACTACAAATATCTAGGTGTCTGGTTAGACTGTAAACTCTCCTTCCAGACTCACATTAAGAATCTCCAATCCAAAGTTACATCTAGAATCGGTTTCCTATTTCGCAACAAAGCCTCCTTCACTCATGCTGCCAAACATGCCCTCGTAAAACTGACTATCCTACCGATCCTTGACTTCGGCGATGTCATTTACAAAATAGCCTCCAACACTCTACTCAGCAAATTGGATGTAGTCTATCACAGTGCCATCCGTTTTGTCTCCAAAGCCCCATATAATACCCACCACTGTGACCTGTACGCTCTTGTTGGCTGGTCCTCACTACATATTCATCGCCAAACCCACTGGCTCCAGGCCATCTATAAATCACTGCTAGGCAAATCCCCGCCTTATCTTAGCTCATTGGTCACCATAGCAACACCCACCCGTAGTCTGCGCTCCAGCGGGTATATCTCACTGGTCATCCCCAAAGCCAACACCTCCTTTGGCCGCAATTCCTTCCAGTTCTCTGCTGCCAATGACTGGAACAAATTGCAAAAATCTCTGAAGCTGGAGACACTTATCTCCCTCACTAACTTTAAGCATCAGTTGTCAGAGCACCTTACCGATCACTGCACCTGTACACAGCCCATCTGAAATTAGCCCGCCCAACTACCTCATCCCTATATTGTTATTTATTTTGCTCATTTGTACCCCAGTATCTCTATTTGCACATCATCTCTTGCACATCTATCATTCCAGTGTTAATACTAATTGTAATTATTTTGCACTATAGCCTATTTTATTGCCTTACCTCCATAACTTGCTAAATTTGCACACTGTATATTATATGTATTTCTGTTGTATTTTTGACTTTGTTTTGTTTTACCCCATATGTAACTCTGTGTTGTTGTTTTTATCGCACTGCTTTGCTTTATCTTGGCCAGGTCGCAGTTGTAAATGAGAACTTGTTCTCAACTGGTTTACCTGGTTAAATAAAGGTGAAAAAAAAAAATTTGCAGTGCTTGAGGCATCACTACAGACCCGGGTTTGATCCCAGGCTGTGTCACAACAGGCTGTGACCGGGAGTCCCATAGGGAGGTGCACAATTGGCCCAGCGTCGTCTGGGTTAGGGGAGGGCTCATCGCGCTCTAGCCTGCCTGTTTAACCCGGTCGTCAGTTTAACGGTGTTTCCTCCAACACGGCGGGTGTTAAGAAGTGCGGTTTGGTGTGTCATGTTTCGGAGGATGCATAACTCAACCTTCGCCTCTCCCAAGTCCGTTGGGGAGTTGCAGCGATGATATCACGAAATTGGGGAGAACAAGGGGGTAAAATAATAATAAAAAAATATAGATATATATCTTGGTTGTAAAATAGTTGCTATTAAGCTGAATGTTGAGAGATACAAATTTTACCTACAGAAAGTTGAGACCGTCTTCTCTCCGACAGGGACAAGGGGACAAACTTCCAAAGCTGTATTTTTCCCGCAATTGCATGTTTTCCATGCTAGTGCTGAAGCAGTGGCCTTCCTGCACTTTACAATTTTTCATAGTATTTGCCATTGTATTTCACAGTTTCTCTGCCAATAAGTTTTGCCTCTCATAATTGTGAAGTTTAATGAGCTGAGGGACATCATGTTTCTTCCATCTCAGTTGTGGTCATAATGGTAGCTAAATTAGGGTTGGTGTGTTTTGGCAATCCCTTTGCACTACACTACACTACACCTTTTACATTATGTGAACGTATACTTTTATTATTACAGTGTTACACTTTAGTAAGTAAAACTTAGCAATCATCTCTAATGTATATTTGCAGGATCAATACTTGATTGTGATCGCTGTGTGTCAGGAGAGGAGACACACCTGTATATGTGTGTAATGCACATTGCTTCTATTACACCTGAGGTATGTCCTTGAACCGATTATTTTAAAATTGCACACAGAAGACGTTATAAGGATAATTTAGTAGCGAATGGCAGCCTGCGGTACCCCGGTCGGCCTTCAACTTCAGATACTCAATGAGAGGGGGCAGCACCAAGCTAGCCTGCAACGTCTTTTCCTGTTGTAGCTCAAACTGCATGTTATGTCTACATAAATCTCCCACATGAGACGCCACCTTAACCGATTTCCTTGGCTTCAAATGCGCTATTGAGTCTTCACATAGGAATGAATGCTATCACGTTACCGATGGCTTTGTCCATTCATATATACAGTCATTGGCACAGACATTGACCAGTTTTTTTCCAACCCTGGATCCACACACCCACACACATACACATGAATACACACAAACACACACACACAGTTCTCAAGACAGTTGCCAAGAAAGTAACAGATGGATGTTTGGTTGAATGGGTCAGGCTCACCTTTCTCATGAATGAGTGGATGTCTTGACTCAATAGAATGCCCATAATTGCCCGTCACCCTCCACCCCAGCACTCCCCCACACCCACACCATTCATCCCCTAGCTCCCCCCATACGAGACCTACAGTGTTATGTAACTAGCTTGGAGGGGACAGCTACCTGAGACATGCGATATGGGATTGGAAGTGACTGTCTGTATAATGTCACCTATTTACACACCATAGGAGTGGCCCCCTTCCTTAGGCTTGATGGACTCCTGTGAGGTGGATTAACCATCATGGTCTGGTCTGAAGGCTCTCATGTAACGTATCCCTGGTGGATAAGGGCCTGATTAATGTGCATAGAGCAGCCTGTCAGGAGTAATGGGAGAAACCATATACTGAGGGAGGAAGGGGTGAGGGGGTGAGAGAGGAGGTAATTAGTGGCATAACTGATGTGTGGAGAGCCCTGGCTGGCATGCAATGGTTTTTCCAGAGGCCAAGGAGGGCCCCTGGCCTATACCTCCTTTATAGCTGTCTCCAACACATGGACCTACCCGGTTCAGTTTTGTGCTACAGATTAGTGATGATTTGGGAAGAAGTGATCCTAAATCAGCTTTGAAGAGCATAGAATCATTACTGCTCATTAGGGCTGGCACAATTACCATATAACCGTGTAACCGACGGTTATGATTGAACGAGCAGCTGACTGAAGACGGGACAACCGGGCATTCGTGTGGTTGAGTCTGTTTCTGCGGCAACATGTTGCTCATTGCTGAAACAAGCAAGGTGTTGTAGCAAACAAGTCTTCGGTTGCCTTGGCAACGTCCCCTCCCTGCAGCAGCAACACACATAGAAATAGAATTCATAGAAAGGGCTTGGAACCTTTAACCCTGGCAATTTGAATGGTAAACTCATGGGTACACTCGCAATGGCTGCCGGGTATTGTGATGCAATAATTTCCATGGTAATGTAGAATGTTCATTTAAATGCGTGGAATGTATTTTGTGTAATGTCAGTTGAGTAGAATCAACAAATCAAAGCACATATTGATAGGTACACTTCCTGCTTTTATTTCCTGCTTTTACTTTTTGCTTGGCTCCTTGCAATGACCGCCAGTCCACCCATTATACCATTATTGACTTGAATGGGCAGCAGCAGTCATACTGGGCAGCAGCACTGTTTGGGGTCTCCGATGTCTTACTCTCAAGCCTGAACTAATGTACCCCATTGATAAGGAAGTGATGTTCTGTCTAGACATGATGTAGTCCTAGTTTATAACATCCAGGTGGAAGATTGGCCTTTTTCCACATCACTACATGTCTGTGTTATGCCCAATGTTACACATCCATACTGTTGCTATGCCCACCCAATTTGGACTAGTAATTGTACAGATTAACTAGTAGCACTGTAGTGTAGTGAAGAAACACAGACAGATGTTGCGGTAGTTTGAAAAACAGCATTGGCACATCTGGATGGATGTGTTGATAACATCTTGATGTTTACTGTGTACTGACCAATAAAAGTGGATGTGAAAATATGATGGGATATTGCACAAATGGACTGTGTTCCTCATTTTCTGACTGAGGGGCAATGTGTGTGCAGCACCAGATATCTGGGCATGAGAGTATAGCTTTGACAAGGGTTTGTGGATTTCCTTAGTTTTCTTTCTTATCACGTGTTAGCTAATGAAGTCACTGCTGCTCACCAGCACCCTGACATAGAGTGCTGACTTGTGACCACAGGGGAAGTGTTATTTGTGTATGTGTCGGTCGGTGATTAAGAAATCATAGGCCCTGGGGTGTAGTTATTTTTATGGGCCTCCCACGGGCCTGGGCCCAGGGGCTTCAGTCCCCGGCATTCATCCGGCCCTGTGTGTCGGTAGCTTTAAAATGGCAACAAAGCAGCAGTATTGTAATCAACACACACTTAGACCTCCTGTGTGTGTACGTGTGTGTATGCCTACGTGTGTGTGAGCGTGTGTGTGTGTTTGTTTAACATGTCAGCGCCCTGGAAACCTTTCTCAAGAAAGGTGTGTTTCTTCTCTGTTTTGTTTTTCTCTGTTTGTCACAGGACTGGGTTGTCATGGTCACTGCTCTTCTTTCAGAGATAAATAAGTTAATGGTCTTTAAAACTGCTCATAGAGATAAAGACAGCTTTTATTTGTGTAGAAGCTCATGGTCACTGTTGTTAAAAAAATGTCATTTAGAATCGACTTGGAAGGCCAAAATCAACCGCAGTTACCGCATATCAAGTCAAATGTTGTCAAGTAAAAAGTTGAATTAATGAGAGCTGCATTGTTTATGTTCTCACAAGGCTCCTGTTGCATGATGGGGTGGTGTTTGGGACAAAGTGTCCAGCCAATGGGTGCTGGGGTGATGGCCGGAGGGCAGCTTGGTATGCAGTGACCTCTCCAGCCCTGTTTTACAACCTCATCCTCAACATGAGAAAGGGCTGACCCAGCATTAACTCTTCATGCCCACACAGACGCTGTCTGAGACTTTCACAAGAGAATGGTAGCTCTCCTTCTCTCCGAGTGGGCCTGAAAACACCGCCTGATGAGGAAGAATAATTTTTGTACCACCTTTTAAGACAATATAACTATAATATAGTCAATAGTGTGTCTTTTGTCATAATAAAACCAAGTCATCACATTAAATCGCCTGAAGAACTTGAGTATGCAGAGAATGGCCTGGTTGGTTGGTTGGTTGGTTGGTTGGTTGGTTGGTTGGTTGGTAGGTTGGTTGGTAGGTTGGTAGGTTGGTAGGTTGGTAGGTAGGTAGGTAGGTAGGTAGGTAGGTAGGTAGGTAGGTAGGTAGGTAGGTAGAACAAAAAGGACAGGATGACATTGTCATAGCCTAGGGGTACTCAACTCTTACCCTACGACAGGGTTCCCAACTGGCGGCCCACGGGTGATTTTATTTGGCTCCCAAAGTATTGAGGCAAAAAAATATATATATAGTTTTTTATTTTAATGTTAAAATTGTTGGACATAAAAGACTGTAAAAACACCAGCAAATCAGCTCCAAGTGATTTTAATTTGTAATTATGTTCCGGTCCCTTGACCATCCGCTCAAGAAAAAAATGATCCCGCGGCTGAATCTAGTTGATGATCCCTACCCTACGAGGTCCGGAGCCTGCTGCTTTTCTGTTCTACCTGATAATTCATTGCACACACTTGGTGTCCCAGGTCTAAATCCCTGATTGAAAAAATGCAGTGGAACTGGCTTCGAGGTCCAGAGTTGAGTTTGAGGGGCCTAGAGCATTACATACAGACATTACATTTATTTTTCTATTGCTCGATCAGCTCTATTTGTTATTTTCTTTGACTCACCCTCTCATCAACCCCAAGTTGCGGAGTTAATTGATGCATTGTGTTTGTTTATTTCAACATAACTGATCAAAGCTGTGACACTAGACGCACTCCTCACAAGTTTACCGTAACCACATCCAATCTGTGATGGACGCCAAACACTGTGCCACAGAACCGTACAGTGCCCCATATTGTCCCCCCAGGTGCACATTCATGTGTCTGTGCAGAATCAGCCTGGGCATGGTGCCATTACCAGTACTGCCCTTTCAAATCCTTCTCAGTAATCGACCATTGAGAGCCAAGGGGCCTCTGCCCAGACCCAACTTCTGTGATGAAGGAGAATCTGGTTAGAATTACTGTTAGGTACAGTACGTCCCCTATGGAATTGGATCATATTTAGCTATTTTTTCCTTTAGGGATTTATAGATTGAATTATTATTGCCATTTAATATGATCCCTTTTTGGACCTAAACTTGAATTGGAGCCAACGAGTCAGCCATCTGCTGCAGTATAATCTACTCAGATATTAAACATGATTTAACAAGCATAGCACCATGGTAAAAATGTTACACGAGGCAAATGTAAGTTGAAGATGTACCACAGAAATGTGCCAATGTAGAACTACTAGGGTTTTGAGATTCCTCAAGTTCATTAAGCAAATTAAAGAGAAGGGGGTAGCTGCAGCCCAATATGGCGAGTGAGTGTGTCGAAAGGAAGGTAGTGGGCGTGTGGAAAGGAGTGGGTGTGTCGAAAGCACTCTGCTATAGGTTTGACGGTTAGATTGAGCAGTTTTTTGTTTTGTTTCTTACAATGCGCCTACTGTATATTGAGCTACCGTACCGCGAGAGTTTGGACTTCTGTTTGGAAGCTAGAGGATGAGTCTGAGTCGTATTTCAGATTTGATTTTTTGATTTTAGATTTTTTTGGGGGGGTAGATCAGCTTTAATATTGCAGATAGATTGTAACTTCCATCAATGTAATTTTCTGCATCCCCCATATGGTTTTTTTCTCGCAAATATATACATATACACATACATACATATAAATACATATACATACATATACATATCCGTTTTTAAAATATATTTCCCTTTATTACTTTCCAACCCCACCACCCCTTCCCTGATTGGAGTAAACTAGTGAACAACAAAGCTTAGGCCTCTACTTCCAGCTTATACATACTATATACATTTTATGGACACAGTCAATTTGACAATAATTCTATTTTGTTTGTTTTTTACCCTGAACTTCCTCTACCCTTAACCTCTCTGATCATTTTCATGATGTCCATCCGGTTTGCTTCTAAATGCCATATCTTTCTAACTGTGCTCTTTCACAAAAGCTCTCAACCTATAACCTATATACTTATTATGGACACAGTATTCTTTACATTAGTTATCTTGTTGTTATTAGTTGTTATTAGTCCCATCCTTCAGCTCCATTCAACACCTCCCATCTATCTCTTAACACCATGCATATTGGATTTCTATTTGCCATATATTTTTCAACTGTACTGTGATGTTTCACAAAAGTTCTGAACCCTTCTATTCTCATTGTTTCTACAGATTGTAAATTGAAAATAAACATTTTTGCTAAAAGTATTATTATATTATTGATCGATTGACTATGACTTTTCAGATCACCCAGTAGTGCTATCTGCAGGGTGAGCTCCAGGTAAATATTGTAATCCTTTAGCCATTCCAGGACCTGTGACCAAAAACAAGCTACAAATGGACAGTACAAAAACAAATGATCTAATGATTGTGTCTCTTCGCAGCAAAATCTGCAGAGCTGGGAAGATTGTATCCCCCATATAAATAACATTCTATTGGTAGCAAGAATTTTGTATAATAATTTAAATTGAAAAATTCAAAGTTTTGAATCCGGCGTCGTTTTGCGTATCAGTTCATAAACACTATGCCATGGAATCGGTACGTCAAAAATCTCTTCCCAACTATTTTGCTATCTGTATGGGACGGCTGTCAATCCATTGGTCCTTAAATGAAACTGGTACACCTTTTTATTTATCACAATTTTCTTTAACCAATTATGTTCTTTAATGCAGGGCCGACAGACAAGTTCCTTACTTTTTCCCCCTTCCACTTTCCTCTTCCATTTTTGCGGTAATGTTGCAATTATTTGGTTGTAATTTTGGGTAGAGCAGACATTTCCATATGTTGTTGTTAGCTGCATGTGCAACATAATTCCACCAGTCCTACCTATGATATCATTTACGAAGATTATACCTTTTTTAAACATTTTTTCAAAAGATAATGGTTTTTTATCAATTAGTATATTTGAGTTTAACCACAATATTTGTTGCATTATTTGTTCTGTCATTTCTGGAGGATTAAATTGAAATTGCAACTAACTTTCTATGGCTTGTTTTAGAAATAGTGATATTTGGGAGATTATTTCCTTTTCAAATAACTGAAAGTGAGAGGTTGTAATCTGAATAAGGGAAAAAGGCCATTCTTGAACATGGGGTGAGACAATCTTGCTAATTTGCTAGAGAACCAGTTTGTATTTAAATATAACTTTTGTATGACTGAAGCTTTTAGTGATAGGTCTAATGCTTTAATATTTAATTAATTTCTGTCCTCCGAATTCATATTCATTATATAAATAAGCCCGTTTAATTTTGTCTGGCTTGCCTTTCCAAGTAAAATTGAATATTATTTTCTCATATAATTTAAAAAACTGTTCGCTAGGTGTAGGCAAGACCATAAGCAAATAGGTAAACTGGGATAATACTAAAGAGTTAATCAGGGTGGTTTTTCCACAAATTGACAGGTATTTACCTTTCCATGGTAGCAAGATCTTATCTATTTTTGCTAACTTTCTATTAAAATGTATTGGAGTGAGATCATTTATTTCATTTGGGATATGTATTCCGAGTATATCCATCAGACCATTTTATTGGTAAACTACATGGTAATGTAAAAATTTTATTTTTTAGTGATCCAATACGTAATATAGTACATTTATCATAATTTGGTTGTAATCCAAAGAGATTAGAAAAAGTATCATCACAACACTGAAGTGTAAGGGGCTTCCAATTTTTTATTTCACACTTAGTTTTACACAAATAATTGTTCAATTTCAGTCATGTAAGTACTGATGATGGGTGTACTGTTGCTTCATGCGTTCTATGCATGTGCCTACTGTGACTGTCACCCTGATATTGGCTACTAGGTAGCTACTTCCCAAGCTGTTGGCGGACAGTAGTGCTTGGCAAGCGTGCACGAAGGGCACTGTGTCCCAGTGTTGTTGCCGTTCATTCCCTCCCTATTGAGTAGTAGACCGTATGTACTGTATGTATCAAGGTGACATCTAGATGGTTATCAATATTAATACCGTCGGCGACATGACCATGATGCAGCAGCAAAACGGTCTCGAGTGGCAACAAATCTGCTCAATTAGCTGATTCGCTTTCCATACAACCACTCCTTTCAACACACCGACTCACCCATACTCCGGTCACCATATTGGGCTCCAGCGACCCATACTTGAAATAAAATGAGTCAGTAAGCATTGACCAATTGACTAATTTTGCCAACATAAGTCCCAGGGTGCTCCTGGTTCTGCATCATGTGGAATCGGATCACATGGCTCCAGGGGGTAATTCTCATTGTGTTTGCCCTCTCCCATGACCCCCCGTAGCCACCTAGGCTACACACATGCTTGTACTCACGCACACACACATGCTCGAACATATGCATACACACGCATGTGTACACCTCAGTGGTCTAGGGTCCTGGTGGACACTTGTCTTCCTCTTCCTGACCCCATCACTCACATGGTCCACTGTTAAGACCCCCCCCACACACACACACACACACACACACACACACTCCACCGCGGTGCTGTCTCACCCATAACTCTGTGCCACTACTAATCAGTAAACTAATCTGAGTTGCCAGATAAAGAAGAACATTCTACCTCTCCCTGCCTCCCGCCACCGCCACCCCCTCCAGCCTCATGAGACCCAGTCCTGCTCCACCGCCCCCTCCAGCCTCAGGAGACCCAGTCCTGCTCCACCACCCCCTCCACCCTCATGAGTCCCAGTCCTGCTCCACTGCCCCCTCCAGCCTCATGAGGCCCAGTCCTGCTCCACTGACTCCCAGGGTTACATGGAGATAATGGGAATCATATGCCGGCAGTGGGCCTGCATGGGCTGGGCTGGCCCACATGAAACATTAGGAGGCTACATGCCGTCAAGGGGCCAGAGAGGAGAGCAGAGCCCCTGGTCTCTTTGGCCCCTGTGGGTGGAGGACAGCCGCAATAACCCGTGAAGGCCTCATGTCACCTTCTTTGTTTCCCACAGTTGGCAAGCCTTTCTTTGTCATGTAGTATATCAATGCAATCTCACCGTCCAGTACTTTCCTCTCCAACTGGCCCCATCCTTTTTCTGTCATCAACCCTTTACATGCTCTCTCTCCTCCCACTTCATTCAACCATATATTATGGAGAACCCAGAGTGGTCATGGGGTTAGCTGAGAAGCTCTGGAGGCTGTGGTAGCTGTGTCTGTTGGCCCACAGTAGAATCTGAAAGCAGTCAGTAGGCTGTTGATTAGAGGATCAGGCCTGGTCCTCTCTAATCAGCTGTTTTACAGCGTGTGGTCGGGACAACCCCAAGGTCACTGCTGTGATAGCTATTCCTGATATAGCCTAGCTCTGTCTGTCTGGGGGATTCAACTATATTGTTTTGGATTAGCTCCCTAGTGTTGTGAGTTAAACATATGTAAAGGAGGACTCAGCACATACTGTGGTGTACTCTGTATGTGCTGTCCAAGCCCAGTGTGCTGTATGTGTTTAGGCCTGCTGCCTGCCATACAGACACCCACGAGGAGCAATCCTGCTGTCCTCCTCACCCTGCGCCTGGGGACACACTGTTGGGGTTTGATAGAAAAATGTAATCATGACATGTACTGCAATTCTGACGTGCTCACACACGTGTGCCCACATGCACTCACGCAGGCGTGCACTTTATGGATTTGTAAATATGTGTGTGTAATGTGTGCTCACCACATCTCTCTTTCTGTCTGTTGTTGCACAGGGATGGCTGAAGAGTGAGAGACGCTCCCCTACCACCCGAGGACACTCTGCAGATGGAAGGTGGTCATCTGCCCATCCAACCTGCCCAAAAGACCGTCTTCCCTCCGCCCTCACCTAAGATGGCTTCCCACGGCCTTCTCCTGCACTGGAACGGACTGGAGCAGAGCTGCGCCCTACCATGGTGATCATATTCTCAAAAACACTGGAAAATAAGAAGGGTGTCGATGATGTAAGGTCCAAGGACACTGAATTACTGCTGGTGAGTACAACTCTGCTAGACCTATAACTAAAGAACTGTAACAAGTACCTTACAGGTGCCTCTCTCTCAACTGACCATGGAAACATGAGTCTTGGGCTCTCTACTGCCTTCTCTACAGTACAGCGTATTGTAGTTTTTGGCAGGGTGCTTGCCACCAAGGTCTTAAATTAATTGATATGGCCTCTAGGTTGGCCCTTCTAAATAAATTGTATATTATTCTATCTCAGCAGTCGATGACATACAAGGGCTGCTTTTCAAATCAAGCAATTTGGGTGAAAAGGCTTCAACAGAAATGGGGCCCATTTGAGTAGTTTTACCTCTTTATAGCCACCAGTGTGTACTGAAAGGTGTCTAGCAGCGCTGACATAACACTGTATTGTTGTGACGATGAACCTAGTGTGTCTCCCAGTAACGTTAATGACTCTGTCCCTTTACCCTATTTCTCTATGAGCCTGCCTGCACCACCCTGTTTGTTCTCTTTTCTGAATTGTTCTGTACATTCTAGGACAAACAGGGATAGGGGATAGGTGTGTGTGTGTGCGCAGGTGCTCCTTCATGTTCGATGCTTGAACAGTTATGTACGGACATGTTTAGAGTCTGATAGTCTAAGCCATGTCCTCTTTGTCTGTTCCTCCATCTCTCCATCAACAGCGTGAGCTCCACACCATGAGCAGAGGGACTACCCTCTTCTCCTGTGGCACTGTGGGTGAGTGCATCCATCCCTCAGACTATGGCCTTTGCTCTGTTATCCTCACCATTACGTTTCTTACCGTCTTCTATCAGGCTTTATCTTCATTTTCTTTGTGTTGTTCACCAGCTTTATGTCTTGTTATAAGCTCCCCTCCTCTATAACTGTTTCTGCTGATCCCCTTCTGTCACTCTCCTCTCTTTTTCTTTCATGTCCAGTGTGCACCTGCCTTCACACAGAGCTGTGCACTTTTTTAATTTTTTTATAAAACCTTTAACTAGGCAAGTCAGTTAAGGACAAATTCTTATTTACAATGACGGCCTACACCGGACGACGCTGGGACAATTGTGTGCCGCCCTATGGTACTCCCAGTCACGGCCGGTATACAGCCTGGAATCGAACCAGGGGGTCTGTAGTGACGCCTCAAGCACTGAGATGCAGTGCCTTAGGCCGCTGCGCCACTCGGGAGCACTCATGGGACTTAAAAGTAATTGAGTGTTGTGTTGCCTTTGTCAATGATTTCCTTGGCTCATTGAATATCACACTCCTTACCCCATGTGTTGAAAGACAAGCTACTGTATATAAGAGTCCGATTAGACCCGCCCTGTCATCTGTCCCATGTACCGGAGAGGGGGTAAAACAAAGGGATGCACATTGCATATGTCCTACAACTACTGTATCTGTTGTTACAGCTGACATTACAAGACATAGTATACTATTATATGGCTCTTGGTGGGATTTCAGTCCTTTGCTGAACACATTTTTCACTGTGCGAGGCTATTTCTTTTAGATTCTTTCTCCTATTGTCATTTTGTATTCTTGACATTCTTGTCAGGTCATGTCATAGCCCCCGTCCATTGTTCTTTGGGACTGAAAAATACTTCTGCCCACCAAAGAGAGTAGCATTTGAAGGGATGGATTTGGACAGAGATGAGCCCCTGGTTGCCAATTGGGTATCAATAGAGTTCTGTGCTAGCTTTGAGATCAGTAGCGGCTACGTTAGCCAGAACCAGTGTGGTGTTTTGCCCACTGGACTGTCATATTCTTCCTTTGTGCCTGTGATGAGTAATGTTGGCATAGTCATTTGACAAGTTCTGTCTGAATTTAAACCAATCAAGTCAGGCTGCAATTCTGTCATTGATGGAGGAAGCCACCATCAAAGAATAGTTAGCCTAGCTAGCCTATCTTTCTAACCAAACCAGCCTTCGGACTAAGACATATTTCCCAGTCAGAGGACTTTTGGAAGTTCTCCTTCAGTCTAAACTTGTCTGCACTTAACTTTTCAGTTGGAGAAACCCCCATCAACAGTCAAACAAGTGGCACAACATTGGCCAGTTCATAGACCTGAAAGTCAGTGTTTGTTATGTGACTGGTACCGTTGTTGGCCAAACACCACCGTGCCAAGTTTGGTTAGCTAAGCATTCTGTGACAACTGAAGCGTTCTGTGACAACTGTAGTGCTATATAATAAAAAATGTGATTGATTAATGACACACGTATGTTGTCATTTGACATTTACGTGTCTAGTAGAGGCTGCCAGGTTGCTTGTAGAATCCTGTAATACCAATAAGCTCAGACTATTTCCCTGCCAGCCATAATGCAACTGTTGATCTACCCAACTCAGGAGCTAGCAGCTCTGTTTCAGATAGTGTACTGTCAAGCAGTGTAGCTTGGGTTGAACCAATCCCCTGTCTATAGCTAGCTGTTTTTTACTATCCTGTCTTAAACCACCTTTACCGAGAATCTAGACCTTGAGTAATGTGCTCCATCTCTCTCTTTTAGAGTTTCTACAGATTTGACGATACTCACCAGGACACACTGTACTGTCTTACTAATCAAGAGCTGCTACTGCTTACTGTCTATTGTTTTCTGAAGTGTGTGTGTGTGTGCATGTGCATGCGTGTGTGGTTATTTACTGGGTTGATCATCCTAAGGTGAGGCCCTACGTGAAGAAGATGCACACTGCACATTGAACCTCACCCTGGAAGCTTAGCCCTGTTTTCCCTGTCGTTATTGCCTCACTTAAAGCTACACTTTATCTTGACATAGCCTCTGTAGAGGAGATAAAGTGGGATTTCCAAAACCCCATGAGATGGCAAATGGGAGCTTATGTTGCCAGAGGGGGGACAAGTAATATAGGAGGAGCATTATGAGGTATTATGATACTAATGATTTCAAATGACAAGCTTCCCATCTGTTCTGTCTGGATTTATATGCCCACTTGGAAATTACATTAAGTCAAATTAGATTATATATACAGTATATAACATATCTGAGTTTAATTGTCTGTTCATATGTGTGTGTTCATGTATTTATTCTGTGTCCTTGTGTTCCAGAGGCAGACAGGTGGCTGGACCTGGGCAGAGGCTGTGCCATCCAGCGAGGGACCCCCTGCCAGTCCAGCGCCAGTCTGGAGAGCCTGTGGGACGTTCTGCCCGAGGAGTGCCAGCGGAGTAGCCGGGTCTGGGGCCATGAGGTGGGCACCGCCACCGCCATCACCAGCCTCATCCGAGATCTCAACCTGGGCGATGCCAAGCTGGCAGCCACCCAGTCCCTGGCCCTCGCCACCTCCACCTCAGCTGCCACGGCGCCCCCTAGCAAGCGCCAGTGCCGCTCACTCTCACTCTCCTCCGAAGAGTTTGGGGGCTGCCGGTCGTCATGGAGACCTCAGGGGTCGCGAGTGTGGACGGCGGTGGAGAAGAGGAGGTGCCACAGCGGGGGGAGTGTGCAGCGCTGCTCAGGAGGAGGTGGAATAGGAGGTGGTGGAAGTTTTTCAGGGGTTCATTTTCCTGCCATGCAGCGGAGCTCCAGTTTCAGCCTGCCATCCAGCTCCAACAACCCCACAGACGGCACCCTGGAGCTGCCCTGCTTCAACCACCACCTGCCCCTTCACCCCCTGTTCATTGCCTCCCCTACCTCCCCCTCCAACCACCACTCCCTCAGGCCCCTCTCCTTGTCCCATGAGCAGATCAGCCTGCCAGACCACCACAGAGAGGGGGCCAGCTCACCGGACTGCAACCCACAGCTTGAGAGACGCGCTGGGCAGAGAGCAGGGGGGACTGGGGGGCTGTCGCGGAGCAAGTCCCAGCCCTGCGTCCTGAACAATAAGAAGATCGGTATGAAGCGCAGGAGACCAGAGGATGCTAAGGAACCACGGCCCTCCCTGGACCTGGCCAAGATGACCCAGGTTAGTAACCATGGACACACACACCCCTCAATAGTCTGCCCAGAGTGTCTGTCAATGCCAAATTACTGAAAGGCAACTTTAGATCAAAACATATTAGTGGAATTTCATTATATTATGATGACATCATAAATAAACTTGTAAGAGTTTAGAATTTGACAGTGTGTTTCCCGGGAAACAGAACCAAAGTCAAATGTGCATTCTACACCAAAGAGAGATGCTTCAAATCAGAACACTAAGACATTTCACAGAGCTTCATCGTTATTTTCTCATCTTGATTAAGAATGGATTAAATGAAGATCTTACAAAGGGCATACATCACACCACACAAGTTGTAAAAGTTGGAGCAAAGCCTTTCAGACTTGTGTTGGCATGGCTGTGGTGAGGTCGGTACACTAATGCATCTGTTCTGCAAATGTCCAGCTTTCAAAAGATTCTGGACTGAGTTAGTTGATATGTCGTCTGAAATCTTGAATGTATGTATCCCACTGTTTCCTGTAGTGTGCCTATTAGGGAGTAAGGTGGGTAATATCCAACCTAGAACCACGCAACACATCATTGCTCGGGCCCAACTATCCGTAAAATGGACAATTCTTATGATTGGAAAGTGCGTAAACCTCAGTGTTTCAGCACGGACACTTGGTTAAAGGACTTCTTGGACTATGGAAGGAGCGGCCTCCAGGACTATGACAATGGACTAGATGGTCTCTGGGACACTATCAGAACACGTGTAAACCATAGATCAAGGGTATTCAACTCTTACCCTACAAGGTCCGGAGCCTACTGGTTTTCTGTTTTACCTGATAATTAATTGCGCCCACCTGGTGTCCCAGGTCTAAATCAGTCCCTGAAAAAACGCAGTGGAATTGGCTTGAGGTCCAGAGTTGAGTTTGAGGGCCATAGAACATAACCTAAATAAATCAAGCTGTAGAGGGCATGTGTGCTGGTCCTGATGATTGTGGGTGCGCTCGCTTCCTTGCCCGCCCGGGTGTCCAGAGGGGCTTGGTCCTTCCCGTCCTTGGAAAATCTCTTTGGGCAGGGGGCAGGGGGCTTCGCCCTGCCGGCGGTTCGGAGCGTGTGGTGGCGAGTGCACCCACTGATGTATTAAGACACCTTAACTTAATTGTTTTGTGTACTGTAAAAAATATATAGCTCAACTTTCAAGTCTTTAAACTCCTTAATACCTTTAAAAACCTGACTACATAAGGTTAGATCAGACCAAACAAAATGACCAACAAAGGTATACTTCTGTTCAGAGATGGGGAATGTTCAAGAGCTCTTCAAACATAATTTGGCTTCTTTCTTTGTGTCTGATCTGGGGGATTAAATCAGGCTGTATTAAGTTTTTCTGGGTCGATGGTTTGTAGTGCGGGGGTAAATATTTTAAAGTCTTCCCTTTGGGAAATGCCGTTAACTAAGGAGCATTCCTTGTGTTTGGTCATGCTTCGCACCGCCATGCTCTAGCACACTTGGCTCCAGTTATCATTTCATTGACTCTGTTGGGTAAACACACGATGCAAAGGTTGAACCCACACAATCCATTTCCCTCTCCCTCCCTCCCTCCGTCACTCTATCCCTCCCTCCTGTGGTTGACTCGTGGGGGAGGGAGATTTGATTAATGATCAAGCTATTTAGTCACACAGGTTTTTATTTTTAGCTGGATCACATTATGCCTGGCCTGCAGGAGGCTTGTTTGTGCTTGTGTAACGTCATAGGAAGTCGTGGAACTGCTCTGAGATTACTACTTGATGGCTCCAGCCTGCTTCATGTAGAATGGATGGATAGCATAATGGATACAGTCTAATTTTGCACATTAATCAGATGTTGAATGCAGCCAATTAATGATGATACAGCACTATATGCAGTCCCTCTCTTAACTTGCCTGGCTCACTTAGCTCTATCCCTCTGACGAAGGTGTCTCCCTTGAGAATGTGCTGAGATAGCACAGTTTAGAATTAAATCCAGCACATATAGGGGTCCTCCAGGACTAGCACAGTGTAAACACTGATGTAGCTAGCTGATATCATTACTTTGTGCCTCTCCTCCCTCCTCAACCCTGCCAGGGTTGGATCATCAAGTGTTCAGTAATGGAGCCTAGCATGTTTCCTGTGTCCATGCCAGCCACTAAGAGGGAAAAACCAAGAGCATTTTCGTTATCTGCACCAGTTACCTCCGCTCTCTGGAATTACCTAGTACGCCTCTCCAATGGCTCACAGGCTATTCTTTTCACATGGATAGTACCAATAATGAATGGCGGCTAGTTTTTTATTACTTTGTTTTTGTTTGGGGTTGGGATTGCTCAACTATGCTTTAGCATTGTGTGAGGAGGACTGATGAGATCGGGTGGTGCAGGTTTTATCAGTAGTTTCAGCCACCACACACGCATGAAACCAGATATGCACTTACCAATTTACTCTCTCACAGCACAGAATACTGTAGGTCACGAAAGCACACTGACACATACACACACACATTGTTACAGATGCACACACCCAAACTCGGTCACTCTTGATCAAACTTGGTCCTGTTGAGTATAGTATGGCTTAGGTAAGGTATTGAGTCTGACTCAGTACTATAAACTTGGCTGCAATACTGATACACAAGCAGAAACAGTCCGTATATAGCACTACAAATGTACGGTAGCTCCATATAACCGCACTTTATGTATGAAACTATGAATATGGTTGTTGTATTTGTACTGATTATTGCTTTGGAAGTTGTGTAATGTCGGTTTAGGGGTGAGGGGTTTGCCAGACGCAGAGGGGTGTGCTTCCTGTGTACAAACAAAAGCTCAAACAGGAAGTACCGTGACGCGCTCCGTAGAGAAATGGTCCTCCGAATTGGAGGCTATGTTGTAGGACTGCTTTGCTGGAATATGTTTTGGGACTCTGCTGATAGCATCGACGAGCTAACCACCTCCGCCTCGGGCTTCATCAGGAAATGCATCACTGACGTTGTCCCCACAGCTGCTTCCCCAGTCAAAAGCCCTGGATTAACACAGAGGTATGCGCTAAACTATAGGACAGAGTTACCGCACACAGGGCTATCGCAGCCAACATAGAGGCTACGACTGAGGAAACGAACGCGTACAATAAGTCCCGTTACGACCTCAGCAGAGCCATCGAACAGGCAAAAGGAGAATATAGAAACAAAGAGGAATCCTATTACACCGGCTCCGACGCTCGACACGTGGCAGGGGCTACAGTCCATTACCGATTACAAAGATAGATTTAGCCGTGATCTGCCCAACGATGCCTCTCTATCAGACTAACTCAATGCATTTTATGCACGCTTCGACAAAAACAACACAGAGCCGTGCACTAGGGCCCCCACCGCACCAGAGTACTGGATGATCTCGCTCTCCGAAGCCGACGTAATTAAGGTTTTTAATCTGGTCAACACTCGCAAGGCCGCGGGGCCGGACGGTATTTCATGGCGCATTCTCAGAGCATGCACTGACCAGCTGTCAGGCATCTTCACGTAATTTTCAACCTCTCCTTGTCCCAGTCTGTAATCCTCAAGTCTCAAGCTGACCACCATCATTCCTGTTCCAAGAACTGTAATGCTACCTGCCACAATGACTATCGTCCTGTAGCAACTAACATCTGTAATCATGAAGTGCTTTGAAAGGTTAGTCATGGCACACATCACCTCCATCATCCCAGACACCCTAGACCAACTCCAATTTGCACTCCACATTGCCCTCTCCCACCTGGACAAGAGGAATACCTATGTGAGAATGCTGTTCATCGACTACAGCTCAGCATTCAACACCATAGTGCCCTCCAAGCTCATCACCAAGCTCGAAACCCTGGGACTGAACACCTCCCTCTGCCACTGGATGAGAGAGGCCAGAAAAATTGCCAAAGACTCCAGCCACCCGAGACATGGACTGTTCTCCATGCTCCCGTCCGGCAAGTGGTACCGGTGCATAAAGTCTCAGACCAACAGACTCCTAAACAGCTTCTATCCCCTGGCCAAAATACTGTAAAATGGCTAACAACTACTGCTCTCCCGCTCCCACATACTATCCACAATGACTCTATGCCCATCCACAGGTCTTTACCCACCCCTCAACCTACGCTGCTGCTAATATGATTATTGATTTGATTTATTACTCCATTATGCTGCTGTCCATTGATTATTGATTGCCATTACCATTAATATTTATATTTTATCTTCTACTACTGTTTCTATGTATATATTACCATTAGTATATTATAAGTATTTTATATTCCTGCTACCAGTCACTTTTCAGCCCTGTTTACATGTATATCATACTACCAGTCACTTTGTATGTACACAACCACCTCAACCACTCCAGTACCCCTGCACATTGAATAAGGTACTGGCACTGACCTGTATATACAGTGGGGAGAACAAGTATTTGATACACTGCCGATTTTGCAGGTTTTCCTACTTACAAAGCATGTAGAGGTCTGTAATTTTTATCATAGGTACACTTCAACTGTGAGAGACGGAATCTAAAACAAAAATCCAGAAAATCACATTGTATGATTTGTAAGTAATTAATTTGCATTTTATTGCATGACATAAGTATTTGATACATCAGAAAAGCATAACTTAATATTTGGTACAGAAACCTTTGTTTGCAATTACAGAGATCATACGTTTCCTGTAGGTCTTGACCAGGTTTGCACACACTGCAGCAGGGATTTTGGCCCACTCCTCCATACAGACCTTCTCCAGATCCTTCAGGTTTCGGGGCTGTCGCTGGGCAATACGGACTTTCAGCTCCCTCCAAAGATTCTCTATTGGGTTCAGGTCTGGAGACTGGCTAGGCCACTCCAGGACCTTGAGATGCTTCTTACGGAGCCACTCCTTAGTTGCCCTGGCTGTGTGTTTCGGGTCGTTGTCATGCTGGAAGACCCAGCCACGACCCATCTTCAATGCTCTTACTGAGAGAAGGAGGTTGTTGGCCAAGATCTCATGATACATGGCCCCATCCATTCTCCCCTCAATACGGTGCAGTCGTCCTGTCCCCTTTGCAGAAAAGCATCCCCAAAGAATGATGTTTCCACCTCCATGCTTCACGGTTGGGATGGTGTTCTTGGGGTTGTAATCATCCTTCTTCTTCCTCCAAACACGGCGAGTGGAGTTTAGACCAAAAAGCTATATTTTTGTCTCATCAGACCACATGACCTTCTCCCATTCCTCCTCTGGATCATCCAGATGGTCATTGGCAAACTTCAGACGGGCCTGGACATGCGCTGGCTTGAGCAGGGGGACCTTGCGTGCGCTGCAGGATTTTAATCCATGACGGCGTAGTGTGTTACTAATGGTTTTCTTTGAGACTGTGGTCCCAGCTCTCTTCAGGTCATTGACCAGGTCCTGATGTGTAGTTCTGGGCTGATCCCTTACCTTCCTCATGATCATTGATGCCCCACGAGGTGAGATCTTGCATGGAGCCCCAGACCGAGGGTGATTGACCGTCATCTTGAACTTCTTCCATTTTCTAAAAATTGCGCCAACAGTTGTTGCCGTCTCACCAAGCTGCTTGCCTATTGTCCTGTAGCCCATCCCAGCCTTGTGCAGGTCTACAATTTTATCCCTGATGTCCTTACACAGCTCTCTGGTCTTGGCCATTGTGGAGAGGTTGGATTCTGTTTGATTGAGTGTGTGGACAGGTGTCTTTTATACAGGTAACGAGTTCAAACAGGTGCAGTTAATACAGGTAATGAGTGGAGAACAGGAGGGCTTCTTAAAGAAAAACTAACAGGTCTGTGAGAGCTGGAATTCTTAATGGTTGGTAGGTGATCAAATACTTATGTCATGCAATAAAATGCAAATTAATTACATATAAATCATACAATGTGATTTTCTGGATTTTTGTTTTAGATTCAGTCTCTCACAGTTGAAGTGTACCTATGATAAAAATTACAGACCTCTACATGCTTTGTAAGTAGGAAAACCTGCAAAATCGGCAGTGTATCAAATACTTGTTCTCCCCACTGTACTTGCATTCTCGTGTTTTCTTTAACTCGTAGTTCTTGTGTGTTTTTAAATGTTTTTAATTATATTTTCTATTATTATCTATATTATTATTCTCATTGCATTGTTGGAAAAGAGCTCTCAAGGTAAGAATTTCACTGTACTGTTTTATACCTGTTGTATACTGTGCATGTGGTGAATAAACTTTGAAACGTTAAAACTTTGGTCTCTGGATGAGGACAGATGAGGAGGATTAACTGCTGGTTGGAAAAGGAAATGTGAAGGTGGAAATTTGAGGCTGGTTACAACCTGTGTTCTGCCTGGCATCTAGAGAGAATTACTGGAAAGGAGGGAATGTTGGGAACAGATGCGATTTGATGGCTTGTTGCTGGAATTCTGTCCTCTCTAATCCAAGTAGGATTGGTGGGGGAATAATTGTATTTTCTGGTAATTGAGATGTTCATTTGTCATTTCACTCTGTTCATGTTTATTGACATTTGACTTGTTCGTGTGGAAAGCAAATCAGATTGAATTAAACAAACATAATTGCATGAGAATGTGATTGCCCAATTCTCTCAGAGGCTGTTTTCACTCACTATGGGTGTGTATGCATATGTCCTAGAATTAGAAGTGAATGCTTCTTCACGTATGAGAGTTAGACCTCACCTTAGGATGATTAACCCAGTGAATAACCACACACACACACACGACTCTGTGTAGAGAAACTAGGTGTGAGGTGTCAGGACTATTGCATAATAGTCTAGGTCTCCCATGGATTGTTAAAAACTCCATTGGTCCCAGGCTTCCCACAGTGAAATTGCTGAAATTCACTACTTTCATTCATCTGCTTGCTCTGCCCTCATATTTAGCCTCACATTGAATTGTTTTACAATTTTCTTTTCAGGACAACCAGGGCTACAAGTAGAACACAATTTGACATAAACAGTTGCTTTTATGAGTTTTATTGACAAATGTCAATAAACAAATATGGTCCGCCAAGCAAAACCTGATAAAAAATGAATTTATAAAACTGCTGTAAGTACAGAAATTGTTTGCTGATGTAAAAAGGGCTTTATGAATACATTTGATTTGATTTTGATTTGGTTTTCTCAGTGGGAAATGAATATCCAACTAGTCAGTGACAACTGTGTGTAGTTTGGAGTTTGTGACAGCAACTATGTGAGTTTATTACAGTATCATGGACACTATGTCCTGTGATTTCCTATGATCTACAGTGCATTCGGAAAGTATTCAGACCCTTTGACTTTTTCCACATTTTGTTACGTTACAGCCTTATTCTAAAATGGATTAAATACACATTTTCCCTCATCAATCTACACACAATACCCAATAATGACAAAGCAAAAACAGGTTTTTATAATTTTTTGCAAAAAACAGAAATACCTTATTTACATAAGTATTTGCTATGAGACTCGAAATTGAGCTCAGGTGCATCCTGTTTCCATTGATCATCGTTGATATGTTTCAACAACTCGATTGGAGTCCACCTGTGGTAAATCCAATTGATTGGACATGATTTGGAAAGGCACAGACCTGTCTATATAAGGTCCAACAGTTGACAGTGCATGTCAGAGCAAAAACCAAGCCATGAGGTCGAAGGAATTGTCCGTAGAGCTCCGAGACAGGATTGTGTCAAGGCACAGATCTGGGGAAGGGTACCCAAAAAAGTATGCAGCATTGAAGGTCCCCAAGAACACAGTGGCCTCCATCATTCTTAAATGGAAGAAGTTTGGAACCATCAAGGCACTTCCTAGAGCTGGCCGCCCGGTCACACTGAGCAATCAGGGGAGAAGGACCTTGGTCAGGGAGGTGACCAAGAACCCGATGGTCACTCTGACAGAGCTCCAGAGTTCCTCTGTGGAGATGGGAGAATCTTCCAGAAGGACAACCAACTCTGCAGCTCTCCACAAATCAGGCCTTTATGGTAGAGTGGCCAGGAAGAAGCCACTCCTCAGTAAAAGGCACATGACAGCCCACTTGGAGTTTGCCAAAAAGCACCTAAAGGACTCTCAGACCATGAGAAACAAGATTCTCTGGTCTGATGAAATCAAGATTGAACTCTTTGGCCTGAATGCCAAGTGTCACGTCTGGAGGAAACCTGGCCCCATCCCTACGATGAAGCATGGTGGTGGCAGCATCATGCTGTGGGGATGTTTTTCAGCGGCAGGGAATGGGAGACTAGTCAGGATTGAGGGAAAGATGAACGGAGCAAAGTACAGAGAGATCCTTGATGAAAACCTGCTCCAGAGCGCTCAGGACCTCAGACTGGGGCAAAGGTTTGCCTTCCAACAGGACATCGACCCTGAGCACTCGGCCAAGAGAACATAGGAGTGGCTTCGGGACAAGTCTCTGAATGTCCTTGAGTGGCCCAGCCAGAGCCCAGACCAGAAACCGATCGAATATCTCAGGAGAGACCTGTAAATGGCTGTGCAGCGATGCTCCCCATCCAACCTGATAGAGCTTGAGAGGATCTGCAGAGAAGAATGGGAGAAACTCCCCAAATACAGGTGTGCCAAGCTTGTAGCGTCATACCCAAGAACACTCAAGGCTGTAATCACTACCAAAGGTGCTTCAAGAAAGTACTGAGTAAAGGGTCTGAATACTTATGTAAATGTAATATTTTATATTTCTATATTTTATAAATGTTCAAAAATTTCTACCAACCTGTTTATGCTTTGTCATTATGGGATATTGTGTGTAGATTGATGAGGGGAAAAAACAATTTAATCAATTTTAGAATAAGACTGTAACATAACAAAATGTGGAAGAAGTCAAGGGGTCTGAATACTTTCCGAATACACTGTATGTAAAATAACTTCTTACCTTCTAACGACTCTTGTGTGGCTTGTGAGAGAGTAAACAGCAGTTCCGACTGTTTACATAAGACAAAACATTGCACGTTGTTTTGCTTGAAAAATACTGCACACCTTAGTTAGACGTAAAATTGTGCAACTAAAACATCCTCAGCAAAAACATCAAAATGAAGTGTTATTTTAGATTAATTCTGGGGATTTTGAGGAAGTGAAATAGGCTTCCGTGTCTACAGTGTCTCATGGGGGACAAACATCATTAACCAAACATGGAATCGGTCAGGAAACACACCTCCAAGACTGAAATCGTGTTTTTCTAATGAGCAACAGAAAAACATACGTGCCAATCGGCGTGTTCAGTGTTGCTGTAGCTACCATGTAGGCCTAGCAGTGCTCCTATGGCCTCTGTCAAGACTACATCTAAAGGAACAATGGTGTTTGGCTACAGTGAGAATAGAAGGTTTCTGTTATTCAGCAAGTGAAACATGTTGTACCCCCATGTGTTTTGGATCAGACTTGTAATATGTGTCCAGTGCATGTTGTAGATCATGGAACATTGTGTTAGTGTAGAATACCAGGGTGGCTCTAGTGTATATCCTTCAGCCACACTGATGCAACGGATGCATGCCGTGCTAGTGGGCTACGGGATTTGTGTGGTGTTTAAAACCACTCCCCCATAATTCCCCACATAGCGTATATTGTGGTTGTGAACTATGTGTCTATCATTTCATCCATTCTCCCTGTAGTCATTTACAAGCTGAAATTAGGGCTGTAACTATAGTGAGCTCCAAAAGTATTGGGAAAGTGACACATTGTTTGTTGTTTTGTATTTGAAATGATACATTGATTATGAGGTTAAAGTGCAGTCATTACGTATAGTCCTGAATGAATCCTGAATAATGATGAGTGGGAAAGTTACAGACAAACAAATATCATATATCATATATCATACCCCCGCCCCCAAAACAATGCTAACCTGTTATTGTAATGGTGAGAGGGTAGCATGTCTTGGGGGTATTCTCACTCATCATTAATTACGATTAATTCAGGACTATACGTAATCATGGTAACATCCAGATGAATGTAGAAGTGTTTAGAAACATATTATATTCTTATTTACAATAAAAGTGACTCCAAAATGACACAATACATTATTTACCATTCATTTCTATTAACCTCATAGTCATTGAATCATTTCAAATCCAAAGTGCTGGAGTACAGAGCCAAAACAAAACAAAAATGGTCACTGTCCCAATACTTTTGGAACTCACTGTATATTAACAAAACTCTGTGCTTGTCAGTAAGTGGCTTGTGTGTGTGTTCTTGTGTGTGTGAACTATAGTGGCTTTGCACAGTAGAGCTCACTGGCTATGCACCATATTGTCTCCCCTTCTTCATTTTTGTTCTCACATTTTGTTTTCACATAGGTAATTGCAGGGTCTGGCGACACCAAAAATGTCAGTTGGGAAAAAATATTTAGTTTCTAGTTATTTTGTGTCTTTGCTGTGATCCTGGAGGTATTCAAGAGAACTAGGTGGGATGCCTTCCCTGCCTGAGTTAAACTATGAATATGTGTGTGCGTACGAGTGTGCAAGAGAAATTGCAGTGTAGAGAGAGGGGTTATTTATTTCTCCCTAAATCTCCCCTGCTGGTGGAGGGCTGGCAGAGCAGAGTCATCGTGGCCTATTAATACCTCCTCATTGGCCTGGGTTCAGGCTCGTGAAATGATTGGGGGCACTTCTCTCCTCCTCTCCATTCCTGAGATGACAGGCATGGTGAGCATAGCTGAGCTGCAGTCCCTATGGGGTTGTGGGAATACCTAAGTGGGTGGGTTGGTGTGGTGGCGTGGGGCCCTGCTGTGGCAGCAAACTGTGACATGGTGACACAAACACACGCGCACACACACATACACATACACATACACACACGCACACAGGTAAATATGTTAGACTTGTACTAGTCTCTGTCTGTCTGTCTGTCTGCCAGTAATGGGTAAAGCTCCATTATTTCCCTCCTGTGTGTCTGTGTTTGTCTGTTCCAGGAGGTCCCTCTCTCTCCCATAACACACTGTCTCTCTGGGGGCATTTTATTATACCAGTACCATGCTTTTTATATGGGGCTAGGAAATACGCTCTGATCAAGAGCTTTAGCTGAGTGACTGCTATTTTATGTGTGTGTGTGTACATTGCCTTCAGAAAGTATTCATATCCCCTTGACTTATTCAACATTTTGTTGTTTTAAAGCCTGAATTCAAAATTGATTGAATTATTTTTTTGTCTCACCCATCTACACACACTACCCCATAACAACAAAGTGAAAACATGTTTTTAGAAATGTTAGCAAATGTATTTCAAATGAAATATCTCTATTGCATAAGTTTTCAGACCCCTGAGTCAATACATGTTAGAATCACCTTTGGCAGCGATTACAGATCTGAGTAATAATAATATGCCATTTAGCAGACGCTTTTATCCAAAGCGACTTACAGTCATGCGTGCATATTTTTTTTTGTGTATGGGGGATCGAACCCACTACCTTGGCGTTACAAGCGCCGTGCTCAACCAGCTGAGCTACAGAGGACCAGTCTTTCTGGGTATGTCTCTAAGAGCGTTGCACACCTGGATTGTAAAATATTTGCACATTATTAATTTTGAAATTCTTCCGAGCTCTGTCAAGTTGGTAGTTGATCATTGCTAGACGGCCATTTTCAAATCTTGCCATAGATTTTCAAGCCGATTTAAGTCAAAACTGTAACTAGGCCACTCAGGAACATTCAATGTCATCTTAGTAAGCAACTCCAGTGTATATTTGGCCTTGTGGTTTAAGTTATTGTCCTGCTGAAAGGTGAATTTGTCTAGCAGTGTCTGTTGGAAAGCAGACTGAACCAGGTTTTCCTCTAGAATTTTGCCTGTGCTTAGCTCTATTCCAGGTTTTTGTTTCATTAAAAACTCCCTAGTCCTTGCCTATGACAAGCATACCCATAACATGATGCAGCCACCACCATGCTTGAAAATATGAAGAGCGGTACTCAGTGAAGTGTTGTGTTGGATTTGCCCCAAACATAACGCTTTGTATTCAGGACATAAAGTTCATTTATTTGCCACATTTGTTGCAGTTTTACTTTAGTGCCTTATTGCATACAGGGTGCATGTTTTGGAATATTTGTATTCGGTACAGACTTCCTTCTTTTCACTCTGTCATTTAGGTTAGTATTGTGGAGTAACCACAATGTTGTTGATCGATCCTCCGTTTTTTCCTATCACAGCCATCAAACTCTGTAACTGTTTTAAAGTCACCATTGGCCTCATGGTGAAATCCCTTAGCGGTTTCCTTCCTCTCCGACAACTGAGTTAGGAAGGACGCCTGTGTCTTTGTAGTGACTGGGTGTATTGATACACCATCCAAAGTGTAATTAATAACTTCACCATGCTCAAAGGGATATTCAATGTCTGCTTTTTGTATTTTTACCCATCTACCAATAGGTGCCCTTCTTTGTGAGGCATTGGAAAACCTCCCTTGTCTTTGTGGTTGAATCTCTGTTTGAAATTCACTGCTCGACTGAGGGACCTTACAGATAATTGTATGTGTGGAGTACAGAGATGAGGTAGTCATTCAAAAATCATGTTAAACACTATTATTTCACACAGAGTGAGTCCATGCAACTTATTATGTGCTCTAGAAAATAAAAGGTGGGTAAACTGCAGAGGATTAAACCCCTCCTTTTCCCAAATCCTGGTCTTAGCTCAAGATGATTTAATAGGAAGCATATTGTAGAGAATACCATCCTCCTGCCATCCTCTTCCCCTCTACTCTGTGTGATATAGTTAGAAAGTGGGTACTACAGGGGTTGAAGAAATATAGTGAGGCACTCAAAAATCCCCTTTCCACTCCATTGAGGTAACTACAGCAAAGCATTGGCCTTCAGTGGTCACCTGATATATTATTGGTATACCAGAGCGTGTCTGAATGTTAGCTTTGTGAATGTTTTAACCACAGAATGTAAAGCTGACATTGTCCAAAGATAGTAAACGTTAAAGTTATTTAAACCCAGCACTTTATATTTGTATTTTATTTCTCTAATAACAAAGTGTATTTGGGAGCCACAACCCAAAACATGTAAGTTTTGTAAAAACATTTGGTAAAAGTCTCTACCAGTCCATTGTAACTGGAAGAAGTCAATGAGGGATTTGAGGAACATTAGAGTTGTCCATCATGTGTGCCGTGGGCTATAGGAACACACTCATCTCTATTCACCTCCATGCCTTCAACATCTGCTACTGGGAGAGAAGGATGTTTCACCCTTTCACTGCTGGAATGTCTCTGCTCTGGATCTATTGTAAGGTTGAGGGAATGAATGGCTTTGCCATTCATTCATTTTTGAATGATTATCAGCTGTTGTCAAACACACGTGGGTGTGAAAATACAATTATCTTCCTCAATAGTGTGCAGTGAATTCTATTTGATGAAAAGCCTAAATGAGTATGACATCCTGGCGTTTAAAGCATACATTTTTTGAAGTTGCACATTATACTATAAAACATTATATTCTCGCATAACCAAAAAGCCTAGTGTTTAGAACGCAAGTATGGGTATTCAGACACCACCAGTCTAACTAGCTCTCTCTCTCTCTCTCTCTCTCTCTCTCTCTCTCTCTCTCTCTCTCTCTCTCTCTCTCTCTCTCTCTCTCTCTCTCTCTCTCTCTCTCTCTCTCTCTCTCTCTCTCTCTCTCTCTCTCTCTCTCTCTCTCTCTCTCTCTCTCTCTCTCTCTCTCTCTCTCTCTCTCTCTCTCTCTCTCTCTCTCTCTCTCTCTCTCTCTCTCTCTCTCTCTCTCTCTCTCTCTCTCGCTCTCTCGCTCTCTCTCTCTCTCTCTCTCTCTGTGTGGTTCACTCGTTAGTAAACACACACACACACGCACTCTCTTAAGCAAACATTTAATATAATTTAATATGCCATTTAACATGTAGTTGTCACCCAAATAGCCTGATTTACACACCTTTCCTGGGCACGGTGTGTTTGTCATACACACATGGCTCTGGTCTCTGAAAGGAGAGATCACACCTAAGTAAACCCAGAGCTGCTCCAGAGTGATCTCTCCTCTCCTGAGGGCTTGTGACATCCATTTGCTGGGTGTTTGCTCACTAGAGCATGCACAGACACACACACACACACACACACACAGACACACACACACAAACACACACACAATATACATTTTCCCTTTTATCCAACACACAATTGTCAACTTGATGATGGGTGTGTGAGTTGACCAGTGCAGGAAGTTCAAGAAGCTAGGTCAAGCCAAACAATAGGAGGAATCGTATATAGAACATTATAAGTCTTCAGGAAAGCTTGTCCCTTTGCCTGGTGTGTGTTTTAGTGCTTCATCCACTCAGTGCAGCAGGACAGGGAGAGACATGGGGTTGGGAGGAAGAGGATACCTTTGTGGTTTGCAACTGATCTCACCATGTTGTCTTTCCACTGTGTTTCCTCTGACTGTAAACAGACTAACCAGGACATTAACAAAACCAGCTCCCTAGTGGGAGGGTGTGTTCAGCTCCACCAGTGAAGCACAAGTCACACATCCACATGCCATAAAGACCTAGCTCTCAGGTTTCTCTGAACAACTCTCACAGAGTGTTACTGACGGCTTAATGAAGTTACTGAGGTGTACATACATAGGTTGTGTGACCTGAATCAAGATTGAACAGTAAGACAACGATACTGTAAATGTGTTATGTGTTGTTATAAAGTTATACCAATCAAAATCACCCTTTCTTTCCCTCTTATTTCTTCTCTCAAACAGAAACTCCAGACTTTCCACAGCTTGAGCTGCCCTGGGTTCTCTGGTCCGGACAGCTGTCAATCAAACATGCCCCCACCCTCCTCCAGGAGCTTGAGCCAATCGGAATCTTACTTCACCTTTGCGTCTGACCTAGGTGCTGAGACTCAACAGGAAGTGGAAGAGGAGGAAGATGAGTCTTCCTATGAGGAGCTGGACAGTGACTCTGCATGTAGCCTGGACTCTAGGCCCGGGTCCCCATGCAGGGGAGGGGGGGAGAGAATGGGGGAGGGACACACCCTCTGGAAGGGTGAGTGTGGGACAGAGAGGGACATCTACCAGCTGGGGGGAGAGCTGGACATCGACCAGATCGAGAGGAACTGAACGGAACCTAAAGCCTTTGGATAAAGGATTGTCGTAACGTTTGGGAATTTTGCGGAAAGACAGAGAATTTGAAACTTCATGACCACGCGAAGGATGCCTTACATATGATAGGTAAATATTGAGTGGATTGAAAGGACCTTATAGAGAGGAACTTTTTTTGGGGAGCCGAGTTGTTTTTGGAACATTACAGGGATGTTTGCGAATGCAGTGGGAGGCAAGGGATGTTGTACTGTATGTGATGTCAATGAAGCACAAAGCATGTGGAACTATTGATAGAAAGTGTTGCATGTTGACTTTGGTGGAACTTTGAGGTCCTGCGGGACAAACAGTTGTTTTGAACTGTCTCGTTGTCTTTCTGAATCTAAGGGCAGTGGCTTTTGCTTAGTGACGTGCAGCCTAACTCTGGAGTGGGGAAGCAAGGGATAGTCTTTAACACCTCCAAAAACCCCTCTCTCCTCAACTTGAGTACCTCCCTATACAACTGGACTGAACTAACGATAAGGTTTTTGTACTGTAGCATTTGCTATAACTTCTGATTTTCTCTACATTATGACCTGAGAGAGAGAGGGATGAATTAGAGGAGGAGAGAAACAATATGTTATTTTCATATAGACCTCCCCTTGACCCTTTTCTTCAACTATTCTTACAGGAAGAATATCCCCTGCTGAATTCCAAGTTAACCCCTATACCTTAGGCATTCCTGTAGATCTGAAAGGAAGAAAGTACCAGTATTATGGTAATTTCTTCATCTTTCCTTCTGATAGGCTGTGTGTTGTTTTCATCATATTGCTTACATCTATCCAAGTGTTTCAGGTCTACAGGAGTGCCTTTCAATTTGGAATTCAGAAAGTATTCACACATTATCGCTGAATGTAAACAAGCTTTAAGTGGTTTGGAAATACCTGGCGATTTGTTCGGTCATATACATGTCCTTTTCACCTCAGAAATCCCTGCTCGAAACAAACCTTTCTGACTTTTTATAGATTCTAATATGCAAACTGTATATTTGAATAAACACAGAATTTTAAGTTCTAATATCAATGTATATTTTTCTAAATGTATGTTTTTATGATCTGTTTGTGAAGGATCAGCAATAAGAGGCTTTACTTTTACAGGATAGACATAAAATAAAAACGCAAACTGCCTCTGCTGTGGTCATGTTGTGTTTCATTATTATCAGGGAAGGGTGCCATTATACATGATGGTACAGCTTGACATTAAGCCTTCATGTCATAAACATGACATAGTGTGTGGTTACATAGATGTGCTTTTGATCTGATGTCCTCTAATTGTTTATGAAGTCATTGAACTGCCATTGATGTCACGTAAGCTGTTTATACCCTGTGATGGATACAGTCAGTTAGGTAAACATCTGTGTGCTCTATGATGCCGTTACACAGCCCACCGGCACCAAACAAAATGGCAGGAAGTCTAGACACAGAAAACCCCCGCAACGCCACTGACCTTTCTCTGAGGCAAGAGGAAGTGATGTCACAGCCACAGGAAGGCTTCTTCTCTCCTCAGTTCAGTTGGAAGGCAAACAGACACATCGTCAAGGCAGGGCTGTTTTGCCTGGGGATATCCTGTCATGTGTCTCTAATGTCTGTCCATGTCGGAGGGAGCTAAAAGCACCTGCTGCCACAGTGAAATAAAAAAGACTTAAAATTAAGTTCTAGAGTTACATGTCTACACTGTATTTTCTTCTGCACCCGGGATGCTTCATTATTCAAATAAAGTCTTAGTGGAGTGTAGTTTTCCCACAGTGGACTGATAGGGAGAAGGAAGTGTGCGGACCTGTTTACAAGGTCTCTCACAACCAGATGTTGCTACCAGCTGAATGCCCTATCCAAACTCTAACCCCAGTGGGGTGTTACCTTACTACACACACACACACACACACACACACACACACACAGCAAAAGGCCCTTGAATGAATGCTAACTGTGCACTCTGTCAGTAAACAGAGAAAACTGGTCAGAAAATATTTGGACTGCCTTTCTCGCATCCATGAAGGGATGGGATGTACTCCCAACGACTCCCTCTCCTCAGAGCTGTTGTCACAGCTGCCCACACAGTGCCAGAGGGGGAGTACCGGGTCGATTAAAGGATGGATGGATGCAGGGAGTTTTGAGGGGGGGATGAAAGATTCAATGAAGGAAAGGGAGGCGAAGCTGTCTTGGCTGTTGAAAGCAACAAACCTCCAGTTCACAGCCCACTTCTCTCTTCAACACAGTGAGCCTGGAAACACAGCATCACGTTGCCACGGACAACACGTCAGTCGCTCGCTCAGACCCAAAGGTCACTGACCGCCCTCCACACACTCATATACACTTCCTGTCAGACAGGAAGTAGCAGGCTGAGAGGAATAGAGATTTAGAGTCTGAGGTAACAAACACCCACTTACACAACTGGCCCAGGCCTATAAATAGGGGGCATTGTGTAGTAGAGGATGTTAAATGTGGGCATTAGTGAGAAAGAGGGAAAGAGTAGTGTTACTCTAAGTCACAGATCCTGGGCTATATAACCTCGATTACTTGTGTGAAAACACTGGTGAGGTTTTCAGGGAAAGCAGAAAAGGGCGTGTGAAAAGGGCGTGTGAGTTGCGTACGATGCATTCATTAGTCTTGTAATGGGTCATTTCAACACGGATTCAAAGAGCATAGCCCAACCACTGCAATAAAGAATAAAGAAAATAAATCTGGTCTTCCATGTTCATAAAGGCCAACCTACAGTGCCTTCAGAAAGTATTCACACCCCTTGACTTTATCAATTTTTTGTTGTTTAACAGCATTCATTTAAAATTGATTAAATTGATATTTTGTGTCACTGGCCTACGCACAATACCCCATAACTTCAAAGGTGTATTATGTTTTTTGAAATGTTAACACATTAATTAAATATGAAAAGCTGAAATGTCTTGAGTCGATAAGTATTCAACCCCTTTTGTTATGGAAAGCCTAAATAAGTTCAGGAGTACACATTTGCTTAACAAGTCATATAATAAGTTGCATGGACTCATTCTGTGTGCAATAATAGTGTTTAACATGATTTTTGAATGACTACCTCATCTCTGTACCCCACACATAAAATTATTTGTAAGGTCCCTCAGTCGAGCAGTGAATTTCAAATACAGATTCAACCACAAAGACAAGGGAGGTTTTCCAATGCCTAACAAAGAAGGGCACCTATTGGTGAATAGCAACAACAACAGAAGCAGACATTGAATATCCCTTTGAGCATGGTGAAGTTATTAATACAATTTTGGATGGTGTATCAATACACCCAGTCACTAAAAAGATACATGCGTCCTTCCTAATTAAGTTGCCGGAGAGGAAGGAAAGGAGTTAGGGATTTTACCATGAGGCCAATGGTGACTTTAAAACAGTTACATAGCTTAATGGCTGTGATAAGAGAAAACTGAGGATGGATCAACAACATCTTTACTCCACAATACTAACGTAAATGGCAGAGTGGAAAGAAGAAAGCCTGTACAGAATAAAAATATTCCAAAACATGCATCTTGTTTGCAATAAGGCACTAAAGTAAAACTGCATAAAATGTCCTGAATACAAAGCGTTATGTTTGGGGCAAATCCAACACAACACATCACTGAGTACCACTCTCCATATTTTCAAGCATGGTTGTGGCTGCATCATGTTATTGGTCTGCTTGTCATCAGCAAGGACTAGGGAGTTTTTAGGATAAAAATAAATGGAATAGAACTAAGCACAGGCAAACTCCTAGAGGAAAACCTGGTTCATTCTGCTTTCCACCAGACACTGGGAGACAAATTCACCTTTCAGCAGGACAATAACCTAAAACAAGACGACATTGAATGTTCCTGTGGCCTAGTTACAGTTTTGACTTAAATTGGCTTGAAAATCTATGGCAAGACTTGAAAATGGCTGTCTAGCAATGTTCAACAACCAACTTGACAGTGCTTGAAGAATTTAAAATTTGCAAATATTCTACAATCCAAGTGTGCAAAGCTCTTAGAGACTTACCCAGAAAGACTCACAGCTATAATCGCTGCCAAAGGTGATTCTAACATGTATTGACTTATGGGTGCGAATACTTATGTAAATGAGATCTTTCTGTATTTCATTTTCAATATATTTTCAATAATTTCTAAAAACATGTTTTCATTTTGTCGTTATGGGGTATTGTGTGTAGATGGGTGAGAAAAATATATTTAATCCATTATGAATTCAGGCTGTAACACAACAAAATGTGGAATAAGTCAAGGGGTATGAATACTTCCTGAAGACACTGTACCTCATAACTACCTCACACTGCATCATGACCAGGGCTTTTAGTTCACTGAATTTCATGTCCTATACCTATCTCACTCAGTGGGTCATATTAGTCTCCACTGTTTGCTGGGTGAGCAGAGACACCTATCTGTGTCTGACAGGTGGCCAGTGTCACGTCACTGATTAACTATACCTCTCCACTCAAAGGTCAATGGGATCTGGCACCACGGCCCTACAGTTTATCACCATGGTTTCTGCTAAGCCTTTCTCTCTATCGCTACATCTTAATCTATTTTATCTCCCTCATAAGGCCAGAATGGATGGATTTGTGTGGTAGTGCGTTATACAGTTACACGGACCATTTGTAGTTCAATTCAAGGTGGAAAGGTAGATTAGTGGTTAGAGCGTTGGGCCAATAACCGGAAGGTCACTGGTTCAATTTCCCTTAGCCGAAAAGATGAGAAATCTGAAGATGTGCCTTTGAACAAGGCATTTAACCCAAATTGTTCCAGGAGTTGCCGTTGATAATGGCTGACCCTTGATGTGACCCATTTAGCAGACGCTCTTATCCAGAGCAAGTTACAGCAGTGATTGCATACATTTTTCATACTTTTGCAAGCGCCATGCTCTACCAACTGAGCCACACGGGAGGAGTTGGGTTATGCTCTACCAACTGAGCCTCAGGAGGTGTTGGGATATGCAAAAAACACATTTCCAATTCACACAAGCATATAATACACACTTATACTGTCACGCCCTGGCTCTGGGGACTCTTGTATGTTGAGCCAGGGTGTTAGTTTCTTTGTGTAGTGTCTATGTTTCGTTTCCTATGTTCTGTTCTAGGTTATGTGTTTCTATGTTGGCCGGGGTGGTTCTCAATCAGAGGCAACGAGAATCAGCTGTTGCTTGTTGTCTCTGATTGGGAACCATACTTAGGCAGCCTTTTGTGCACTTGTGATTCGTGGGATCTTGTTCCGTGTAGGTTTGTGTATGACCGAGGACTTCACGTTTCGTTTTGTTATTTGTATCGTGTTGCTAAGTACACTATTAAAGAGATGTACGCATATCACGCTGCGCCTTGGTCCACTCATTATGACGATCGTGACATATACATGTGTGAAATAGGACAAATATAAGCACCCACCAAATTTGTATTATTGTATTGACTTTTTATTGTATCAACACCACATATAACCAATTCATATACTTGCCTATTGTCTTTGCTTAACCATGACATAAAATGTGGCATTCAAACATGGCAGCTAGCTCTCAGTGGGTCATATGAACATTGTAATTATTGTACACTGAACAAAAATATAAACGCAACATGCAACAATTTCAAAGATTTTACTGAGCTACAGTTCATATATGGAAATCAGTAAATTTAAATAAATTAATTACGCCTTAATATATGGATTTCACATGACTGGGAATACAGATATGCATCTGTTAGTTACAGACACCTTTTTTTTTAAATGTAGGGGTGTGGATCAGAAAACCAGTCAGTATCTGGTGTGACCACCATTTGCCTCATGCAGCGCGACACATCTCCTTCGCATAGAGTTGATCAGGCTGTTGATTGTGGCCTGTGGAATGTTGTCCCACTCCTCTTCAATGGCTGTGTGAAATTGCTGGATATTGGCGGGAATTGGAACACGCTGTCGTACATGTCGATCCAGAGCATTCCAAACATGCTCAATGGGTGACATGTCTGGTGAGTATGCAGGCCATGGAAGAACTGGGACATTTTCAGCTTCCAGGAATTGTGTACAGATCCTTGCGACATGAGGTGATGGTGGTGGATGAATGGCACAACAATGGGCCTCAGGATCTCGTCACGGTATCTCTGTGCGTTCAAATTGCCATCGATAAAATGCATTGTGTTCGTTGTCCGTAGCTTATGCCTGCCCATACCAAAACACCACCGCCACCATGGGGCACACTGTTCACAATGTTCACATCAGGAAACCGCTCGCCTACACGACACCATACACGCTGTCTGCCATCTGCCCGGTACAGTTGAAACCGTGATTCATCCATGAAGAGCAGACTTCTCTAGCGTGCCAGTGGCCATCGAAGGTGAGCATCTGCCCACTGAAGTCCAGGCATAAGCGACATAAATGCCCCCGAGTTTTTAGGAACTGAGTTGGGGTCTCAACTTACTTTTGAGAGTTAGAATAGTAGAATACATCAGGTGCAATTCTGAAATGTGGTTGTGCATCATTCAGGAGTTTTTCTCTTGCTATGTCATTCACTGACACTCAAATAGCCATGTCAGCTAACAATGTTTAGATCAGTAGTTAGTCTAGCCAGCTATCTAAACCATTGATTTTGTTAGTCACTCACACTGAGATATCAAATTAATATGGCATAACTCATGTCAAAACTTTTAGAATTGGATGAAATTAGCTTTAGAACTGAAATACATTCTCTACACACCAAGGAACATTTGGAGAATTGCAGGAAATTAACTTCAATCAAGAGCGGCCCACTAAAATGTTTTGAAGCAAGGTGGGGGGGCCCCAACCAAATCTCGCTTAGGGCCCCCAAAAGGCTAGAGACGGCTCTGTCCCCAACCAGTGCATTAGTGAGATTGTATGGGAGGAAAGAGGGAAGTACAGCACTGTTACTCTGTGGAAGGACACGTGCTGAGAGAAAGGAAACACATGCTCTGTGTATTTCCCATAAACTCTCCTCCCATCCTATGTGAGGTGAACTGGGCTGGCTGTTGACTGGCTGCTAGTGATGACTGAACGCTGAACTGAAATAGACGAACCATGGTAACTCTCCTCCACATCCACATCATTTCTGTCACATCTGGGTCGGCTTGTTGTGCTTTGATTGTTCCTGCTGTCCTGGATCCAGAATGGTTACCTTCTTATAGGCCACCTTACACTGGCATTGCATTGTAGACCCCTTTATGTACATGGACAGGATTAAAGGGAAAATCCATTGTTTCATTAGTCCACTGTTGATACAGTTCCAAAATGTTTTGCATGTCAGCAGCCAGGTTTTCAAGATTTTGGACTTTCAAGAAGCAAAGTGTCACCGGCCACATCATAATGATGCAAAATGCGTGTGTGTAGGAGTCCATTTTCTTTAACATTATGCTTAACCTTTATTTGTCTGCCGTTAGGATGAATACACAATTACACTTATACAACCGTTCCGTGTGTACAATGACTACATGCCAGCCCAAGTGAACCCTATCCATATGATCACCTACGCCGCAGTGTACACACAGCTAAATCCTGGCTTACGTAAACAGATCTGTATCTCAGCTACTGAGGGAACGGTGGAGTGGAGTTGAGCTGAACCCTATGTTCGGTAGTATACTGTACTGTATGGGAGGGAGCTGCTTTAACCCAGGACTCTGATTACCTCCACGTGAGTGTTTGTTTAACCCAGGCATCTGAAGGAGACGTAGGCAGGCAGGGAGGTTGAGTGAGGCCGTCTGTGCTATAATCGTACGATCCCTTCGATCTCCACTGTGTTAGGTACATTTGCTTTTAGCTTTTTTGCACCTTATTTGTGGAATAATCTCCAAGGCTCTCTAAAGTTTGATGAATTGGTGCCTCTAGGAGGGCAATTCAAAAGGCTGATTGAGGACCTTTTTACTGAAGAATGTGTTTGTTTTCTATGATGGTGTTTTGCTTTTCATGTATTGATGTGAATATTGATGTACATAGTGTATATTGATGTGTTTGATGTGTACTGATGTCTATACAGGCCTCATCTGTGAAAGAGACCTTGGGCTCAGCATGACTTCCTGTTAAAATAAAGGTTAAATAATAAAATCAATCTGCAGTGATTAGAGAGTCAGTGCCATCAGAGGAAACTACAGACCTGTGAAAACCATAGAGAATGATAGAGGCCTCTAGTGGCCAAAAAGCCATGTTAGCATGGGCAGTGCCATTGAGGGCTTTCACCATTTTAATGTAGTCAACTGGGGTGGGATTTTCAACTTCATTGGCTGATCCCTCCTGGTGACCCTGTTGGAGTCATCAGGAGGGATCAGCCAATCGTGAAGAATAAAATGTACTACTTAAAAATGGAGATTGCCTCAATGGCCCTGCCCATACTGTCACAGACGCATAATGGCACAGATAGAAAGATGACTCCTCCATCTATCTCTATGGTGAAAACACACAGAGACAATGCAGCTGCCATGTGGCCATGACCTTTGACCCAGCGTTCAGACCTTAACGACTGGCTGCCTTAGCAACCTTATCGGCTGGCTAATGGAGGACTGGTTAGTGTGTTACTTAGCTACCTGGGGTCATTTTGCGGTTTTGTCTAGAAGGATACAAATGTTTTCAAAATTGACTTTTCGTAGCAGGTTAGGTGAACTTATGCAGCAGGTTAGGATACTTAACGTAGCAGGGTAGGAGAATTAGGTTAAGGTTGTATTATGGTTAGCTATTGACGTCAATTTGACAAAAGCTGTATCCCATCTAGACATGACCGTCATTATGGGTGTTAGCATGGACATTACTCTTGGTATGCTGTGAAATGTGCACTCTTTGTCATGCGTTTTTGTTTACAGGAACTGATCAACAATTCTGAGCAGAGCAGTCTTCATAACTTGCAAGTCAGCAGGTAGACAGCTGCCAGAAATCACCTTTAAAGACCTTACCCTTGCAACTGACAGCAATGAACCTTTGACCTTTGTCTTGATTTTGACACCCACATGGGATATCTATGGACTGGAGCTTGGTCTGAATCACAGAGAGGTACAGTAGCCTACAAATAACATGCTGATCTACACCACTACTGGTAGCAACCTGTATTAGAGCTAACGTTTGCTTTGCCATAACATTTAGCGAAATGGAATTTAGCCAATATTGTTACTAATTTCATTTCATTTTTATTTTTTATTTTTGTGTTGCACTGGTGCCCCCAAAATCAAACTCCGGGTTGCACATCAAATTGGTCGCACTTTAGAGCCCTGTTCACAGCTCTCCTAAATGTATGGGCCAGGAAAAGGAAACACATGGGAATGTTTTATGATGCTCTGACTGAGCGATGGCAGATGCTACTTGTAGCTCTGCACCGAAACGAAACAGGCGGGAATCTCCAGCCGATGGGAATTCCATGAGCTGCAACAATCGTTCCGTATCCCTGTGGCCCCTCACTGGATCCCGTGTGGAGAAAGTGATGTAAGCCCATGCCCGAATGAATTTGTGGTCCTCTGTAGCTCAGCTGGTAGAGCACGGCGCTTGTAACGCCAAGGTAGTGGGTTCGATCCCCGGGACCACCCATACACAAAAATGTATGCACGCATGACTGTAAGTCGCTTTGGATAAAAGCGTCTGCTAAATGGCATATTATTATTTTTATTTAATTTCCCAGGTCATCTGGATCTGTCCATTTGACATTGGCTGGGGCCGTGATGTCCTCCTGTCCTGCATTCTCTTCCAGTGACTCTCCTGGTTGGATTGACCTACATGTATAAGAAGTAGAGAGGTTTCAGAAGTTTCAGAATACATGATCTGTAAGTGTGCATTTCAGAATATCAGCCATGGTGCACTGAATCACTCAGTCGACCATACTATCAGGCCTACCACCCTTCAAGGCGGCCCTGTGGGCACTAACAGGAAGGGGCAAGCACCTGCCACACACCCACCTACACATCTGTAAACATCTGCAGACGTGTGGGCCACTGTCACCGATGCTATCACCGAGAACATTAGCTACTGGAGAGATAACAGAACTAGAGGAAGGGGCTGATTACAAATGGATGGGGTAACTGAGTCAGCTAGGGTGACTGGCTGACCAATAGGGAGACAGCAGATTATGTTTGGGTACAATTTCATTGTAATTATGCATTGTTGTAGCTTATTTTACTGTAATCATGAACATTCTAACATTTTCTGTGTTGTATTACAATGAAGGGGTCAATTCGTCTGGACATCAAGTCAGAATGATGCTAAATTGATAGCATAATTGGGAGCTAATTTCAAAGGCATCTGGTTAGATCTGTTATAATTTTTCCCAAAATATCTCATAAAAGGAGGAAAAGTTATGTGGTTGCCATGGCGCCGTAAGGCAGCCTTTTAACAGAGAGCTCTGTAACTTTTGTACATATTTGAGATGTTTTAAAGTGTTTTTTTTTATCATTTTCTAATAAGCTTTTTTTGTTTTTGATAAGTCATTGAGTTGTTGATTTGATATATCTGGTTGTTTTTACCCACAGAGTTGCATGACTGATGGCTTTTCTGGTTTGGCTAGCTAGCTAGCTGGCTAATGTTTGCATTTAAAACATGCATCTCAGCACTGGCTGCTTCTTGATCAATAAGACCTGACTGCATTATGGAAATGTAAGAGAGCTCGTAGTGAGGATGACTAGTGCTCTGGACTGATGTGTGGTGGGATTTTTTGCACCGTGTAGCAGCAGCAGAGGTCCTTCTTTGCAGCACTTGACCATATGACTGGACAATAATCAAGATAAGATCAAACTAGAGCCTGCAGGACTTGCTTTGTGGAGTGTGGTGTCAAAAAAGCAGAGCATTTCTTTATCACGGACAGACCTCGCCCCATCTTTACAACCATTGAATCAATATGTTTTGACCATGACAGTTTACAATCTAAGGTAACACCAAGTATTTTAGTCTCCTCAACTTGCTCAACAGCCACACCATTCATTACCAGATTCAGCTGAGGTCTAGAACTTAGGGAATGATTTGTACCAAATACAATGCTCTTAGTTTTAGGACCAGCTTATTACTGGCCACCCATTCTAAAACTGACTGCAACTCTTTGTTTAGGATTGCATTGATTTCACTAGCTGTGGTTGTTGACACATATAGAGTTGAATCATCAGCATACATGGACACACAGGCTTTGTTTAATGCCAGTGGCAGGTCATTGGTATAAATAGAAAAGAGTAGTGGGCCAAGAGAGCTGCCCTGTGGTACACCACACTTTACATGTTTATCATTCGAAAAACTTCCATTAAAGAAAACCCTCTCTGTTCTATTAGATACAGTGCCTACAGAAAGTATTCACACCCCTTGACTTTTTCCACATTTTGTTGTTTTACAGCCTGAATTTTTTATGGATTAAATTGAGATTTTTTTGAGTCACTGGACTACACCCAATATACCCCATAATGTCAAAGTAGAATTATGTTTTTTGAAATTTATGCAAAAATGAAAAGCTGAAATGTCTTGACTCAATAAGTATTCAACCCGTTTTATGGTAACCCTAGATAAGTTCAGGAGTAAAAATGTGCTTAGCAAGTCACATAATGTGTGGTCCTCTGTAGCTCAGCTGGTAGAGCATGGCGCTTGTAACGCCAAGGTAGTGGGTTCGATCCCCGGGACCACACAAAAATGTATGCACGCATGACTGTAAGTCGCTTTGGATAAAAGCGTCTGCTAAATGGCATATTATTATAATAAGTTGCAGGACTCACTTTTAATAATAGTGTTTAACATGATTTTTGAATGACTACCTCATCTCGGTATGCTTCTACAAAGTATTGACTCAGGGGTGTGAATACGTTTGTAAATGAGATATTTCTGTATTTCATTTTCAATAAATTAGCTAAAATTTCTAAAAACATGTTTTCACTTTGTCAATATGGGGTATTGTGTGTAGATGGATGAGACAAACAATCAATATAATCAATTTTGAATTCAGGCTGTAACACAACAAAAATGTGGAATATGTTAAGGAGTATGAATACTTTCTGAATCCACGATATGGCAGAGGTTGAAAAGCCATAAGACATACGTTTGTTCAACAACAGGTAATGGTCAGTAATATCAAAGGCTGCATTGAAAGTTCAGCTCCCACTTTCAATCTATCATCAGTCATTTGTGTCAGTGCAGTACATATTGAATGCCCTTCTCTATAAGCATGCTGAAAGTCTGTTGTTAATTTGTTTACAGAGAAATAGCATTGTATTTGGACAAACACAATTTTTTCCAACAGTTTGCTAAGAGCTGGTAGTAAGGTGATAGGTTGGCTGTTAGAATCAGTAAAGGCCACTTTACCGTTCTTGGGTAGCGGAGCGACTTTGGCTTAACTCCAAGCCTGAGGACAAACACTTTCCTCTAGGCTCAGATTAAAGATATGACAGATAGGGTTGGATATAGCATCAGCTATCATCCTCAGTAGCTTTCCATCTATGTTGTCAATGCCAGGAAGTTTGTCATTACTGATCAATAACAATAATTTTTCCACCTCACCCACACTAACTTTACAAATTTCATACTTACGATGCTTTTATTTCATTATTTGTTTTTTTTATGCATGAATACGATGGCTCACTGTTCGTTGTTGGCATTTCCTGCCTAGGTTTGCCCACTTTGCCAATTAAGTAATCATTAAAATAATTGGCAACATCAAATGGTTTTGTGATGAATAAGCCATCTGATTCGATAAAAGTTGTAGTTGAATATGTCTTTCTGCCCATAATTTCATTTAAAGTACTCCAGTTTTTTTGTATATAATTGATCTTGGCTTCTTAATACAGTTTCTTCTTATTTTTGTTGAGTTTAGTCACATAATTTCTCAATTTGCAATAAGTCAGCCAGTCAGATGTGCAGCCAGACTTATTAGCCACTCCTTTCTCCATACAGTTTTTAGATTCCTCATCAATCCATTGAGCCTTAACAGTTCTGATCAACTGAGCGAGTCCTGCTCTATGGCTATGACAATGTCGTCCTGTCCTTTTTGTTATGTGTTATATGTGTGACCCAAGTATACCTAGTAGGCTAGGTCTACTGTGTAGCCTACGCCTACTATATTGACATGTTTGTAAACATTTTTAACCATTTATTTAAGAGGACCACAATGAAAATACGTTTTCAAACTATTTTTTGTATCATCCTCGATGATTTTAAATGCCTTATCCACATGTGTGGTTGTATTCTTTTTTAAATTGTCAAATAAATATATCTATCTATAAAAGAAACCGGGAACCTGGAATGCTATCCATCCAATTTGGCATGAGACTGGAATGTGAAGGGACTGAAGGGATTGTGCCTATAGTTTTCCAGGTTCCCACAAATGTTTATACCCCTCTTATCTGTTGATGTTGCTGTTGTTCCTTTGTCATACAGTAGATCTCTGTCAGTTATAATGGTATTTGGCATAGGTCTCTGTCAATGATAGCCATAGGTAGGTTTGATCTAGCAGGAAGGACAATAAGAATGTTTGCAAAACTCTAAGGTATTGGTGCTCTTCCTGTACCATGTGCATCTTTGATGTAGTGGTGGGCTGAATTTCAATACAATTCTGCTTCTGTAGGGGTGTTATCATATTAATGTTCACTCTGACCTTAGCCCTGCTCAACAGTGGGAATAGAGAGGGTTACTTTGATGTAGTCAGTTTGACAGTCTACTGAGATAGGAGAGACATTGTTGTGTTTATAGTTGTCTGTCTGTGGCTTGCTCTCTGGAAGGGCTGGGTTTTCCTGGGTAACACCAACTCCGTTGTGTCTGTTGAAATGTTTTCTCAACCCCTCCACCCCTTACCCAATCTTTCACACATGCACGCATAAGCACAAACAAAATCAAATGCAAGGCAACCCAGTGTTACCCAACTGTCCTTCTGTGTCTACATTGTTGGGGAAGTGTAATAATGAGATACAAGAGATATGCCATGTTATAGTTTTAGTCAAATTAACTTATTCTGATCTTTTCTAGATCTTATATATGTTATTCTAACACACACACACACACACACACACACACACACACACACACACACACACACACACACACACACACACACACACACACACACACACACACACACACACACACACACACACACACACACACACACACACACACACACACACACAGTACACTTCAGTACAGTGCAGTATGTCAGTAGTAATTAGGGGTGGTGTAACATAATAATAATCCAGGCAGGTTTTTCTTTAGCAGAGAATCGTATACAGTCTCTACAGTACCTGGAGAGATGAGCTGTCCTTGGAACCCACATATGCATGCAAGCATGCACACACACACATGGTCCTGTGGCATCACAGAGATATGAGAGTGTGTGAAATACCTTCATACCTGCACTTGAAAGATGTGAAGGATGATGGATAGATAACTGGTCAGACTAGGACACAGCTGATGTTTGTGTGCGTGCTATGTGTCAGTGAGAGAGAGAGAGAGAGAGAGAGAGAGAGAGAGAGAGAGAGAGAGAGAGAGAGAGAGAGAGAGAGAGAGAGAGAGAGAGAGAGAGAGAGAGACAGAAAGAGAGAGACAGAAAGAGAGAGGGAGATAGCGAGAGAGAGAGAGAGAGAGAGACAGAAAGAGAGAGGGAGATAGCGAGAGATAATAAGAAAGTGTCTGTACATGCCAATGTTAACTGCATTCCAATTTTGTAGCTTACTGTACTGAACACTTTTTGTACAATACGTGACTGTATACAGTAGTTCCATTATCAAACAGCCTGGCCTGTGCATGAGAGTCAGTGTTTGTGTATGTGAGTGAACAAGTGAACGCACTTCACACTTGACTGAGATGTGAACGTTCCCTTCTCTCTGTCTCTTTACCCTTCCACCCGCCGTTTGATATACTCACCTAATCAGCAGACTGGCATAGTGGGAGGATGTCGAGGGGGGGGGGGCAGGATAACATGACATGAGGGTCTTCATCAGCAAGATGTGCGACCTCTAAATCTGGAGCACGTGGCATCTCTTTCCCAAGGTTAGGGAGGGGGAGCCACTCTAAGCGGAGGAAGTTCAACCGTCACGGCTGCTTTGATTTATCAGCTTCCTTTTGAAATTTACTGCCCTATCTGTCTCTACTCCCCAGCACTGGAATCCACAGGGTACTATGGAGACACACAGTCATACAGTACACTCCAACACAAACACACACCCCGGGACCCCCAGACCCAGACGCTGATTTGGGCCAGCCTTCTTTTTCACAAAAGAAAGGGAAGAAAATAAAAAAGGGCAAAAGGGGGGAGTACAGGGTCAGTGGCTGGCTGCATCTCCCTGTGTGTTTTCCAGTGCGAATGTAAACAAATAAAGACTTAAGAGGGCAAAACAGAGGATACAAAAAGAGGGAAAGAAACGGTCAGCGGCATATTTTGGCACTAGGCGTGAGACAGAAGTTACCCACTCTGTTATGTGTACCACTGCCAAACACAAAGACAAAAAAACACTGCACTGTTACAGGACAAAAAGGCTACAGTCCAGAGGCATTGGCAGGGACATGCCAGTTTATGTCAGTTTATGACAGGGTTTTGACATCGGAGTTGACACTTATTGGAACTGACATACTGAAGTTACACAGCATGACACAGTAAACAAATTAGTTTGACAGCTCGTGACCATTTATGACATCCAATCTGACACTTATAAAAATGTATATAAGACATGCCACACAGAGCTGTAACATCTGAACAGGGTCGTGTTCTCCAACAGACCTCTCTGTATGAATGAGGCCTCTGAGGTGATTGATTTGGTGTCAGGAGACGAGGAGGAAAGAGCTCTATGAGTTAAAGCTGCGGTTTCTGTTTTCAACATTATTCACTCGCCTCTCTCTCTCCCTGTTAATGACTGAGGGATCTCTATGCATGCTACATGGGTTATTTTTCACCTGTCAGCAGTGGACTGTTATTTTCCTTGGGGGCTGCCAAGCTGTGTGTTTTGTTTGGAATTACCTGAACACCGTCTGCTTTAAGGGTATGAGGGCCTGTAATGTAGAGCATGTGTGACTGGCAGACAGAGAGCGAGGGGAGAGAGAGAGACCATTACTAGGGGATCTGGCATTGAGTGTGTGTGAAGTGTGGGTTTTTAGAGGGAGGGGCTTGATCCCTATTGATCAGCCTTGCCCCTTTGGATGGTAGAGTGAGGGGGGTGGGGGAGAAGTGCTTCACTCTCAGACACACACTTAACAAGTCTGGTGTAAAGTTTTAGCGAACCAGCGTCTTTCTCCTCTTCTGTCTCTGTCTATCAATGAACAACAATTGTAGTGTGTGGACAAAAGTCTGTCCATACTGTAAAGGGAGTGCTTCTGTGCCTCTGTGAGAAAGAAATGTATTAATCATTTAGAACTGGACTAATTGACATAAAAAGAGGGGGTGATGCAAAAAACGTTACATGTACACTCCCCTCCATATGCATTTGGACAGTGAAGTTAAAATGAAAAGTTGTTCTATACTCCACCATTTTGGATTTGAGATCAAATGTTTCATGAGGTGACAGTACAGAATGCCACATTTTATTTGAGGGTATTTTCATACATATCTGTTTTACCGTTTAGAAAGTAATGCACTTTATGTATCTAGTCCCCCCATTTGAGGAAGTCATAAGTGTTTGGACAAATTCACTTAAAGTGGATTAAAGTAGTAAAAAGTGTAATATTTGGTCCCATATTCATTGCACTCAATGACTACATTAAGCTTGTGACTCTAAAAACTTGTTGGATGCATTTGCAGTTTTTTTTGGTTGTGTTTCGGATTCTGTTTTGCCCAATAGGAACTGAAAGGTGAATAATGTATTGGGTCATTTTGGAGTCTGCCCTTCTTTGCGAGGCATTGGAAAACCTCCCTGCTCTTTGTGGTTGAATCTCACTGCTTGACTGAGGGACCTTACAGATAATTGTATGTGTGGGGTACAGAGATGAGGTAGTCATTCAAAAATCATGTTAAACAATATTATTGCACACAGAGTGAGTCCATGCAACTTATTATGTGACTTGTTAAGCACATTTTTACTCCTTATTTAGGCTTGCCATAACAAAGGGGTTGAATACTTATTGACCCAAGACATTTCAGCTTTTCATTTTGAATTAATATGTAAAAATTTGTAAAAATGTCTAAAAACATAATTCCACTTTGACATTATGGGGTATTGTGTGTAGGCCAGTGACAAAAAAATCTAAATGTAATCCATTTAAACTCAGGCTGTAACACAACAAAATGTAGAAAAGTCAAGGGGTGAGAATACTTTCTGAAGGCACTGTACATACATGACCCACCTCTACGTCTGAATGACTTGGTGTGCAGTGACATGCAGTGATGTCTGATATCGGGTAGGCACTGTTTTTCGGTATGACACGATCACAAAGATCAAACAAACACAACCAACCATCAAACAGCAGCAGGTAGGCAGTGATACCATTAGACACACACAACTGCCCTGCACGAACAGGCGACATTCAGCACCAGACAGCGACCCAAATACCAGCGGGTAGGCCTACTTGTAGACAGCGCTACACACACAAAATGCCTAGTAGTCAGCGCTACTGATTGGGATATACAGTGAGGGAAAAATGTATTTGATCCCCTGCTGATATTGTATGTTTGCCCACTGACAAATAAATTATCAGTCTATAATTTTAATGGTAGGTTTATTTGAACAGTGAGAGACAGAATAACAACAACAAAAATCCAGAAAAACGCATGTCAAAAATTTTATAAATTGATTTGCATTTTAATGAGGGAAATAAGTATTTGACCCCTCTGCAAAACATGACTTAGTACTTGGTGGAAAAACCCTTGTTGGCAATCACAGAGGTCAGACGTTTCTTGTGGTCCTCTGTAGCTCAGCTGGTAGAGCACGGCGCTTGTAACGCCAAGGTAGTGGGTTCGATCCCCGGGACCACCCAAACACAAAAATGTATGCACGCATGACTGTAAGTCGCTTTGGATAAAAGCGTCTGCTAAATGGCATATTATTATTGTAGTTGGCCACCAGGTTTGCACACATCTCAGGAGGGATTTTGTCCCACTCCTCTTTGCAGATCTTCTCCATGTCATTAAGGTTTCGAGGCTGACGTTTAGCAACTCGAACCTTCAGCTCCCTCCACAGATTTTCTATGGGATTAAGGTCTGGAGACTGGCTAGGCCACTCCAGGACCTTAATGTGCTTCTTCTTGAGCCACTCCTTTGTTGCCTTGGCCGTGTGTTTTGGGTCATTGTCATGCTGGAATACCCATCCCAAGATTTGATGGTACATGGCCCCGTCCATCGTCCCTTTGATGCGGTGAAGTTGTCCTGTCCCCTTAGCAGAAAAACACCCCCAAAGCATAATGTTTCCACCTCCATGTTTGAAGGTGGGGATGGTGTTCTTGGGGTCATAGGCAGCATTCCTCCTCCTCCAAACACGGCGAGTTGAGTTGATGCCAAAGAGCTCGATTTTGGTCTCATCTGACCACAACACTTTCACCCAGTTCTCCTCTGAATCATTCAGATATTAATTGGCAAACTTCAGACGGCCCTTTATATGTGCTTTCTTGATCAGGGGGACTTTGCGGGCGCTGCAGGATTTCAGTCCTTCACGGCGTAGTGTGTTACCAATTGTTTTCTTGGTGACTATGGTCCCAGCTGCCTTGAGATCATTGACAAGATCATCCCGTGTAGTTCTGGGCTGATTCCTCACCATTCTCATGATCATTGCAACTCCACAAGGTGAGATCTTGCATGGAGCTCCCAGGCCGAGGGAGATTGACAGTTATTTTGTGTTTCTTCCATTTGAGAATAATCGCACCAACTGTTGTCACCTTCTCACCAAGCTGCTTGGCGATGGTCTTGTAGCCCATTCCAGCCTTGTGTAGGTCTACAATCTTGTCCCTGACATCCTTGGAGAGCTCTTTGGTCTTGGCCATGGTGGAGAGTTTGGAATCTGATTGATTGATTGCTTCTGTGGACAGGTCTCTTTTATATAGGTAACAAGCTGAGATTAGGAGCACTCCCTTTAAAAGTGTGCTCCTAATCTCAGCTCGTTGCCTGTATAAAAGACACCTGGGAGCCAGAAATCTTTCTGATTGAGAGGGGGTCAAATACTTATTTCCCTCATTAAAATGCAAATCAATTCATAACATTTTTGACATGCGTTTTTCTGGATTTTTGTTGTTGTTATTCTGTCTCTCACTGTTCAAATAAACCTACCATTAAAATTATAGACTGATCATTTCTTTGTCAGTGGGCAAACGTACAAAATCAGCAGGGGATTAAATACTTTTTTCCCTCACTGTACACTCACACACACACACACACATATACACATCAGCCCTGTTTCTGTCTGCTCACTGGAATCAGCATCCCCACAGGAAGCTTCTAGCCTCACGCCCACGGCTTGGGTTAGAGAGCACCTTTCACACCATTCTAAACTGGCCTCTTTCTTTCTCTCTTTCCCTTCCTTAATCTCTCTCTACCTCCCTTTGTGTATATATCTGACTCTCTGTGTCTCTGTCACTCACTCTGTCTCCTCTTACCAGAGGTTGAGTGAGTTCAGCAAACATAGACATCACTATTTCAAAACCCTCTAGTGGTACATTGCACAGTCCTGAACTAGTCTTGTCTGGTCCCCATTGACTATGTTATGATTGATTGCTCCCAAGCGATTATAGAGTCACCAGCAATGCAAACTGTTAATGCTCTGTCAAACACTAACTATGCAGCACTTCCATGTCTCAAAAACACTCTGTTCAGGCCTCCCGAGTGGCACTTCGGTCTAAGGCACTGCATCGCAGTGCTTGAGGCGTCACTACAGACCTGGGTTTGATCCCATGCTGTGTCACAACTGGCCGTGACCAGGAGTCCCATAGGGCGGCGCACAATTGGCCCAGCGTCGTCTGGGTTAGGGGAGGGTTTGGCCGGGGGGCTTTACTTGGCTCATTGTGCTCTAGTGACTCCTTGTGGCGGGCCGGGCACCTGCAGGCTGACTTTGGTCGTCAGTTAAACAGTGTTTCCTCCGACACATTGGTGTGGGCGGGTGTTAAGATGCGTGGTTTGGTGGGTCATGTTTCGGAGGACACATGACTCGACCTTCCCCTCTCCCAAGCCCATTGGGGAGTTGCAACGATGAGACAAGATCGTAATTGAAAAAGGAAAAAACTAATTGAAAAAAACATTTTTTGCATATAATTACTTTTTGTACTACATTTTGCCATTTTGTTTTCTAGACACACTCATTTCAAAATGCACTTTCTTTAAGGGTTTTCTCCAGTCTGTTGTCAAAACAAGAACAGGCTGTTATTATTATGACGTCAATTATATGCAAATCTACTCTAGGATCAGTTCCAGACGATAATGAGAGATAATTAAACAGGGAGTGGTCTGATTTATCGATAATGATTTATTGGACTGTGAAACATAACATAGTGATGATAATATAAAAATGATAGTCATTTTTTTTGCCATATTGCAAGCAGAGGCACCTCCCTCACTAGTTTGGATTCTCCTAATCTAGGCTTCATTCACCTCTATTCTGAGCTGGGCTAGGTTTGGCTAACTCTTTTAGCAATACCACTGGGACAACAGAGGATACAGAGGGAATTTGCTGAACTGTTTCTCAGTTCCGGAGTCAAGCAGGATATCTTGCTGGAATGACCCATAAACAACAAGCAGAACCGTTAGGAGGAAAACAGCTGGACAACACAACAGAGAAAAGTGGGAAGTTGTGAACTGCATTGAGATAGTGAGAGAGGATTATACTCTACGCTAGCCTATTCTTTGTTATACAACAGGTGGGTCTAATCCTGAATGCTGATTGGTTAAAACCGCATTCCAGACGGTGTCTATTCCACAAGATACCACCGGCTAAATCTATGACGTTAAAATGTCTATTTACTCTGTTCCATCTGACTGCGCAATCCACTGTCTCATCAGCCCAGCAAGGCAATTTATAAACTTGATCTCCACGACAAAAAGCATCTGTACATTACCTCACATTTCTTTTAGACTAACATTTCGTTTTCAACAACGGATATTTGTATAAACCTTGCTGTCTGTGTCTCTGACATTTGCAACATTGTTTCAATATTCAAATTCGATCTCCAGCTGTCCCATAGTAATGAACATGACGTGAGTCAGGAGTCGGGATGAGACAGAGAGGCAGACAGCTTTTTTCAGCCAGTTGAAAACATGAATCAGCATCATTTCTATGGATACAGTGCATTCGGAAAGTATTCTGACCCCTTTACTTTTTCCACTTTGTTACATTACAGCCTTATTCTAAAATTGATTAAATTGATTTTTCCTCATCAATCTACTAACAATACCATATAATAACAAAGCAAAAACAGATATTTAAAATTTTTGGCAAATGTATTTAAAATAAGAAAATGAAATATCACATTTACGTAAGTATTCAGACGCTTTCCTCAGTACTTTGTTGAAGGACCTTTGGCAGAGATTACAGCCTCGAGTCTTCTTGGGTATGATGCTACAAGCTTGGCACACCTGTATTTGGGGAGTTTCTCCCGTTCCTCTCTGCAGATCCTCTCAGGCTCTGTCAGGTTGGATGAGGAGCATTGCTGCAGAGCTATTTTCAGTTCTCTCCAGAGATGTTTGATCGGGTTCAAGTCCGGGCTCTGGCTGGGACCCTCAAGGACATTCAGAGACTTGTCCCAAAGCCACCCCTGTGTTGTCTTGGCTGTGTGCTTAGGGTCGTTGTCCTGTTGTAAGGTGAACCGTCGGCCCAGTCTGAGTTCCTGAGCGCTCTGGAGCAGGTTTTCACCAAGGATCTCTCTGTACTTTGCTCCGTTCAGCTTTGCCTCGATCCTGACTAGTCTCCCAGTCCCTGCCGCTGAAAAACATCCCCACAGCATGATGCTGCCACCACCATGCTTCACCGTAGGGATGGTGCCAGGTTTCCTCCAGACGTGACGCTTGGCATTCAGGCCAAAGAGTTCAATCTTGGTTTCATCAGACCAGAGAATCTTGTTTCTCATGGTCTGAGAGTCTTTAGGTGCCTTTTGGCAAACTCCAAGCAGGATGTCATGTGCCTTTTACTGAGGAATGGCTTCTGTCTGGCCACTCTACCATAAAGGTCTGATAGGTGGAGTGCTGCAGAGATGGTTGTACTTCTGGAAGTTTCTCCCATATCCACAGAGGAACTCTAGAGCTCTGTCAGAGTGACCGTCGGGTTCTTGGTCACCACCCTGACCAAGGCCCTTCTCCCCCGATTGCTCAGTTTGGCGGACAGCTCTAGGTAGGGTATTGGTGGTTCCAAACTTCTTCCATTTAAGAATGATGGAGACCACTGTGTTCTTGGGGACATTCAATGCTGCAGAAATGTTTTCGTACCCTTCCCCAGATCGACAAAATCCTGTCTCGGAGCTCTGTGGACAATTCCTTCGACCTCATGGCTTGGTTTTTGCTCTGATATGCACTGGCAACTGTGGGACCATATATAGACAGGTGTGTGCCTTTCCAAATCATGTCCAATCAATTGAATTTACCACATGTGGACTCCAATCAAGTTGTAGAAACACCTCAAGGATGATCAGTGGAAACAGGATGCACCTGACCTCAATTTCGAGTCTCATAGCAAAGGGTCTGAATGCTTATGTAAATAAGGTATTTCTGTTTCATATTTTTTATACATTTGCAAAAAAATTAAAATAAACGCTTTTTGCTTTGTCATTATAGGGTATTGTGTGTAGATTGCTGAAAAAAAGAAAATATTTAATCCATTAAAAAAAAAGGCTGTAACGTAACAAAATGTCAAGGGGTCTGAATACTTTCAAAAGGAAACAGGTCAAACGAAACTAAGTGCAGCTAGATTCTAGGCTTTCCAGCTTGAAGTTATTGTGTTAGCTGTGTTATTGGCTAGCTCCTCTGAACAACAGTGTCCTGACGAGAGAGCACATTTTCTATGCCAGGTGAAATCACGCATCATTAGCTCATTGTTACATTTTAGTCATTTAGAAGACGCTCTTATCCAGAGCGACTTACAGCTAGTGAGTGCATACATTTTTCATACTGGCCCCCCGTGGGAAACGAGCCCAAAACCCTGGCGTTGCAAGCGCCATGCTCTACCAACTGAGCTACATCCCTACCTGCCATTCCCTCCCCTACCCTGGACGATGCTGGGCCAATTGTGTGCCGCCCCATGGATTTAAAGTTGAAAGCTGGTATATTCAATCCTGGAGGCCCTGTAGCTCAGTTGTTATGGATGTATACAAATAAATATCAGTAGAAAACAACTTAAAATGCAAAACAGCTTAAAATACTTTGTTGTTATTCTGGCTGCACTGTTTGAAGTGAATGTAAGTTAGCCGTAGGTCGCTGGCTAGCTAGCAAGCAAGGGATAAGAACATTGCCAGCCAGTATGGCATAATAACATTTAGAACGAATGACTGGGTCGCGTCCATATACAGTCCCAGTCAAATGTTTGGGCACACCTACTCATTTCAGGGTTTTTCTTTATTTTTACTATTTTCTAAAACTATAAAATAACACATATGGAATCATGTAGTAAACAAAAAAGTGTTAAACAAATTAAAATATATTTTATACTTGAGATTCTTCAAAGTAGCCACCCTTTGCCTTGATGACAGCTTTGTACACTCTTGGCATTCTCTCAACCAGCTTCATGTAGTCACCTTGATGCATTTCAATTGACAGGTGTGCCTTGTTAAAAGTTAATTTGTGGAATTTCTTTCCTTCTTAATGCATTTGAGCAAATCAGTTGTGTTGTGATAAGGTAGGGATGGTATACAGAAGATAGCACTTTTTGGTAAAAGACCAAGTCCATATTATGGCAAGAACAGCTCAAATAAGCAAAGAGAAACGACAGTCCATCATTACTTTAAGACATGAAGGTCAGTCAATCCGGAAAATTTCAAGAACTTTGAAAGTTTCTTCAAGTGCAGTAGCAAAAACCATCAAGTGCTATGATGAAACTGGCTCTCATGAGGACCGCCACAGGAAAGGAAGACCCAGTTACCTCTGCTGCAGAGGATAAGTTCATTAGTGTTAACTGCACCTCAGATTGCAGCCCAAATAAATGCTTCACAGAGTTCAAGTACAGACACATCTCAACATCAACTGTTCAGAGGAGACTGCGTGAATCAGGCCTTCATGGTCGAATTGCTGCAAAGAAACCCCTACTAAAGGATGCCAATAATAAGAAGAGACTTGCTTGGGCCAAGAAACACGAGCAATGAACATTAGACTGGTGGACATCTGTCCTTTGGTCTGATGAGTCCAAATTTGAGATTTTTGGTTCCAACCGCCGTGTCTTTGTGAGACACAGAGTAGGTGAACGGATGATCTCCGCATGTGTGGTTCCCACCGTGAAGCATGGAGGAGGAGGTGTGATGGTGTGGGGGTGCTTTGCTGGTGACACGGTCAGTGGTTTATTTAGAATTCAAGGCACACTTAACCAGCATGGCTACCACAGCATTCTGCAGTGATACGTCATCCTATCTGGTTTTCACATAGTGGGACTATCATTTGTTTTTCAACAGGACAATGACCCAAAACACACCTCCAGTCTGTGTAAGGGCTATTTGACCAAGAAGGAGAGTGATGGAGTGCTGCATCAGATGACCTGGCCTCCACAATCACCCGACCTCAACCCAATTGAGATGGTTTGGGATGGGTTGGACCGCAGAGTGAAGGAAAAACAGCCAACAAGTGCTCAGCATATGTGGGAACTCCTTCAAGACTGTTGGAAATGCATTCCTTATGAAGCTGGTTGAGAGAATGCCAAGAGTGTGCAAATTTGTCATCAAGGCAAAGGGTGGCTACTTTGAAGAATCTAAAATATAAAATATATTTTGATTTGTTTAACACTTTTTTGGTTACTACATGATTCCATATGTGTTATTTCATAGTTTTGATGTATTCACTATTATTCTACAATTTAGAAAATAGTAAAAATAAAGAAAAACACTGCAATGAGTAGGTGTGTCCAAACTTTTGACTGGTACTGTATATGCAGAACAAAAAGACTTAACGACTGGGTGGCGTCTCTGGCAACCGATCCGATAGAACGAACGACCAGCCCGCTTGGGTAGCAACCCTAAATTTATGTCGGGACAATTTATTGTGAAAGGATGAAATAGTATGAATAAATTCATCAAAATAACGATTTTAATGAAGATATGTAAATCATTATTTGAACATGTTGGTAACCCGTTGTATAAAAGTTATAATGCCCTCGAAGCTGGTGTTTGGAGGATATATTGGCACGGTTTAACAACACCCGTGGTAATATATCCTCCAAACATCGGCTTCTCTGGCATTATCAGTAAAATAACAAACCCCTTGACACATTTACACTCATCCTGATAGTGTCATCCCTGCCTTTCCCATGCCTGTGTACAGTATGTTGCAGGTCACCACAATGATTAATCACTTATACTAACAGTGTGGTCAGCGGCAGTTGGTTCCCAGGCACTACAGGCCTCATTAGTCTTGGGGTCTGTTCAGAAATAGCTCCTGTAATCAATGGACATTATTTTGAATGTAATTACCCATGGTCCTTCAGGGGTTCACCGTCAGTCTGTGTGTCTGTCCACATAATCTACACAATGCTATTAGAGCCCATAGCCCACCCCCTAAAATAAAAACCCCAAATAAAAACCATGCTAAGTGGTTTCTTTGATAAGTTTCGCTCTGTTGATTGTGTGTGTGAGTTTTATAATAAAGCATGTTGAGTCTCCAGGGATGTTAATTTGGCGGTTTGCTGGGTAAGTGTCACGCCCTGGCTCGGGGGACTCTAGTATGTTGAGCCAGGGTGTGAGTTTTCATTTGTGTTCATTCTAGTATTGTGTTTCTATGTTGGCCAGTGTGGTTCTCAATCAGAGGCAACGAGTATCAGCTGTTGCTTGTTGTCTCTGATTGGGAACCATACTTAAGCAGCCAGTTTTCCCACAGTGTTTGTGGGATCTTGTTCCTGTATAGGTTTTAGTTTTGCACGGCACGTTATCGTTTGTTGTTTTTGTTCGTGTTATCATTCAAATTAATAAAATATGTTCACCTTCCGCGCTGCGCCTTGGTCCTCTGTACCTGACGATCGTGACAGTAAGTAGCCTACCCAACCGATTGTCTCAGGACAACTAATTATGGGAAAGTCTGATGACAAATGAGGGATACCTTTGAACAAGCTGAACTAATACTCCCTATTTCTTAATCTCTCTATTCAACCTCACCCAGTCAAACCAGGATGACGTATATTCGTACACTAGAACATGAGCTGATGTGAAATTAAACTGCCACTACCGTATGCTGTACACCTCCTGTCTTACCCCATCCAAACATAGAGCTCTGTTACACAGTGTTCCTGCCTATGTGACCCCCGTCATAAACCACAATAGGAAACATTAGAAGCCATGACCAAACAAATTATCCTAGTGATTACTTTTCAACACAAACGGCATCTGTCTGAGACGGTTAGTCATATATTCCTTCTCTTTAAACATGAGCGGTGATACGCACACATACACAAACACTCACCCACTCACACACGCACACTCACACACGCACACACACTGAACCCAGAACAGCAGCTTGTGTCTGTGCTAAAGTGTTAGAGAACATTTGTCACCTGGAGAAGGTCTTGACAGTTAGGATGACCTTCTGTTAACTCCCTCCTCAAATGGCGAATACACCCTAGCAATGTTTAACAAGCATACAGGCCAGAGAGATTGTGTGTGTGTGTATACTAGGGCCGGGACGATACCAGTATCGCAAACTCTTTGGTCCTTTGAAAACCTGCTGTATGTAAAATATTGTGCTATAGCTAGGAAAATAAATAAATGTGACTCTGGATGACAACATAATGAGGTTTGTTTCCAACATTAGGACTGTTTTCCTGAAGTTGTTAAATCCGCTTCGTGCTTTGTTTCCTTGCCATGATACTAACGAGTATCGTGATACTGGTATCATCTTGGCCCTGTGCAAAACAGCTAGTAGCCCTACATACTGTATCCCTGACATGACCTTTTCACACAGAGAAGTGTGCTAATAGTCTTCCTATTTTTTCAGCCCAGTAATCATTTCACAATGTTGCACAACGTCTTTCATTGGCTCCAAGGAACAAACTGTGCTGCCAATGACTCTCATATACTTAATGAAGGTAGCCAGCACGTTCATGGTACGTGAACACACACACACACATTTTAAACCCTTTATTTGAAGAAACAAATCACATTACATCATAAAGGATTCAAACATTTCAAACGTCATTGATGCAAGGACACTTAAGGAAACAAAAAGTGTATTTTCCTCCACACAGCTAGGCTGATCATAACAGCTGAAATAGAGCAGTACCTAGCCAGTTGTTTTGCTCTACTCTTAGGCAGGCCTGCAATCTGAAGGCCATGTACCATAAGCCTATGTACTTGACTGAGACTGCCAAATAACAATGCCACCAACTCGCTTTGGTATCCCAGGCTGTCCGAGCGTGATATGAGGGGCTGATATTTAAGGAGATTTTCAGAAAACCTATGTAACAATCGAATGAGCAGCCCACCTCGAAAATCAACACCTCCCTCTGGACTCCCCCCACATCAACAATATCTGGCTTATTTGGCATACAAGAAAACACATTATCATCAACAATAAACCAGGCTCCTCTGACAAGAGAATGTTTGTGTATGTGTGCTGTTGGTGAGACCACCTGTCTCACCTCAGTAGCTACCAGGTCGACAAGGTGGCCATGTCTAGCAATATACAATCTAGCAATGTATTCTTTTCTTTGTTTTTTTTGGGGGGGGTAGATCAGCTTAATATTGCAGATAGATTGTAACTTCCATCAGTGTAATTGTCTGCATCACTTCCAATCCCCCATGTTTTTTTTTTATATATACACCTACACATACATACACATACATATACACATACATACATACACTGCTCAAAAAAAATAAAGGGAACACTAAAATAACACATCCTAGATCTGAATGAATGAAATAATCTTATGAAATACTTTTTTCTTTACATAGTTGAATGTGCTGACAACAAAATCACACAAATTATCAATGGAAATCAAATTTATCAACCCAAGGAGGTCTGGATTTGGAGTCATCCTCAAAATTAAAGTGGAAAACCACACTACAGGCTGATCCAACTTTGATGTAATGTCCTTAAAACAAGTCAAAATGAGGCTCAGTAGTGTGTGTGGCCTCCACGTGCCTGTATGACCTCCCTACAACGCCTGGGCATGCTCCTGATGTGGTGGCGGATGGTCTCCTGAGGGATCTCCTCCCAGACCTGGACTAAAGCATCCGCCAACTACTGGACAGTCTGGTGCAACGTGGCGTTGGTGGATGGAGCGAGACATGATGTCTCAGATGTGCTCAATTGGATTCAGGTCTGGGGAACGGGCGGGCCAGTCCATAGCATCAATGCCTTCCTCTTGCAGGAACTGCTGACACACTCCAGCCACATGAGGTCTAGCATTGTCTTGCATTAGGAGGAACCCAGGGCCAACCGCACCAGCATATGGTCTCACAAGGGGTCTGAGGATCTCATCTCGGTACCTAATGGCAGTCAGGCTACCTCTGGCGAGCACATGGAGGGCTGTGCGGCCTCCCAAAGGAATGCCACCCCACACCATGACTGACCCACTGCCAAACCGGTCATGCTGGAGGATGTTGCAGGCAGCAGAACGTTCTCCACGGCGTCTCCAGACTCTGTCACGTCTGTCACGTGCTCAGTGTGAACCTACTTTCATCTGTGAAGAGCACAGGGCGCCAGTGGCGAATTTGCCAATCTTGGTGTTCTCTGGCAAATGCCAAACGTCCTGCACGGAATTGGGCTGTAAGCACAACCCCCACCTGTGGACGTCGGGCCCTCATACCACCCTCATGGAGTCTGTTTCTGACCGCTTGAGCAGACATATGCACATTTGTGGCCTGCTGGAGGTCATTTTGCAGGGCTCTGGCAGTGCTCCTCCTGCTCCTCCTTGCACAAAGGCGGAGGTAGCAGTCCTGCTGCTGGGTTGTTGCCCTCCTACGGCCTCCTCCACGTCTCCTGATGTACTGGCCTGTCTCCTGGTAGCGCCTCCATGCTCTGGACACTACGCTGACAGACACAGCAAACCTTCTTGCCACAGCTCGCATTGATGTGCCATCCTGGATGAGCTGCACTACCTGAGCCACTTGTGTGGGTTGTAGACTCCGTCTCATGCTACCACTAGAGTGAAAGCACCGCCAGCATTCAAAAGTGACCAAAACATCAGCCAGGAAGCATAGGAACTGAGAAGTGGTCTGTGGTCACCATCTGCAAAACCAGTCCTTAATTGGGGGTGTCTTGCTAATTGCCTATAATTTCCACCTGTTGTCTATTCCATTTGCACAACAGCATTTGAAATGTATTGTCAATCAGTGTTTCTTCCTAAGTGGACAGTTTGATTTCACAGAAGTGTGATTGACTTGGAGTTACATTGTGTTGTTTAAGTGTTCCCTTAATTTTTTTGAGCAGTGTACATACATACACATACATACAGTGGGGGAAAAAAGTATTTAGTCAGCCACCAATTGTGCAAGTTCTCCCACTTAAAAAGATGAGAGAGGCCTGTAATTTTCATCATAGGTACACGTCAACTATGACAGACAAAATGAGAAAAGAAAATCCAGAAAATCACATTGTAGGATTTTTAATGAATTTATTTGCAAATTATGGTGGAAAATAAGTATTTGGTCAATAACAAAAGTTTCTCAATACTTTGTTATATACCCTTTGTTGGCAATGACACAGGTCAAACGTTTTCTGTAAGTCTTCACAAGGTTTTCAGACACTGTTGCTGGTATTTTGGCCCATTCCTCCATGCAGATCTCCTCTAGAGCAGTGATGTTTTGGGGCTGTCGCTGGGCAACACGGACTTTCAACTCCCTCCAAAGATTTTCTATGGGGTTGAGATCTGGAGACTGGCTAGGCCACTCCAGGACCTTGCAATGCTTCTTACGAAGCCACTCCTTCGTTGCCCGGGTGGTGTGTTTGGGATCATTGTCATGTTGAAAGATCCAGCCACGTTTCATCTTCAATGCCCTTGCTGATGGAAGGAGGTTTTCACTCAAAATCTCACGATACATGGCCCCATTCATTCTTTCCTTTACACGGATCAGTCGTCCTGGTCCCTTTGCAGAAAAACAGCCCCAAAGCATGATATTTCCACCCCCATGCTTCACAGTAGGTATGGTGTTCTTTGGATGCAACTCAGCATTCTTTGTCCTCCAAACAGGACGAGTTGAGTTTTTACCAAAAAGTTCTATTTTGGTTTCATCTGACCATATGACATTCTCCCAATCCTCTTCTGGATCATCCAAATGCACTCTAGCAAACTTCAGACGGGCCTGGACATGTACTGGCTTAAGCAGGGGGACACGTCTGGCACTGCAGGATTTGAGTCCCTGGCGGCGTAGTGTGTTACTGATGGTATGCTTTATTACTTTGGTCCCAGCTCTCTGCAGGTCATTCACTAGGTACCCCCGTGTGGTTCTGGGAATTTTGCTCACCGTTCTTGTGATCATTTTGACCCCACGGGGTGAGATCATGCGTGGAGCCTCAGATCGAGGGAGATAATCAGTGGTCTTGTATGTCTTCCATTTCCTAATAATTGTTCCCACAGTTGATTTCTTCAAACCAAGCTGCTTACCTATTGCAGATTCAGTCTTCCCATTCTGGTGCAGGTCTACAATTGTGTTTCTGGTGTCCTTTGACAGCTCTTTGGTCTTGGCCATAGTGGAGTTTGGAGTGTGACTGTTTGAGGTTGTGGACAGGTGTCTTTTATACTGATAACAAGTTCAAACAGGTGCCATTAATACAGGTAACGAGTGGAGGACAGAGGAGCCACTTAAAGAAGAAGCTACAGGTCTGTGAGAGCCAGAAATCTTGCTTGTTTGTAGGTGACCAAATACTTATTTTCCACCATAATTTGCAAATAAATTCATAAAAAATCCTACAATGTGATTTTCTGGATTTTTTTCCCTCAATTTGTCTGTCATAGTTGACGTGTACCTATGATGAAAATTACAGGCCTCTCTCATCTTTTTAAGTGGGAGAACTTGCACAATTGGTGGCTGACTAAATACTTTTTTCCCCCACTGTATCCTTAAAAAAAAAATCTATATATATATATATATATATTTCCCTTTATTACTTTCCAACCCCGCCACCCTTTCCCCACTTGGAGTAAACTAGTGAACTACAACGCCTAGGCTTCTACTTCAGCCCATACCCACTATCTACAGTTTATGGACACAGTCAATTTCAGAGTAATTACATTTGGTTTGTTCTTTCTCCTGAACTTCTACTCTCAACCTCTCCAATCATTTTCATGATGTCCATCCGGTTTGCGTCTATATGCCATATATTTCTAACTGTGCTCCTTCACAAAAGCTCCCAACCTACAACCCATACACTTATTATGGACACAGCGTGCCTACATTATTAGTTATCTTGTTATTGTTTGTTAATAGTTGTTATTAGTCCCATCCTTCAATTCCATTCAACACCTCCCATCTATCTTTTAACACCATCCATATAGGATTTCTATTTGCCATATATATTTCAACTGTACTGTGATGTCTTACAAAAGTTCTGAACCTTTCTATTCTCATTGTTTCTACAGATTGTGAATTGAAAATAAAACAATTTGCTAATAGTATTATTATGTTATTGATTGATTGACTATGACTTTTCAGATCACCCAGTAGTGCTATCTGCAGGGTTAGCTCCAGGTAAATATTGCAATCCTTTAGCCATTCCTGGACCTGTGTCCAAAAACAAGCTACAAATGGACAGTACCAAAACAAATGATCTAATGATTCTGTCTCTTCGCAGCAAAATCGCAGAGCTGGGAAGATTGTATCCCCCATATAAATAACATTCTATTGGTAGCAATAATTTTATATAATAATTCAAATTGAAAGATTCTAAGTTTTGAATCCGGTGTCGTTTTGCGTATTAGTTCATAAACACTATGCCATGGGATCAGTACGTCAAAAATCTCTTCCCAACTATTTTGCAATCTACAGTGGGGAAAAAAAGTATTTAGTCAGCCACCAATTGTGCAAGTTTTCCCACTTAAAAAGATGAGAGAGGCCTGTAATTTTCATCATAGGTACACGTCAACTATGACAGACAAATTGAGGGAAAAAAATCCAGAAAATCACATTGTAGGATTTTTTATGAATTTATTTGCAAATTATGGTGGAAAATAAGTATTTGGTCACCTACAAACAAGCAAGATTTCTGGCTCTCACAGACCTGTAGCTTCTTCTTTAAGTGGCTCCTCTGTCCTCCACTCGTTACCTGTATTAATGGCACCTGTTTGAACTTGTTATCAGTATAAAAGACACCTGTCCACAACCTCAAACAGTCACACTCCAAACTCCACTATGGCCAAGACCAAAGAGCTGTCAAAGGACACCAGAAACACAATTGTAGACCTGCACCAGAATGGGAAGACTGAATCTGCAATAGGTAAGCAGCTTGGTTTGAAGAAATCAACTGTGGGAACAATTATTAGGAAATGGAAGACATACAAGACCACTGATTATCTCCCTCGATCTGAGGCTCCACGCATGATCTCACCCCGTGGGGTCAAAATGATCACAAGAACGGTGAGCAAAATTCCCAGAACCACACGGGGGTACCTAGTGAATGACCTGCAGAGAGCTGGGACCAAAGTAATAAAGCATACCATCAGTAACACACTACGCCGCCAGGGACTCAAATCCTGCAGTGCCAGACGTGTCCCCCTGCTTAAGCCAGTACATGTCCAGGCCCGTCTGAAGTTTGCTAGAGTGCATTTGGATGATCCAGAAGAGGATTGGGAGAATGTCATATGGTCAGATGAAACCAAAATATAACTTTTTGGTAAAAACTCAACTCGTCCTGTTTGGAGGACAAAGAATGCTGAGTTGCATCCAAAGAACACCATACCTGCTGTGAAGCATGGGGGTGGAAACATCAAGCTTTGGGGCTGTTTTTCTGCAAAGGGACCAGGACGACTGATCCGTGTAAAGGAAAAAATGAATGGGGCCATGTATCGTGAGATTTTGAGTGAAAACCTCCTTCCATCAGCAAGGGCATTGAAGATGAAACGTGGCTGGGTCTTTCAGCATGACAATGATACCAAACACACCGCCCGGGCAACGAAGGAGTGGCTTCGTAAGAAGCATTTCAAGGTCCTGGAGGGGTCTAGCCAGTCTCCAGATCTCAACCCCATAGAAAATCTTTGGAGGGAGTTGAAAGTCCGTGTTGCCCAGCGACAGCCCCAAAACATCACTGCTCTAGAGGAGATCTGCATGGAGGAATGGGCCAAAATACCAGCAACAGTGTCTGAAAACCTTGTGAAGACTTATAGAAAACGTTTGACCTGTGTCATTGCCAACAAAGGGTATACAACAAAGTATTGAGAAACTTTTGTTATTGACCAAATACTTATTTTCCACCATAATTTGCAAATAAATTCATTAAAAATCCTACAATGTGATTTTCTGGATTTTCTTTTCTCATTTTGTCTGTCATAGTTGACATGTACCTATGATGAAAATTACAGGCCTCTCATCTTTTTAAGTGGGAGAACTTGCACAATTGGTGGCTGACTAAATACTTTTTTCCCCCACTGTAGATAGATAGATCTCAGTAACCACAGCTGTCACCGAAAGGTGTAAGCATAATTATTACTCTCTTTAATTTCTAAAGAAATGTGTGTATATTTATGCTGTGTCATTGAGCTGCTACCAGCTTAGCTTCCTCCACTGTCCCTGTCCCCATACTGGGTTCGAACCAGTGGTCCTCTGTGAATACGCGTCACCACTCTCCTTACAAAGACCAGGGATGCATTCAGCAGGACACAACGTTTTAGAACGTTCAAATACAAATATGCTATGAATAACAAACACCCCTCACTGACATGTAGAATATGGAATCACATTAGTACTATTTGTGTGATCTAGGTGCAATGTTCCACAATGTTTGGCTACCGAACGTGGCCCTTCTGTAGATAGATTCATTCATTCATTCATTCATTCATGGACATGTTATTGTTCTTATATTGTAGAATAATGCTCATATTTGAAATGACCATCAAAAATAAAATAATAAAAACCTCCTGCTGACTCAACTTTAACTGACACAAGTTGCCTCAAGTCCAGATGACACAACTCCTACTGAGATAGTCCTAATATGGACACCGTACTAAGTACATCATGATTATGATGTGGCAAGATGGCGCCGACAGATATGGCAGCTCTGCTTCTAGCTCCTAAGCAACTTTGAAGTATTTCTTTTTTGTGTGTGTTATTTCTTACTAAAAAAGTTAGATACTGCTGCACTGTTGGTGCTAGGAACACAAGCATTTCGCTACACCCGCAATAGCATCTGCTAAATATGTGTATGTGACCAATACAATTTGAATTGATTTGATTTGATGTAATTTGTGGTGTTGAAGTTGGCTGTCATTTACATCTTGGGACTAGATGACACCATATAGCCAGAGGGGGGTGCCAAAGCTCTTATTATGACTGAGAAACCACAGTTCTGCTCATCCCCGCAGTTCATCCTGTCATTTAAACAGGTCTATGGTTCATACAAATATCCTTAATAAGTTTAAAGGTGCAGCTTAGTTTTGCTCTGTGATAATTATAGTCTCTATTCATATGGATTTAAGATGTTCTCAATATCTTGTTGTTTAAATATTAAAGACTGTATAGCATAAAAGCATAATATTACATTTATTACATTGGTGTTCTTTGCCACCTTAATCATAAGGTGAGGATGTGTAGAAAGACATGGAAATGGACAATCGGTGTAGCAGAACATGAGGAGTAGACTGTGATCTCTGAAGTTACAGCACCCTCTTCTGACACAAACACATAGCTCATGACGTCAGGCCGGGTTTACTTATCTATCATTTGCTCCTGTTATTTTCAAGAAGGAATTCTACATCAAAATGAAATCTGAAGGTAGTGAAACAATTTAGAGAAGAGGGAACAAGGTACAGTGGAATCAACAGAAATCAGTGTCTCCAGCGTGTCTTAATCATACATTATAAAGTTTTCATGGACTCAGTATTTTTTTTATTTTGGCTCCCTTTTTTATGTACTATTCCCCTCTTGAAGCGTTGTCTAAACTTAGCCCTGCTGTAAACCAACTATGCACAGATTTAAAGCTTAGTGGTCAGCAGAAGGAGAGTGATTTCACTTTGACCCTGCTAAAGGTCATACAGTTGACCCTCCAATACCTCAGTGTTTAATCTCTCCAGCCCCCAGCTGGGTGACTGTGAGATGAGGTCTCAGAGGTCCTGGTTGCAGTGCTGGCTGTCCCTATGGCCTGTTTGCTGTTTGCTGTCACCCCATCAGATATATTGCAGTCTAATAGAGAGGCCTTGGTGCAGTAAAGTGACTGAGCTGTAAATCTAGATTGACCTGAACTGCCGCTATCTCGCATCATCTCTAAACTCATTCAGCGCTCACGTCCTCTCTCTCACACGACACGACACCCGGCTGGCCCACAGACGCTATCATCACTCAATGGTTCATCACCGGCCATCAGCTGAACGAGAGAGGGAGGGAGCGAGAGAGCGAGAGATAATAACGAAAGGAAGAGAGAATGTGTGAGTTTATGTGAGAGAAAGAGAGAGGTTAAAAGAGGGAGTAGAAAAAGAGAAAGAGAGAGAGAGAGCGCTGACGCGTCAAATGGCACTTCTAAGATGATCTCTTAATCAACTCAGAGTCTCCAGCATCCTTCAGTGTTGAGTGACGTGTTCGTAAACATGAACACTACTGTAATGGGATCTGTCTATAAAAACCACGGCGACATGATTTATGGGCGTTTACTGAGGAGACGAGTGGCCAGGCTGTTAGACAACTGGGATCAAATTTTCTCAATATGAGCCTCTAACTCAATGGGCTAAAGGTCCCATAACTCACAAACACATCACAGAGATTTCTGAACTTCTCTAGAATAGATAGTGTAATCTAGACTCTAGAGAATATTTATTGTAATGACATTGTGCCATTCTCAAATGAATGATAAACCTATAGGCCTAACGGTATGTACCATTACTGTAAAATTAGCCTTATTTCTGTCACCATGGTGATCAGACAGATTATGAGGAACAGTTTATGATGAATGATTAGGAAGTGGAAGATTTAGAGTTCATATGTATGGCATGATAAATGAAATGAAATCAAAATAAATGTTATTGTCACATGCACCGAATACAACAGGTGTAGACCTTACCGTGAAACGCTTACTTACAAGCCATTAACAAACAATGCAGTTTTAAGAAAAAAAAAGAGTTAAGAAAAATATTTACTAAATAAACTAAAGTAAAAAATAAAAGAGCAACAATAAAATAACAATAACGAGGCTATATACAGGGAGTACCGGTACCGTGTCAATGTGTGGGGGTACAGGTTAGTCAAGGTAATTGAAGTAATATGTACATGTAGGTAGGGGTAAATTGACTAAGCATAGATAATAGATAATAAACAGTGAGTAGCAGCAGCGTAAAAAAAGAGTGGGGGGTGGGGGGGAGGGTCAATGCAAATAGTCCGGGTAGCCATTTGATTGGCTCAGCAGTCTTATGGCTTGGGGGTAGATGCTGTTAAGAAGCCTTTTGGACCTAGACTTGGCGCTCTGGTACCGCTTGCCTTGCGGTAGCAGAGAGAACAGTCTATGACTAGGGTGGCTGAAGTCTTTGCAAATTTTTAGGGCTTTCCTCTGACACCACCTGGTATAGAGGTCCTTGATGGCAGGAAGCTTGGCCCCAGTGACGTACTGGGCCATACGCACTACCCTCTGTAGCACCTTGCGGTCGGAGGCCGGGAAGTTGGTATACCAGGCAGTGATGCAACCAGTCAGGATGCTTTCGATGGTGCAGCTATAGAACTTTTGAGGATCTGAGGACCCATGCCAAATCTTTTCAGTCTCCTGAGGGGGAATAGGCGTTGTCGTGCCCTCTTCACGACTGTCTCGGTGTGTTTGGACCATGATAGTTTGTTGGTGATGTGGACACCAAGGAACTTGAAGCTCTCAACCTGCTCCACTACAGCCCTGTCGATGAGAATGGGGGCGTGCTCAGCCCTCATTTTCCTGTAGTCCACGATCATCTCCTTTGTCTTGATCACGTTGAGGGAGAGGTTGTTGTCCTGGCACCACACTTCCAGGTCTCTGACCTCCTCCCTATAGGCTGTCTCATCGTTGTCGGTGATCAGGCCTACCACCGTTGTGTCGTTGGCAAACTTAATGATGGTGTTGGAGTCGTCCTTTGCCACACAGTCATGGGTGAACAGGGAGTACAGGAGGGACTAAGCACGCACCACTGAGGGGTCCCCGTGTTGAGGATCAGTGTGGCAGATGTGTTGTTGCCTACCCTTACCACCTGGGGGCAGCCCGTCAGGAAGTCCAGGACCCAGTTGCAGAGGGAGGTGTTTAGTCCCAGGGTCCTTAGCTTAGTGATGAGCTTTGAGGGCGCTATGGTGTTGAACACTGAGCTGTAGTCAATGAACAGCATTCTCACGTAGGTGTTCCTTTTGTCCAGGTGGGAAAGGGCAGTGTGGAGTGCAATAGAGATTGCATTATCTGTGGATCTGTTGGGGCGGTATGCAAATTAAAGTGGGTCTAGGGTTTCTGGGATAATGGTGTTGATGTGAACCATGACCAGCCTTTCAAAGCACTTCATGGCTACAGACGTGAGTGCTACGGGTCGGTAGTAATTTAGGCAGGTTACCTCTGTGTTCTTGGGAACAGGGACTATAGTGGTCTGCTTGAAACATGTAGGTATTACAGATTCGGCCAGGGACAGGTTGAAAATGTCAGTGAAGACACTTGCCAGTTGGTCAGCGCATGCTCGGAGTGCACTTTCTGGTAATCTGTCTGAAGTAAATCCTTCGAGGCGACTTGTTAAAGAAAAAACCTTAGTCCAGTTCGAGGTGAGTAATCACTGTTCTGACATCCAGAAGCTCTTTTCGGTCATAAGAGACGGCGCCAGAAACATTATGTACATAATAAGTTACCAACAACTTGAAAAAACACTCAAAATAGCACAATTGGTTAGGAGCCCGTAAAACGGCAGCCATCTCCTCCGGTGATGTGGGCTAATGTCATGTGGTGTGGTTTGTGTGTGTGAGAGAGTGTAGTAGAGTAGTGTGTGTTATAGCAACTCTAGACCTCGAAGCCAGTTCCTCTGCATTTTTTCATTGTTCCCCTCTAATCAGGGACTGATTTAGACCTGGGACACCAGGTGTTTGCAATTCATTATTAAGTAGAACAGAAAACCAGCAGGCTCCGGACCTTGTAGGCTAAGAGTTGAGTACCCCTGGTGTAGGGGATTAGAAAAATTACTGAGATACACACTCACACATCCACTCACATAAATACACAGACATAGACACAGTGCTACACACACATGCAGACATGCACATACACACATTGGCAACGCAAGCACACAAATAAACACAGGCACTGTCCAAACATTATGCACACACTGTCCTTATTAGATAAATAAATAACATCTCTGATGAGGGTATCTTAGAATGGGGGAGGAGGAGGAACCAGATCCCAGTCAATCTTCCCAGACAGACGAGCAGAAGTCAAAGGTTTAAATTCACGGATGGTATTAATTAATTAATTAATTAGTGAATTTACTACTTTTAGAGATACCACTCTTCTTACCAAATCTGTAGTGAAGGACCTCAATGACCACAAATGTTTGATGGTACCCACCTGGGTGGTGCACGGTAGCCATTTTGTGTCACACATAATTTGTTGTTGAGGAGAGAGAGGGGCGAGAGGAGAGGGGCGGGCCATGGGCGCTCCACATGGGTAGTGATGCCTGCAGAGGCCAGCCATGCTGTGGCAGGGGACTGAGGGGAGGCATCTGGAGGTAGTCGCCTGGCCCCCCTGGTCTCCCCTGAGAGAGAAAAGGAGGGGAGAGGAGAGGGACCATGCTGATTTACTATCAGTGAAGGGCAATAATGGCTAAAGGAGAGCAATTACGCCCCAATCATTTCTGGGTCTTTGACAGAGTCATGGGCCAAGGGGCTGGGGAGCCAGGGAGTGAAGGTTAGGGGGTGGAACGGTCACCCTTACCCTGTTAAAACACTTTATCCTGACTGGGTGGATGTGGAGTTATTACAGTTTGTTTTTATAGGATTGTGAATGTCAGGTCAATTTAGTTTAAAATAAATTAGTTTCTGATACTTGTTCTTATGCTATTATTTGGCTGTGGTAGTCATTGAACTGTAAATTGCTGTGGAGTGCATCTGTGCATACTGCCTGATATACAATGGGTGAAAAGCTCCCATGTTAAACCCTTTACTGTTGTCTGGGGGTGGGATTTGTTCCATTCAATTGAAGCTTGCCTATTATTTTGAATGGGGGGTTCTGTGCAAGTTTCTGTTGAATTCAAACAGCAGTGTGAAGTGTCAGAGGTGAGTGTGTCTTGGGGCAGCTAAAGTTTGGATGGATCAACAGTAATTCAGTGCACTGTCAAAGGTCACTGTCAAGTTTGTTGTGAAAGGTTCCCTCAGCCATGTGTTGCCAAAGTTCCATTAGCAATCTGTCAACCCCCAGTCCATTGAGAGGGAGGAGGTTGAAATGGAACACGGGCTACAGTGAACAAACACACACCATTTTTTTTTTTTGTCATTTAGCAGACGCTCTTATCCAGAGCGACTTACAGTTATTGAGTGCATACATTTTTCATACTGGCCCACTGTGGGAATCAAACCCACAACCCTGGCGTTGCAAGCGCCATGCTCTACCAACTGAGCTACACGGGACTACACACACGCAAGCTCACACACACACACACACATGGCGCAAACCTTGTTTGATGAAAAATAAAGATTAGGGGAGAAATGAGGGAGAACCATCGGGGGAAATGGCTGATGAAGACTTTATTGATTAGAGAAGCTTCACTGATCCAGCGCTCAGTGTAGCAATTACACTACCCTCAACAGGGGCCTCGCGGCATGGAACAGCCCTCATGGTACAGTCTAGACCAGACAGGGAAATACATAGTCAGGATGATGGTGTCATCATTCAACGTTTCTCACTCACATTTAACATGATGTTCCACAGTATGAAAATGTATGCACTCACTCACTACTCTGGATAAGAGCATCTGCTAAATAACTCAAATGTAAATGTAAATATTTCAAATTATTTTATGTTTTTCTGAATTACTTATAACATCAAAGTTATGCATTGTAACTAATGGATGTACAGTATTGTTTAAATTTAAAGTGGAATTGTATTTTATCGATATTGTATTTGACACATTCATACACCATGGAATAGTTTACCAATAGATTAGACCAGCCTCAATGGGACTGGGACGAGTCAGTCTGTTTAGTTTGAGGAATGGGAAAAGAGGGAGGAGAGATGGGGGTGGGTGGCCTGTGTGTGTGTGTGTCTGGGGGTGGGAGGGGTCAGGTGTAATGTGTTTGTTGTGCAAAATCTGCCCTTCATTTCCATTAATAGTTTATCTTCACCCGTCGCTCTCGCTTAACTCAGTCAACGACCTTTGACCTCTGTAGACGTTCAGCACACACACTGTGAGAGAGAGGGGCTAGCTCCAACACAGGAACATGACAGAGGGAACAAAGCAGTCAGACAACTTAACGCTACCACACACACACACACACACACACACACATACACACGCACACACACACACGCACACAGTGAATAACACAATAAAGCTCCAAGACTCTGCCATCTGAATCAACACACTTACCTTCCAGTAGTGCATGGCTGATCTTTTCAATTAGTCTATTTGCACTGCCACCATGACAGATGGTTGTTTTTCAAATCAGAATGCTGTCTTTGCTTAGAACAAAGCAGAGACTAGCCATTGATATACAGTACCTGTCAAAAGTTTATACACACCTACTCATTCAAGGGTTTTTCTTTAATTTGACTATTTTTTACATTGTAGAATAATACTGAAGACATCAAAACTATGAAATAACACATATGGAATAATGTAGTGACCAAAAAAAGTGTTAAACAAATCAAAATATATTTTATATTTGAGATTCTTCAAATAGCCACCCGTTGCCTTGACGACAGCTTTCACACTCTTGGCATTCTCTCAACCAGCTTCACCTGGAATGCTTTTCCAACAGTCTTGAAGGAGTTCCCACATATGCTGAGCACTTGTTGGCTGCTTTTCCTTCACTCTGCCGTCCGACTCATCCCAAACCATCTCAATTGGGTTGAGGTCGGGAGATTGTGGAGGTCAGGTCATCTGATGCAGCACTCCAGCACTCTCCTTCTTGGTCAAATAGCCCTTACACAGCCTGGAGGTGTGTTGGGTCATTGTCCTGTTGAAAAATAAATGATAGTCCCACTAAGCCCAAACCAGATGGGATGGCGTATCGCTGCAGAATGCTGTGGTAGCCATGCTGGTTAAGTGTGCCTTGAATTCTAAATAAATCACAGACAGTGTCACCAGCAAAGCACCCCTATAACATAACACCTCCTCCTCCATGCTTTACAGTGGGAAATATACATGCGGAGATCATCCGTTCACCCACACTGCGTCTCACAAAGCCATGGTGGTTGGAACCAAAAATGTCAAATGTCCATTGCTCATGTTTCTTGGCCCATGCAGGTCTCTTCTTCTTATTGGTGTCCTTTAGTAGTGGTTTCTTTGCAGCAATTCGACCATGAAGGCCTGATTCACACAGTCCCCTCTGAACAGTTGATGTTGAGATGTGTCTGTTACTTGAACTCTGTGAAAAATTTATTTGGGCTGCAATTTCTGAGGCTGGTAACTCTAATGAACTTATCCCACTGCAGCAGAGGTAACTCTGGTCTTCCATTCTTGTGGCGGTCCTCATGAGAGCTAATTTCATCATAGCGCTTGATAGTTTTTGCGACTGCACTTGAAGAAACTTTGAAAGTTCTTGAAATGTTCTGTATTGACTGACCTTCATGTCTTAAAGTAATGATGGACTGTCGTTTCTCTTTGCTTATTTAAACTGTTCTTGACATAATATGGACATGGTCTTTTACCAAATAGGGCTATCTTCTGTATACCCCCCCCCATTAACTTTTAAGAAGGCACAGCTGTTAATTGAAATGCATTCCAGGTGACTACCTCATGAAGCTGGTTGAGAGGATGCCAAGAGTGTGCAAAGCTGTCATCAAGGCAAAGGGTGGCTATTTGAAGAATCTCAAATATAAAATATATTGTGATTTGTTTAACACTTTTTTGGTTACTACATGATTCCAAACGTGTTATTTCATAGTTTTGATGTCTTCACTATTATTCTACAATGTAAAAAATGGTAAAAATAAAGAAAAACCCTTGTATGAGTAGGTGTGTCCAAACTTTTGACTGGAAGTGTATATGTCGTCTTGGTAATGCAGGTGTGTACGTAGTGGACACTCCACTGGACAGTTACATATGCAGTTGATTTAGGATGTCATCTCCAAATAGAACAGTGGCTCATGTGGTTAATTGTGATGAGGCAGGTATAGCTCAGACTGTTGGTTATATAATGTACTTTCACATCCCACAAAAGGTCAGTCCAATGGATGATGAATTGGATAGGTTACTTCTTCCTGTGTCACTGTCTCCTAATCACGGCCATCATAAACCCAAATGGAGGGCTATAGTGACAGTTTCTGAGTAGGGTTTCAAATCAAATCAAATCAAATTGTATTTGTCATATACACGTGTTTAACAGATGTTATTGCGGGTGTAGCAAAATGCTTGTGCTTCTAGCTCCGACAGTGCAGTAATATCTACAATGTAATATCTAACATATACCCAATACACACAAATCTAAGTAAGGAATGGAATTTAAGAATATATACATATATACATATATGGACAAGCAATGACAGAGCGGCATGGACTAAGATACAGTAGAATATTATAGAATACAGTATATAAATATGAGATGAGTAATGCAACATATGTAAACATTATTAAAGTGACTAGTGTTCCATTTCTTAAAGTGGCCAGTGATTTCAATAGGCAGCAGCAGCCTCTAATGTGCTAGTGATGGTTTGGACTAGCTTAGATGTTCTGTCCCTCAGGGGTGCAGACACCAAGTTCAAAGGTCATGAGCGTTGACCTTGAGAGAACACAGAGGTCAAGGCCACAGATTTCATTAGTACTTTGACCTGACTCAAATGACAGATGACACATGTATGAGAACATCTCTGATTAGTTTTCTATGGGCTGCTCAATGGACTAAACCAATATGACCCAACAGTCAATCAGGTAACTCCTGATGCCTGCATTCTGATGAAATCTCATTCAAGGTTGAGAATTCAATGGTCTGGATAGTCCATGATAGAAGGAGGGAATATAAGTATTGAATTGTCAAAGACTCCAGCCAAGTCATAGACTGTTCTATCTGCTACAGCACGACAAGCTGTCCCGGAGCGCCAAGTCTGGGACCAAAAGGCTCCTGAACAGCTTCTACCCCTAAACCATAAGACTGCTGAACAGTTAATCAAATGGCTACCCTGACTATTTGCATTGACCCCCTTTTTATTTGCACTGACTCTCTTGCACCGGCTCTATGCACACTCACTGAACTCTACCCACACACTCACACATACTACACTGACACTCCAACACACACATACACACATACACACACACACATAGACTACATACGACTACATACGCTCACACACACAAAACACACACATATGCATATTAACGCCACACACACACTCATAAATAGACACACTTCACACCCTTTCACACTCTTTACATATGTTTCTGCTACTGTTTATTGTCAATCCTGATTCCCTAGTCACTTTTACCCCTACCTACAGTACATGTACATATTACCTCAATTACCTCAACTACCTCATACCCCTGCACATTGACTCAGTACTGGTACTCCTTATATATAATCTCGTTATTGTTATTTTATTGTGTTACTATTTCCTTTTTTTTTAAAATCCTAATTGTTCTTACTTTTTAACTCTGCATTGTTGGGAAAGTGCTCATATGTAAGCATTTCATGGTGAAGTCTACACCTGTTGTATTTGGCGCATGTAACAAATAAAATGTGATTTGATTTGATATTGCATTCTCAATGCGAACTGATCGACCGAACTGAGAGACACTGGACAGATGTCACCATGAGAAGAACAGATACAAAATAGACCTCTTTTATAATTCACATTTGATTGTCATTCATACACATTGAATAATTTCCAATGATAATACACAACAATTCAGTGTCATTATTCAATTCCAGATGCAGGATAGACCCACTGTAGCTACCTAATGACATAGTATTTGGCAAGGACATAGAAACAAAAAAGAGATAACGGTCAATGGAGAAATAGAAAGGGACAAAAACAATCTGTTTCTACACTAGATATAGATAAATGGCACCTCAACCCCTTACTTTACATCACGCATGCTCTGCCTCATCCACCGCCGTTCCCCTTCCGCAGCTCAATGATGACAAATCCCATCCCCACTATTTATATTTCCTAATTGTAATTAGTATGAATGATCAATTGTGGTTAGTGCCTAATTGCCCTTCATAAAGACAGCTCCCTAGGTTTAACCAGGTCCATTTAAATAATGTAACTAATAGCTCTTGCCTTTAAATGGCGGATACACATTGTTTGGTGCGCTGCAGCGTGATAGTCACTCGTTATTTTATGGGGCAATCGAGTGAAGGAGTGCAGGTGGCGTCGGGGGAATCATTATTGTTAATGAATTATGATGTGACCTTCTCAGAACAATGGTTAATCAATGCTAGCATTGACTGACAGTAGAGCCACCACAGCTGCCAGCTATTACACACAGACCTCTGCCTCTAGAAGGATGGCAGCAAGTTATCTAGCTTGGAGCTGTGTGTGTGTGTTTACAGGGCCACCTTGTCTACTGAACCGTTGTCAGCGTTTAACCTCACAGTTTAACTCCCAAGCCATGCTATTTTCTAAGCAAGTGTTGACATGAAATACTGTTTAATTTTGGCTCAGAGGGCATGTTACTTATAGAGGTAAAACATATAACGTCGACTAGAGCCTTTACAGATGAATAAGCTATGATCTAAATTAAAAGGTTATGGAAGAGATAAATGGTATGAGATGATGTACAATGACAATGAAAAAGCCTATGGGTAGCCTATGACTATCAACATAGATGTATTGGAGCAGTGCCATGCAAATTATTTCTGGGTGATACATTTTGCATACCTGCAGTGGTGTGAGGAAAAGCATGAATATTTGTGTGTTTTCAGTAGGACAGAAACCAATACAAATCAAGGCCTTCCTCACATATTGTCACTGCTGCTCAGGGAGAGTGCGTTGATAGAAAATGGTGGCAACTTTGCTTCTCATCTCTACGAACTTGCATATAGGGTCTGGCCCAGATCCCTACTTTATATTGTTCTAGTCTTATTGTTGTGGTCTCTAGACCCTGGTCCATTGCACTCACCTTGCAGGCTAGGTTGTTTGTTGTATCTACTATGTTGCCAATCTGCTGAAGATACCCTGCTACTTGTTGTGGGGGATGCTTGGACATAAACTTCTATGATTATTTAGTCAAATAAGTTGAGGTTTTTCTCTCTTTTTGTCCCCTTGTGGCATACACCTTAGCCAAATACATTTAAACTCAGTTTTTCACAATTCCTGACATTTAATCCTAGTAAGAATTCCCTGTCTTAGGTCAGTTAGGATCACCACTTTATTTTAAGAATGTGAAATGTCAGAATAATAGTAGAGAGAATTATTTATTTCAGCTTTTATTTCTTTCATCACATTCCCAGTGGGTCAGAAGTTTACATACACTCAATTAGTATTTGGTAGCATTGCCTTTAAATTGTTTAACTTGGGTCAAATGTTTCGGATAGCCTTCCACAAGCTTCCCACAATAAGTTGGGTGAATTTTGGCCCATTCCTCCTGACAGAACTGGTGTAACTGAGTCAGGTTTGTAGGCCTCCTCGCTCGCATACGCTTTTTCAGTTCTGTCCACACATTTTCTATAGGATTGAGGTCAGAGCTTTGTGATGGCCACTCCAATACCTTGACTTTGTTGTCCTTAAGCAATTTTGCCACAACTTTGGAAGTATGCTTGGGGTCATTGTCCATTTGGAAGACCCATTTGCGACCAAGCTTTAACTTCCTGACTGATGTCTTGAGATGTTGCTTCAATATATCCACATCATTTTCCTTCCTCATGATGCCATCTATTTTGTAAAGTGCACCAGTCCCTCCTGCAGCAAAGCACCCCCCAAGCATGATGCTGCCACCCCCGTGCTTCACGGTTGGGATGGTGTTCTTTGGCTTGCAAGCAACCCCCTCCCGAGTGGCGCAGTGGTCTAAGGCACTGCATCGCAGTGCTAGCTGTGCCACTAGAGATCCTGGTTCGAATCCAGGCTCTGTCGTAGCCGGCCGCGACCGGGAGACCCATGGGGCGGCGCACAATTGGCCCAGCGTCGTCCAGGGTAGGGGAGGGAATGGCCGGCAGGGATGTAGCTCAGTTGGTAGAGCATGGTGTTTGCAACGCCAGGGTTGTGGGTTTGAAAAATACAAAAAATAATGTATGCACTCACTAACTGTAAGTCGCTCTGGATAAGAGCGTCTGCTAAATGACTAAAATGTAAATGTGTTCTTCGGCTTGCAAGCAACCCCCTTTTTCCTCCAAACATAATGATGGTCATTATGGCCAAACAGTTCTATTTTTGTTTCATCAGACCAGAGATTTCTCCAAAAAGTATGATCTTTGTCACCATGTGCAGTTTGCCATGTGCAAACCATAGCCTGGCTTTTTTATGGCGGTTTTGGAGCAGTGGCTTCTTCCTTGCTGAGTGGCCTTTCAGGTTATGTCGATATAGGACTTGTTTTACTGTGGATATAGATCCTTTTGTACCTGTTTCCTCCAGCATCTTCACAAGGTCCTTTGCTGTTGTTCTGGGATTGATTTGCACTTTTCGCACCAAAGTACGTTCATCTCTAGGAGACAGAACGCGTCACCTTCCTGAGCAGTATGACGGCTGCGTGGTCCCATGTTGATTATACTTGCGTACTATTGTTTGTACAGATGAACGTGGTACCTTCAGGCATTTGGACATTTCTCCCAAGGATGAACCAGACTTGTGAAGATCTACTATTTTTTTCCTGAGGTCTTGGCTGATTTATTTTGATTTTCCCATGATGTCAAGCAAAGACGCACTGAGTTTGAAGGTAGGCCTTGAAATACATACACAGGTACACCTCCAATTGACTCAAATGATGTCAATTAGCCTATCAGAAGCTTCTAATGCCATGACATAATTTTCTGGAATTTTACAAGCTGTTTAAAGGCACAGTCAACTTAGTGTATGTAAACTTCTGACCCACTGGAATTGTGATACAGTAAATTATAAGTGGAATAATCTGTCTGTAAGCAATTGTTGGAAATATTACTTGTGTCATGCACAAAGTAGATGTCCTAACCGACTTGCCAAAATTATAGTTTGTTAACAATACATTTGTGGAGTGGTTGAAAAACGAGTTTTAATGACTCCAACCTAAGTGTATGTAAACTTCCGACTTCAACTGTATATGTTGTTATCACTAAACAGGACGAGTTGAACTGACCTTTACCTCGCCATGACAGCGGCGTTCCTTGACTGACAGTGTCCCTCATTGTAATTTACCCCTCCCACCCCCCTTCACCCCCTCACGTCGTCCTCAGTCCCCTCCGACGATAGAGTCAACCCCTTTACAAATCACCCCCAACTTTACACATCTGCTGCCTGTCAGCATCTGCCAGAGGCACTCACCCGTCCCGGCCGTAATGAAAAACTCTCATTACCGCCCCCCCAACAGGTACAGAGGCCGTTAGGACAATTACTGGGCAATGCGACTGACCTTGTAGTCACAGTCAAACTAAAGCAGAACTCTCCAACTCCAGGTCTGGTGGTGTCAATAGGTGAGGTGAGGAGACTAGGCATAACCAAACCTGTGCTAATGGAGGGTGTTGTACTATATCAATCAAAGGTCTCACTGCAGCCAACAGAGACACAGTGTTAGGGGAGGTGATATCTGTATGGTGCATGGCTTGGCTCAGTTTGGTTCGCTTGGGGATGGGATTTTGCTTTGCACTCACATCAGAAAAGGTGCCAGTAACTTGGGAAGTATGCTGGGTTGGAGTATTGTGGGAATAAGAATCATTGAACTTTGCTTGAATTTACAAAGCAAGGGTTTATTGTTGTATGTATCCGTATAATTTAAACTTTCCTAAAAGCCATAATAAACCATACACAATCATTCACTTCCTGCATTTGTGTTTGCTTGGATGTATTTAGCAACATGACTAAAGATTCCTGAGAGTCTGGAAGTGAAGCCAAGAGACCATGAGTGGTTTAGGGTTTAGGAGGCACAGTGGAGCTTACAAGTACCTCTGATAGTACCTAACACTCACTGATCCTCTTTGTGTGCTGCACTTTACATTGGGACAGGGGAGATAGGAGGACAAAAGAGACACAATAGCCTGTCAATGGAAGCCCACCTCATAATGTGACTCCTGCCATTAGACATATTATCTGACATTTAGCAGACTGGGACAGCCTCCCTAGTGAGGTAATGACTTTATTGGCCCTGGAAGGGGATCCTGAATGGAAGCGTGCCCCCCCTAGCACCCCAGGAGCTTTGGCTGGGTCTGAGGTCCCCCTCTGATCTATGGCTCTGCCCACTGTGGATGCAGACAAGGCCAGCTGATGTCACCGTCCTCTGATGTCTACCTGGTCCCTCTATGTCCCCGGGGGCGTGCTTTGTGTCCTGGCCTAACGCACACAGATGTTCGACTACTGGGCCAACTCGCATCAAGTTGTAAACCTCCAGCATGCATTGCTCTATTCATATGGAGTCCCCACAGTAATAGCTGTGCCATCGCCATACACATGCTAATGTAGACAAACAGGCTACTCAGTTGGGCTGCTTTAACAAATGTTTGACTATGTAACTACTATGGATCATGCCAGTCCACCAGACTACGACTGGCAGGAACAAAGCAGCGATGGGAAAGCTTAATTACGTATAGTCATAAACTACACACGATCAGGGAGGAAATGGAAGATGGGGAAGAATTTGGGAGATCGTTTAACAGTGTGTAAACTTCATTTTGGTCCCCTTCCTCACTAACAGACATGGCCACAGTGTAATAGCCCTTCTGTTCGCCTCCTTCACCCATAAGAGTGCACTGGTAGGACCACACATAAGTTTCTGTGGTAGATACTGTCATGTGATATTCCCACCCGGAAGCGGGAGCTAAGGAATTTTCATTCCAAATTATCCCACTCACTCTTTAACAGCGACATTACTGCCCCTGATTGTTTCTGCCTTAATAAAAATGTCAGGAAAAGTTACACTACATGCTTTTTACTTACCGAGAAACACATACCAACCGTTTTGTTCACATTTTATCATTTATAAACTAAGACCCCACAGCACAAAGATGTCAGTTCAATGTGTATTTCTGATTTATATTTGGTTGATTTGTCAACTAACCTGAATTCAACATGGAATCAACAAAATATTTCACAATGGCATTGGATTTAGTTTAAAAGTTGGGTGAAAAAAAGACTGATTCCCTTATGTTGATGACTTTTTTCAATTTCAATGAGTATTCCAGATTGATTCAATGTCATCATGTTGAATTTTTTTGTTGAAATGACATGGAAACAACATTGATTCAACCAGTTTTGCCTAGTGGGACATGACTGCTCAAGCCATTGTGATACATGTGCCATAGCTTCAGTTAGCTCAGATGCAACTTCTTCTGCAGTTGTGGCATGTATATAACGGTATCATTTGCATGCATTTTAATATAAACACCATCACACACGAGGCAGGTTATTTCTATATAAGCTAAATATATTTTATCCCTAGGCAACCTAGGTTTTCAAGCCTTGTCATTACACTGTGATCTCATAGATGTCTAAATTATCTTCAAAACATCTAAGACCATCTCCTTCACCTTCCCAGCAGTAGAGACATCTACAGTGGGGTCTGAAATTGTTGACACCATTGGTAAAGATGAGCAAAAACTATTTTATAAAATAGTTGTATGCTCAAAAACATTGGGAAATTATATTATGTTATAGTAATACAATTGCTCAGAGAAAGAGATTTTGTTTAACAATTAATACTTATTTGTCTCATAAAAGGTATGGGTCAAAATTATTGACACCCCTGATTTCAATACCTTTCAATACCTCACCTTACGAGGATAACGGCACTGAGCCTTTTTCTAAAATGTTTTATGAGTTGGGGAACACGTTGGGAGGGATCTTGTACCATTCATCCATACAGAATCCTTCCAGATCCTTGATATCCTTCATCTGCACTTATGGACTGCCCTTTTCAATTCAAACCTGAGTGACTCCAGAGTGGCACAGTGGTCTAAGGCACTGCATCACAGTGCTAGCTGTGCCACTAGAGATCCTGGTTCGAGTCCAGACTCTGTCGCAGCTGGCCGCAACTGGGAGACCCATGGGCGGTGCACAATTGGTCCAAGGTAGGGGAGGGTTTGGCCGGCAGGGATGTGGGTTCGTTTCCCACGGGGGACCAGTATAAAAAAAATAAGTTAATTCACTAACTGTAAGTTGCTCTGGATAAGAGCGTCTGCTAAATGACTGAAATGTAAACCTCAAGTCTGGAGACTGAGATGGCCATTGCAAAATGTTGGTCTTTGTGGATTTTGATGTGTGCTTGGGGTTATTGTTTTACTGGAGATTCCACTTGCGGCCAAGTTTCAGCCTCATGGCAGAGGCAACCAGGTTTTTGTCTAAAATGTCCTTGTAGGTTCATTCTGTTGTTGACCTTAACAAGGGCTCCAGGACCAGTGGAAGGTAAATAGCTCATGCATTCTCATTTTGACGGCAAACCCACCACTGGTGTCTGTGGCCAAAGAGCTATATTTTCATGTCATCTGACCAAAGCACCGGTTACAATCTATGTGCCAATGCTGTTTAGCAAACTCCAGGCGTTTACATTTGTTGGATGACATGATAATTGAGCTCTTTGGCCTTGCACACCAGTGGTGGGTTTGGCGTCGAAATGAGAATGCATGAGCAGAAAAGAACCACATGCCTTCTGTAAAATATGGAGGTGGATCTTTGATGTTATGGGCTATTTTGCTTCCACTGGTCCTGGGGCCCTTGTTAAGGTCAATGGCATCATGAACTTTACCCTGTACCAGAATGTTTTAGCCAAAAACCTGCTTAAAACATTTCAGAAAATGTCTCAGTGCCATTATCCTCACAAGGTGAGATGTTGAAAACAACGATGTCAATCATTTTGACCCCTAATTTTTGGAGAGAAAACAAATTACTTGTTAAACAAAATCTCTTTCTCTGAGATAAAATAACATAATACCCAATATAGTTCAGTATTTTAATTATTTATTTTATACAGTTGTTTTTGCTCATCTTTATAAAGGGTGTCAATAATTTCAGACCCCACTGTATCTTGACTAGTTCCAATCCTGCCACCTAAATTTAGCAGCCTGGTCCACTGATCAAATATATTTGTATTGTTTATTAACCTTCAAACATTGTGTTAAAAACAACAAATAAAACTTCCTCTTTACAAGCCATTATCCCTCGCTTCGAGTTTTATGCATACATTTCTCACAAGGTTTATCAGGATGCCCTCATAAAGTTACTTCTAAAGCATGCAGGACTATCCTATAGCTCCTGTCTCTAGCCTAGTAAGGCAGAATCAATTACACTTACGGAATCTTTTTTATCGGTTCGTAAATAGTATTAGAGCAAATATTGGCCACGTAGTATCGCAAGGTTGTATCTGGTTACTTTTCACCAGTTCACTGCCTTTTTAAATAATTGCTATCAACTACTAATTAATGTGTATTTCATAGAATTCCTTCTCTCAATGCCCCGCATATGGGCGCCATAATTGCCACATGCAATTTCCACAATGAAGCGGGAGCTATCGAATTTCCATTGCAAATTATCCCACTCACTCTTTAACAGCAACAATACTGCCCCTAGAGCCAGGACCAGCTTTTAGAGGATTTCTTGTTAGTTCGTTTTGTGGGCTGAGAGGAGATCAGTGGTGTGCAGACAGTCAGGTTAGGCAGTGCTTACCCTGTGATAATGTTATACAACTTTTTTAAATATAAAAAGCTAAAGAAAAAATACTATTACATAAAAAGTTGTCATTCTTTTTTGACATCTAATGTTTCTTTCTCAATGATTCTGGTGGTTTATATTCTTTAAAAAATGTTGTTGCTAAAACAGCATCACCAGGGTATTCATGTCTTCCATTCCATCCATTCAAATCGTTGACGACTGCGGCCGTTCCTGACTCCAGTCACTGAGTACAGTTACATGCACGCAATGATTATTGTGGATAATCAGATGAATATAATAGTTCCATTACAACGTTTACATGCTTTGCAAGATGAACAATTTCCCTAATAATCCTGTTTACATGGACACATCTGAAATCAGGCTACCTGAAACCACTCTGTATAATGCAGAAAATCGCCAGTCAAAATACACGTTCTACCACGTAGTTTTTTGGTAAGCGTATTTTACATTTAAGTTTGTAAGTGAAAACTGCTTCTAAGACACATATATTCAGTTGTTTCCGAACTCACTTCACTCATGCTAAAGAGGGAGGCTCATTCGGTTTGTGCAAGCACATGTGCAGATCAAATTCGAAAAATGGCTCAGAAAACCAGATGTTTTAATCGGCGTATGCCTACTTCGATTTTGATTAAGATAAGCAGAGTAAGGTCTTTACATGACTATTGCATACTGCCATAATCAGTTTAATATCGAATTATTACTGTGCACGTAAACGTACTCACTATAATTCAGGGGAGTCAAACTTATTCCATGGAGGCCTAGTGTCTGCAGGTTTATTTTTTTTTCCTTTCAATTAAGACCTAGACGACCAGGTGAGGGGAGTTATTTACCTATTAGTGACCTTAATTCATTAATCAAGTACAAGGGAGGAGCGAAAACCTGCAGACACTCGGCCCTCCGTGGAATGAGTCTGACACGTGCTGTAAATGGACAGGGTCAGCAAAGGTGGGGTCGCTTTGCCTAGTTTGAAGTAGCACAATGTATTGCATTGAGCCGAGTTCATATTTGGCGTATGCTTACCCCTAAACATGTTGTGTGGGTATTAACCTGGAGTAAGTCAGAGAGGAAGAGGCAAAGCGAGAGGTTTCACTCTCGCCAAAATCTGTCCAAAATAAATCCAATGCGTTTCTATGGGCTTCTTTTCGACCTAAACTAGGGCGGACACATGAGCATCTCGTTACTTATATACAGATCTCTGGATAAACTCTGCACATTTGGGCGTGTCTGCATAATTTGGCACTCACATACCTTGAACTGAAGGAAGTTACTCAATGGCACACACTGGTTGATTCAATGTTGTTTCCACGTCATTTCAATGAAATTGTGTTGAACCAACGTAGAATAGATGTTGAATTGAGCTCTGTGCCCAGTGGGTAGCTAACTAGCAAAAAGAACCTGACAAATGGACACAAAGGACTGCACCTCAAACTATTTTCCAAGTTAGAATAATGTAATATGCCATTTGAAGTGTTCAAAGAGTGGAACGTCAACTATAATGAAAATTGCAACACACACACACATTGTTTCACCATTGGGCGGCAGGTAGCTTAGTGGTTAAGAGCGTTGTGCCAGTAACCGAAAGGTCTGTGGATGTGCCCTTGAGCAAGGCACTTAACCCTACTTGCTCTGGATAAGAGCGTCTGCTAAATGACAAAAATGTAAAATGTTTTCTAAAAGTGACAAGAGACGAACATCTCCAAGTTCCTAAATAGTTACTGTGCCTATAGTAATTAACTAGCATTCATTATTTCAATATCATAAAAAAAATGTATAAAAAGTGCCAATCAAGCAATAATACTTCTAATAGGCCTCATTTTAGCTATGGATTGGCCTCCTAACCGAAGCGACGCTTTGTAATGATTTCCAGTTTTATCAGTGTGGGACACTCCCTGGGAATATTGATCCAGTGATGGTTTCACTGTTTCGGCTGTAGGCATCAATGTTTAAAACAATCCTGTGGGCTCCTGAGTGGCGCAGTGGTCTAAGGCACTGCATCTCAGTGCTTGAGGTATCACTACAGACCCCCTGGTTCAATTCCAGGCTGTATCACAACCGGCAGTGATTGGGAGTCCCATAGGGCGGTGCACAATTGGTCCAGTGTAGGCCATCATTGTAAATAAGAATTTGTTCTTAACTGACTTGCCTAGTTAAATTAAATAAATGTGCATTCTATTCTATACAGCAGGGGTGTCAAACTCATTCTGCTGAGTGACTTCGGGTTTTAGTTTTTTTCTTTCAATTAAGACCTAGACAACCAGGTGAGGGGAGTTATTTACTAATTAGTGACCTTAATTCATCAATCAAATACAAGGGAGGAGCGAAAACCCGCAGACACTCGGCCCTCCGTGGAATGAGTTCGACACTTGCTTTAGAGCCCATCGATTGATTGTGAACATTGAATCTATTACAAAACCAAAGTAAATAATCAGACAACATACATACTGTAGATACGTTTGCTCATGTTGTGGGGCAGACCTGCCTGTAATCATGTGGATCATATAGTTAATTTGTATAATAGATAATCCACATTAAGATATAATTAGAATACAGGAATGTTGGGTTATCCAAAACTATTAGTATTGGAAATCTATTCCAAACAAACCCAACTATGTACCTATTAGATGCAGTAATGCTGACTGAGGTCTCGCTTTATTTTTGTTGTGTGCACTGTGCATTGGCTATCTTTGTGTCCCTTTGGAATTCAGCAACAGCAAAATTTTCCTACATGGCAAAAATGACAAACCAACATTTTAAAACTCTCAAACACTCAAACTTTTTACAGATAATAAAAATAAAAAAAAATATGAAGGGGAAATAGAGGATTGTATCACATATTATTTCCATGACAGAAGAGTTGCACAGACAGTTTTATTTAGCAACCTGTCACCCATTCACTTTCGGTAAAGGGTCGGAAATCATTGGATTTAATGATATGGGTGATTATCGACGAATGCTTTATGCCAATTACAGGAGGTCGTGTGAAACGCTAATGTGTCTGTCACGTGGGAGCCAGAAACCGCGTCTCTTCGAATCGAGCAGAGAGGACAGACGCTTTAAGATCTCACTAACCGACCATCACTTGGCCAGACTGACGGAGAAATCTGAGGACAGGTGCACTTTGTGGGACAGCCAGTTGACCAGTTTAACGTGCAGAAAGTCTGCCAAGTGCCTACCCAGAAGCGTAATATCGCGTGCGACTTCTCACCTCTTCTCTTTGATCAATTTAGAGGGATTTCAAAGGATGTTGGATTCCAAGGATTCTAATGTGAAAATGACATCTAGTCATAGGATTTCTTTTTCTATAATTGATATATTGGACCCAAATAAATTTAATAGCAAGAAGATAATCGAACTTTCTCCAACAAAGGACAAGTTTCCTTTGCTGAACGCAGGAGTGGCAAGTTTAGAAGCGGACACTGGCTCAGATGGAGAGCAGCCACTTGAGCACATGGAAGCAGGTAATGATATCACAAAACTACAGACAATAATGCGTTTTTGATATGGCTATATCTTCTGTTCTTTTTTGTTTTAAGGGAACATAGTGGATCAATAAACGAATGAAGCCAATGTAGTGTTTTATTAATTCAGTTCAGCATAATGTGTTTAGCATTATCAAATTAATTATGTCCATATAATTTATTTTGAACATAAGGGATCAAATAAAATACATAATATGTCCATAGTGTATACGATGTAGGTCTAATAGCCAATATAAGAAACCCCTATAGATTCTTGGTTCACTGACCAACTAAGAGTGGCTATTATATCAGATAAAATGTTGTCATCTCTATATGACCTTCCCTTAATTTCCAAGGCTAGGTTTCCTTTTAAGAAACCCACAAAGGGTTGCTCCCACAGCCCGGGTGTGTGATTGGCATTGGGACAGACTTGCCAGATAATTGTTTAAATCGTCCCATTTAGGATGCCTTCGCTCGCTTTGATCGATATCCCATTACTGCATCCTGCATATCTCCCTCCAGCACCTTGCAGGTACAAACTCTAAACCCCATCCATGTCTGATCCTAAATATCGTTCGATTAAAACTTCCCTTTAAATAGATGACATTTATCGATCCACCCACAAATATGAAACTCCATTAGCACGTCATGGGTAGATGGTGGAGAAGGATTTAGCTGTGATTTCTCTCCGCAACATGACATTTGAGGCGATTTGTGATTTATAAATGATTTAGGGATTAGAGGCCAAGCCACCCTAGTCCGCTTCTTAACCCTCGCTTCGTTCCACACGCACAACTCCCTGATTTCAATCAAACACATTTTACAGTTACGCTATTAGATAGACCTATTTTCGGTGCGGTCTTATTTCCCTGTGTATGAGATCAAAAACATGAGCATTTTCAGGGAATTGGATTTTCTCTTGAAAATCCCATTTACAGTACTAATGTTCATGTCTGTGTTCACAGGCGAAGACACTGACCACTCAAGTAGCACAGATCTCAAACACAAGGTAGCTGTCGACAACCCACTTTTATTACGCTCAACGACTGAGCCAGAGGAGCAAGAAGAGGGGGACGTGGACAGCATCAGCAGCAGCGCCGAAACTTCAGCAACACATGACCTCTCGCCCCACAAACGGCTGCGCTCGGATCACAGTTGTGCCAAGCCGCGACGCGCCAGAACTGCCTTCACCTACGAACAACTGGTGGCTCTGGAGAACAAATTCCGCTCTACGAGATACCTGTCCGTGTGTGAGAGACTCAACCTGGCTCTGTCCCTCAGCCTCACTGAGACCCAGGTCAAGATCTGGTTCCAGAACAGAAGAACCAAGTGGAAAAAACAGAACCCGGGCGCAGACAGCACGATGCCACCCGGGTCCAACTCTTTGGTCAGTGTCAACCCAAGCCCTGTGACTTGTGTGTCGAGTTCAGCCAATTACCAAACTTTCCCATCCTTCAGCTCTGTGAATATGATATTCCATACTGATGGTGCGGTTCCTCTGTCGTCCACTGGAGGGATGTTACATCCCTTTTTACCCAATGGTTATCATCTCCAGCCGTCCTACTTTACCCCACATTTATGAGACATGCCCTGCTTAATCTATTGTGACTTGATGGTCACATTGTGATAGGAGGATTATAACTATTGGACTCTCACAAAAGTGTAATCTTTAACACTGTCTGTCCATAGACATAATGACAGACATCAGTCTGCACCCTTAGATGATTTGTTCAGATGATGGAGAAAAATGTCCCGAAGGAGCCTAAAATGTAAGGCTTCTTTTCAGACAAATGGGTGGTGAACAAGACTATTTGTAATTACTGTCTGATGTTGATACATCTGCTTATCATCGAATTCCTCTGCAGCAATGTAATAAGGAAAAAGTGCTGTATGCAGATATGTAGATCCTTCAGTGTATGTACTATAGAGATTGTCGGCCTGCATAACCAATATCCTGTTTTCTCTATCCCTGTATTTGACTATCTGGCGGGCGCAAAATGTGGCATGATAAAAAAAAAACATCTCTCCTTACTGTATGTTTGTAGGGTGTCTCACTCACATGCGTTCACTGTTAAATCTGTCAATCTTGAAATGAACACATTTAAATTAAAAACATATGTACAACATATAGCCCTAATATTTGATGAATTGTTTTTGGTAGTGAGAAGCAAGATGGAATTAATTGTGCAAAAAACATAGCGCATTTAGACTGTCACAGAATGAACTACGATCATGGATGGGAAGCTGGTGAAGTAGGTTTAATCGCAGATCAGATTAATTTGACTCAATACTGTACCTCCTACAGGCCAGTTATTGATGTAAAAAATTCGATTTTTACACCACTACAAAAAATAGTTCGTTTGCAAGGACTGACTCAATTGCTGAATTCAGGTCTAAAATGTTTTATTTACATTTACTAGGGTGCATGTTTGTGGTGATGATGCACTTGAGATGAGTGTTGTTGAAATGCATTTTGGGTCACAACAGGTTGCTTAATTTGTTTTTAGTGAAAGAGTAGCTATGTTTAGTGCAAATAATTGTATTTGTTTTTATCAATGATGCCTCCGTCCAATAAATTCAGAATGTTTTTCATATACTGCCATCTCTTGGACAAAAAAGGTCAGACTTCAGGGGGCCTACTACATACATAGGCACTCACAGAAATATGCTTCAACTACACACTATAACCACAGAGAGTCGCCATCTCCTCACTTTGTGTTGTATACCTAATAAGCAGTGAGTGCATGAAGACCAAACACTGATTCAACACAGATTCAACTACATATCTTGTTTTCACAACACTGGTACTACTGAGGACCTAGTTTGTATGCTAGTAATATTGGTTATCTAGTTCAACTCAAATGTATGTACATTACCAATCAAAAGTTAGGACACACCCACTCATTCAAGGGTTTGTCTTTTATTTTTACTATTCTTTACATTGTATAATAATAGTGAAGACATCAAAACTATGAAATAACACATGGAATCATGTAGTAACCAAAAAAGTGTTATAACATATTTTGATTTGTTTATTTGAGATTCTTCAAATAGCCACCCTTTGCCTTGATAACAGCTTTACACACTCTTGGCATTCTCTCAACCAGCTTCACCTGGAATGCTTTCCCAACAGTCTTGAAGGAGTTCCCACATATGCTGAGCACTTGTTGGCTGCTTTTCCTTCACTCTGCCGTTCGACTCATCCCAAACCATCTCAATTGGGTTGAGGTCGGGGGATTGTGGAGGCCAGGTCTTCTGATGCAGCACTCCGTCAATCTACTTCTTGGTAAAATAGCCCTTACACAGCTTGGAGGTGTGTTGGGTCATTGTCCTGTTGAAAAACAAATGATAGTCCCACTAAGCCCAAACCAGATGGGATGGCGTATCGCTGCAGAATGCTGTGGTAGCCATGCTGGTTAAGTGTGCCTTGAATTCTAAATAAATCACCAACAGTGTCACCAGCAAAGCACCCCCACACCATAACACCTCCTCCATGCTTTACGGTGGGAACTACACATGCGGAGATCATCCGTTCACCCACACGCGTCTCACAAAGACACATTTCCACTGGTCTAATGTCCATTGCTCGTGTTTCTTGGCCCAAGCAGGTCTCTTCTTCTTATTGGTGTCCTTTAGTAGTGGTTTCTTTGCAGCAATTCGACCATGAAGGCCTGATTCACATAGTCCCTTCTGAACAGTTGATGTTGAGATGTCTGTTACTTGAACTCTGTGAAGCATTTATTTGGGCTGCAATTTCTGAGGCTGGTAACTCTAATGAACTTATCTTCTGCAGTAGAGGTAACTTTGGGTCTTCCATTCCTGTGGTAGTCCTCAGAGCCAGTTTCATCATTGCGCTTTATGGTTTTTGTGGCTGCACTTGAAGAAACTTTAAAATCTCTTGAAATGTTCCATATTGACTGTCCTTCATATCTTAAAGTAATGATGAACTGTCGTTTCTCTTTGCTTATTTGAGCTGTTCTCCCCATAATATGGACTTAGCCTTATTTGGTAAAATACCATCTTCTGTATACCCCCCCCCTACCTTGTCACAACACAACTGATTGGCTCAAATGCATTAAGACGGAAATAAATTCCACAAATGAACTCTTAAGAAGGCACACCTGTTAATTGAAATGCATTCCAGGTGACTACCTCATGAAGCTGGCTGAGAGAATGCCAAGAGTGTGCAAAGCTGTCATCAAGGCAAAGGGTGGCTATTTGTAAACTGTAAATCGCTCTGGATAAGAGCGTCTGCTAAATGACTAAAATGTAAATGTTTTGAAGAATCTCAAATATAAAATATTTTTAATTTGTTTAACACTTTTTTACTAAATGATTCCATATGTGTTATTTCATAGTTTTGATGTCTTCACTATTATTCTACAATGTAGAACAAAGTAAAAATAAAGAAAAACCCTTGAATGATTAGGTGTGTCCAAAGATTTGACTGGTGCTGTATGTATGTATGTATGTATGTATGTTAGAGTAAATGCATAGGCTCGTTTGTGTTCAGTAGCCAGAGAGTCAACTTCCATTTAGATTATTGTGTAAGTCACGTGTGCCTATGTTTCTTTTAGTCCTTTTTCCTTTTCTCTCGTGTGCTTTATTTTGAATTGATTTACTTAAAGTGCTTTGTTTATTTATTCTTAGCTTGTGCTGTGTTTTTGGTTTACTTATTTACTTATTTGAGTGACTTCCTTTCCTTTGAATTCGTTAACCCCTTTTAAGTGCTCGTCTTGTTGTGTGAATGAGGGAATGAGTGTGTTAATTAGGGACCTGAGCCATGACCCCCACATCTGAGGAGGATTGGGGTTAATGATCTGTCCCTGCACAAAGGCAACTCTGACAATGTTCAGCAGAGATTCAAGCCAGCAAAGGGAGAGGACAGGTGCCACAGGCTGTGCTCAGCCACACCACTATCGCCGCGTCTGGAGAGAGAGGACCGGATGAGTGTGACCCTGCTTGCGAAGAGCCGAACGGAACGACCCTGCTCGGGATGAAGAGCCGAACGACGTGTGAGTGCGTACCAATGGTTTCGAGTATGATGACGTTACTGATTAAGCTTTCTCCACCCTCTCCAGACGTGGCCTGCTACGACGAGACTGCAGAGGCCTTGACTACCGCATCAGAACCCCATGATGCCAACGCAGAAGCGATGAATGCTCCATGCCAATCAACTATGGACTCTAGCGTATATGTGGTGTGAGTGTGCCCGGGCCTGTCCTTGTGTTTTGTACTGTTGTTTTTATTCTGTAAACCCCTTTTTAATACTAAGACAAAATTAAGATATTAAAGAACCATAAACACTGACTGTCCGCCTCCTGCCTGTGTCTGGGGTATTGGGATCGAAATAACTTTTGTTTTGGACATACTCGTGACACAGTATTACTATAACCTCAACCAAAGGTATTCAGCTAATGCGGTGTACATAACAATATAAGCAATCAGTGTAGACTACAAGGCTGGTCACTGACCTCAACATGGTGTTAATCTCAGACAAAATGTAAACAGACCACAAACATGGAGAGGCTGGAATGTCATGACTATCCACAACTATGAGAGGTAAGCAAAGCTTGTAAGAGGTGTGTTTACACAGACATCCCACTAAGCAAAATTATGTTGAAAATATGTATTTTCGATGTCTTTTCCAGACGTCGAAATCGGGTGCATTTTAGTTGATGACTGTAAGCTGAAAATACTTAATTTACAGATGTTGAAAATGCGTCTTTCAGTCATTGATTCTATGGCAAAATTTCAACTGCACATACATTCTGAATGAAGTAAGCATATCACAATTTTTCAAGCATCCTAATATAGGAAAGAGGGGCCAACTGAAGATTAAAACAGAATATTACTGCTGAAAAATTCTGTCACATGCACTTGTTAGCTTTTTCAAAAGCTTTAAAACTGGTAATGTTCAAAGTTGTTCAACCTACAGAATAAAACAATCGACCACTTCAACATTCTCAGTAACGGTTACAGATATTTTTTTCTATGACTTTATCTACCTTAGTTGAATGTACTGACTAAGTCGCTCTGGATAAGAGCGTATGCTGAATGACCAAATTGTATCCGTCAAAACAACAAGGCACACAGGGAAATATCCCAGCGATACAAAATACAAGGAGCTCCACCGAGCTTCTCTAACCTCCACAATAAACAATCACACACAAAGACAAGGGGGCAGAGGGAACACTTATACAGGTACTGATGAGGGGATATGAACCAGGTGTGTGTAATAAACAAGACAAAACAAATGGAATGATGAGATGAGGAGCGGCAGTGGCTAGAAGGCTGGTGAAGACGAACGCTGAAGCCTGCCCGTACAAGGAGAGGAGGAAGTCGTGACAATAGTATTTAAACCACATAAAATATGCAAACAAGCCGAACTGAAATCTTCTCAGAGACATGTTGGGTCGTTTACACAGCTTTCTATTTCCTTACAACCGGTCAAACTGATGTCATTTTGACATTTTGCACAGGAAATATTTTTTGTTGTTGTTGTTATTGCATTTTCTCCCTAGTCCCTAAACGTCTTTGCTCTGCGAAATAAGCAGAGATGACCGAGAAAACTTCACCGATGTCAACTAGCATTAATTCTATCGATTCATGGCATTATTCTGGTGAGCAAGGGTTTATTTAGTCTTCTAGGGCAACATACAGTGCCTTCGGAAAGTATTCAGACCCCTTGACTTTTTCCATATTTTGTTACATTACAGTCTTCTTCTAAAATTGATTTATTTTTTTATCTCAGCAATCTACACACAGTACCCCATAATGACAAAGCGAAAACAGGTTTTTAGAAAATAGACCTACCTTATTTACATAAGTATTCAGACCCTTTGCTATGAGACTCGGAATTGAGCCCAGGTGCATCCTGTTTCCATTGATCATCCTTGAGATGTTTCTACAACTTGATTGGAGTCCACCTGTGGTAAATTAAATTGATTGGACATGATTTGGAAAGGCACACACCGGTCTATATAAGGTCCCACAGTTGATAGTGCATGTCAGAGCAAAAGCCAAGCCATGACGTCGAAGGAATTGTCCATAGAGCTCCGAGACAGGATTGTGTCAAGGCACAGATCTGGGGAAGGGTACCAAAAAAATTCTGCAGCATTGAAGGTCCCCAAGAACACAGTGGCCTTCATCTTTCTTCAATGGAATAAGTTTGGAACCACCAAGACTCTTCCTAGAGCTGGACTTCCGGCCAAACTGAGCAATCAGGGGAGAAGGGCCTTGGTCAGGGAGGTGACCAAGAACCCGATGGTCACTCTGACAGAGCTCTAGAGTTCCTCTGTGGAGATGGGAGAAACTTCCAGAAGGACAACCATCTCTGCAGCACTCAACCAATCAGGCCTTTATGGTAGAGTGGCCAGACGGAAGCCACTCCTCAGTAAAAGACACATGACAGCCCGCTTGTAGTTACCAAAAGGCACCTAAAGACTCTCAGACCATGAGAAACAAGATTGAACTCTTTAGTCTGAATGCCAAGCGTCGCGTCTGGAGGAAACCTGGCACCATCTCTACGGTGAATCATGGTGGTGGCAGCATTATGCTGTGGGGATGTTTTTCAGCAGCAGGGACTGGGAGACTAGTCAGGATCAAGGCAAAGATGAACGGAGCAAAGTACAGAGAGATCCTTGATGAAAACCTGCTCCAGAGCGCTCAGGACCTCAGTCTGGGGTGAAGGTTTACCTTCCAACAACGCAGAAGTGGCTTCGGGACAAGTCTCTGAATGTCCTTGAGTGGCTCAGCCAGAGCTCGCACTTGAAGTCTGGAGAGACCTGAAAATAGCTGTGCAGCAACGCTCCCCATTCAACCTGAGAGGATCTGCAGAGAAGAATGGGAGAAACTCCCCAAATACAGGTGTGCCAAGCTTGTAGCGTCATACCCAGGAAGACTCAAGGCTGTAATCGCTGCCAAAGGTGCTTCAACAAAGTACATACTGAATACTTATGTAAATGTAATATTTCCGTTGTTTATTTTTAATACATTTTAAACCTGTTTGTGCTTTGCCATTATGGGGTATTGTGTGTAGATTGATAAGGGGAAAAACAATTTACTCCATTTTACAATAAGGCTGTAACGTAACAAAATGTGGAAAAAGTCAACGGGTCTGAATACTTTCTGAATGCACTGTATAATGACAGAAGAGAAGCTGCATGTATCTAATTGTAGACAAGTTGACTAACAGATAGCCTACCATAATAATAAGCAGAAACATATCCAAATCAGGCAACAACAAAAAAATCCTGCACCTCCTGTTAAAAAATTGTTCTGCATTTTCTATATTAACGGGTTAGGGTCGGGTGTGGGCCTCAGATTTTCACTTTATCACATCTAGTCGAGCGGTTGTGGATGGGTTTTTAGCAATTGTGGGCGGGTGTGGGTGAACAAACAGCTGACCCGCGCACCACTACAGTAGAGTACAGTACAGTATAGTTTAAATCAGTAAAGTACAGAACAGTAGAGTTTAATTCAGTACATTACAGTAAAGTAGGGTACAATACAGTACACTATATTTACTTTTTTTCACTTTACTCTGCTGTGCTCTACTGTATTGTACTGTACTCTACTATACTCTACTTTTCTTTACTGTACTGTGTACTGTAATCTACTGTACTCTGCTGTGCTCTACTGTACTGTATTGTGCTGCACTGTACTGTCCAAATGTGAAACATAGACGTCTATGATTGGTTCAGATTTGGTCCGGACCAGACCAAATCTGAACCAATTATAGACATCTATGTTTGGGCCAGAACGGACGTCTGTGGGCGGTGAAATCAAGGCCGGTCCAGACCGCACAAAATCTGAACCAAACATAGACGTCCTTGGACGTTGAAATCAAAGCCGGTCCAGACTGCAAAAAATAAATACATAAAAAAGACGCCCAAAAGACATCTCTGTCGGTAAATAGTGGGATGTTTAACATGGCCAAGGAATGCTCACGCTGGCCTCAACTCGCTATTGCAACCTGTCCCTGGTCATCCATCATGATTTTCAGGAGAATAAGAATACCAAGGCCATCCCTCTTTTCACACCCCTTTTTGATTCACTACATACCTTCCATAGCTCTCCATTCTTAAACTATTAATATCAAATGTTTAAGACATCTATTTCCAGAATAATATTTACTGACCATGTGTGTCTGCCTTCATTATGCTTCTGCTGCTGGTGTGTGTTATCTCATTATGGAGGATGAAAATGGCACTCTTTGTAGAGCAGCCAGAGGGTATATACTGTAGTAGACCACCCATGTACGATATGCTGTACGTCTGCCACCACCGTTCCATCCACTGCAGTGAATCTCATATATACGTACTACCATTAATTACCAAGGCTATAGTACAGTGATACATGGCCACAGCGAGAGAGAAACCTCGACCTAGCTTTCAATTACTGGATGCTTCTACCACACTGACTGCTTTGATCTGTTAGTCCTCTTTATGTGGGCGAGTGGGAGAGGAACTCCCTTAGACTTTAAATTAATGCCATGTCTATTGACAGCAGTGGAGAATTGTGAAGGGAAGGGGAGGGAGGTTGGTAGAACTGTGAAATGTGTCAAATTTACTCTTGACATCAGCTTGACGTCTGGAGGGTTGACACATTTCTTTCGACGAGACGGAAGACTCCGCTGTCAAAGGATGAGGACTGTCAACATGTCACAACGGGGCTGGCATCCTGTCACCCTTCTACCTCTCTTGCTCGCTCTCCTCTCTCTCTCTGTCTTTCTCTCTCTCTCTCTCTCTCTGTTTCTATCTCTCTCGCGCTCTCTTCTGTCTGTTTCTGTATCTCTCTCCTCTCTCTGTTTCTATCTCTCTATCTTTCACTCTCCTGTTATGCTTCTCAGCAGTCTTGCTGCTATGTACATTGCTGGAAAATGATCGGTCCCTGTCATAGTGCACAGTGTTTCATTCCAACACAGTCATAAAATCAAGGTGAAAACTTACAGTCAACACTTCTAATCAATATTTGATGAAAGGCAGCATAATTCAAGATTCCATTGGCTTTTAGCTGGAAGCTAGCCAATGACAATGCACTTAATCAAATCAAATGCAATTTTATTTGTCACATGCTTCGTAAACAACAGGTGTAAACTAACAGTGAAAAGCTTTCTTACTGGTCCTTTTCCAACAATGCAGAGTAAAAAAAAAGAAGAAAAAAAAGATATATACATAGAAATAGTGACACGAGGGATAAATACAATAAAGAGTAAAAAGAACATGGCTATATACAGAGAGCACCAGTACCAGCACCAGCACCAGCACCAGTCCTCTGTAGCTCAGCTGGTAGAGCACGGCGCTTGTAACGCCAAGGTAGTGGGTTCGATCCCCGGGACCACCCATACACAGAAAAAAAAAAATGTATGCACGCATGACTGTAAGTCGCTTTGGATAAAAGCGTCTGCTAAATGGCATATTATTATTATTATTATATTACCGAGTCGATGTGAACGGGTAGAAGGTAATTGATGTAGCTATCAGAGGAGGCTTGTGGGAGGAGCTATAGGAGGATGGGCTCATTGTAATGGCTGGAATGGAATTAATGTAACGGTATCAAACATATTAAACAAATGGAAACCACATGTTTAACTCTGTTCCACATATTACATTCCAGCCATTACAATGAGCCTGTCCTCTTATAGCTCCTCCCACCAGCCTCCACTGGTAACTATGTACCTATAGGTAGGGGTAAAGTGACTAGGCAAAAGGATAGATAATATATAGACAGTAGCAGCGGTGTATGTGGTGAGTGTGAAAGTGTGTGTCTGCGAGTGTGTATGTGTGTGTAAGTGTGTGTGTGTGTGGTGTCAGTATGCATTTGTGCGCATGTTATGTGTGTTTGTGTGTGTGTGTGTGTGTGTTGGGGTGTCAGTGTAAGTATGTGTGAGTGTGTTGGTAGAGTCCAGTGTGTGTGCATAGAGTCAGTGCTGGAGAGATGGTGCCAAAAATTGTCAATGCAGCTATTCCGGGTAGCCATTTGATTAGCTATTTAGCAGTCTTATGGCTTGGGGGTAGATGCTGTTCAGGGTCCTGTTGGTTCCAGACTTGGTGCACTAGTACCGCTATATACAGTGCATTTGGAAAGTATTCAGACCCCTTTCCTTTTTCCACATTTTGTTACATTACAGCCTTATTCTAAAATCGATGTAAAAACAAATGTGCTCATCAATCTACACACAATACCCCATAATATCAAAGCGAAAACAGGTTTTTAGAATTTTTTGCAAGTTTATTAAAAATAAAAAACAGAAATACCTTATTTACATAAGTATTCAGACCCTTTGCTATGAGACTCAAAATTGAGCTCAGGTGCATCCTATTTCCATTGATCATCCTTGAGATGTTTCTACAACTTGATTGGAGTCAACCTGTGGTAAATTCAATTGCTTGGACATGATTTGGAAAGGCACACACCTGTCTATATAAGGTCCCACAGTTGACAGTGCATGTCAGAGCAAAAAACAAGCCATGAGGTCGAAGGAATTGTCCACAGAGCTCCGAGACAGGATTGTGTCAAGGCACAGATCTGGGGAGGGGTACCAACACATTTCTGCAGCATTGAAGGTCTACAAGAACACAGTAGCCTCCATCATTCTTAAATGGAACAAGTCTGGACCACCAAAACTCTTCCTAGAGCTGGCTGCCAATCGGGGTAGAAGGGCCTTGGTTTAGGGAGGTGACCAAGAACCCGATGGTCATTCTGACAGAGCTCTAGAGTTCCTCTGTGGAGATGGGAGAACCTTCCAGAAGGACAACCATCTCTGCAGCACTCCACCAATCAGGCCTTTATGGTAGAGTGGCCAGACGGAAGCCACTCCTTTGTAAAAGGCAGATGACAGCCCGCTCTGAGTTTGCCAAAAGGCACCTAAAGGACTCTCAGACCATGAGAAACAAGATTCTCTGGTCTGATGAAACCAAGATTGAACTCTTTGGCCTGAATGCCAAGTGTCACGTCTGGAGGAAACCTGGCACCATCCCTACGGTGAAGCATGGTGGTGGCAGCATCATGCTGTGGCGATGTTTTTCAGCGGCAGTGACTCAGAGACTAGTCAGGATCAAGGGAAAGATGAACGGAGCAAAGTACAGAGAGATCCTTGATGAAAACCTGTTCCAGAGCGATCACGACCTCAGACTGGGGTGAAGGTTCACCTTCCAACAGGACAACGACCCAAGCACACAGCCAAGACAACGCAGGAGTGGCTTCGGGCCAAGTCTCTGAATGTCCTTGAGTGGTCCAACCAGAGCCTGGACTTGAACCCAATCTAACATCTCTGGAGAGACATGAAAATAGCTGCGCAGCAATGCTCCCCATCCACCTGACAGAGCTTGAGAGGATCTGCAGAGAAGAACAGGAGAAACTCCCCAAATACAGGTGTGCCAAGCTTGTAGCGTCATACCCAAGAAGACTTGAGGCTGTAATCGCTGCCAAACATGCTTCAACAAAGTACTGAGTAAAGGGTCTGAATACTTAGGTAAATGTGATATTTCAGTTTTGTTTTTTTAAATAAATTTGCAAAGAGTTCTAAAAACCTGTTTTTGCTCTGTCATTATGGGGTATTGTGTGTAGATTGATGAGAGGGGAAAACAATTTACTAAATTTTAGAATAAGGCTGTAACGTAACAAAATGTGGAAAAAGTAAAGGGGTCTGAATATTTTCTGAATGCACTGTATATCCATGGTGTCTATTGGGGTCATTTGGGTCTGAGAGGGAGGAGTCCTGTTTAAAATTAATCTGATAGTATTCTCTTGGGCAAGGTCAGATGCTAATGTTACCAGTGTCCTTATATGCCTGAAGTGGTAAGCGTGAAAATTCCATCCACAGTCCCTGTTTACTTTTCTTATCTATTTGACGGTAAGGGTGGGCAGGAGAGTGAAATTAACCCGGATAACAGGTGGCAGAGAAAGCAGGCCGAATTGTGTATGACGCTGCTTATATTCTCCTGCCATAGAGGTCCATAGGTCCGTAGCATTTCAACTGAGGACCGTAGGGCCCGAAGGGAGAGAGAGAGGCAGACAGTAATTGGAAAACCTAGCATGGACTAAAGATGTCCAGATTCCAATAAATGATGTTGTGATATCATTGAGCTACAGAGATGAAAACATTGGATGTCTGGGTGTCTGATTCTCATCTTGAACTCAATCTTTGGTGTGGAAGGTTTCCTTGTTGTCATGGATACAGAGGCTTTGGGCTGCACCAAGGAATGTACTTGACATTTCTTGGGCTACACTGATAAACATTTAGCTGGTAGATCTTCTGAACAGGTCTCTCATGGTAAACTGCATAGATACATTGATATATTTTATTTTTCCTTTGATTTAAACATCAATTATCACAAAACCACTCAAGTCATTAAAATACACTACAAGGAGTGTGGTGAGGGGAGGGAGGCAGGCTCATAGTAAGGCTGGAACAAACTAAATGGAACGGTATTCATCAATTCTGCACACTAGAGAGTCATATGACTCAAGCCCTACTCAGATAATCCCTAGCCTTGTGTCGCTGAGTTGTCGTAGTCCTGCTGCAGATGTACATTGTCCCTGGGGTGCTGGAAGTCATAATGTAAGTAACCTACTTTATGTTCCTCTAACTCCCCTGAATGCCTCTGTCAATCCAACAGCTATTGTCAGCAGTAATCATGTGCCTATGAACCTGAGTTATACTGTTAGCACTGAGGTGGTTTGCCCTAGCAGGAAGCCCACTGTATGCAGTTGGACCTGCAACATAATATCACTGTCATGTCTACCTCTGAGAAGCCTCCCAGTAAAGCAATGAAAATGATCAAGAATCAGAAAAACGCAACAAATAGCCCATATTAACATATGTAGCCTAAGAAACAAGGTTCATGAAATCGATAACTTGCTAGTAAAATATAATATTAATATACTGACTATCTCTGAAACTCACTACGACAATACCTTTGATGATACAGTGGTAGCAATACATGGTTACAACATCTTCAGAAGAGACAGGAATGCCATTGGAGGTGGTGTTGCTGTTTATATTCAGAGTCATATTCCTGTAAAGCTTAAAGAGGATCTAATGTCAAATGCTGTTGAAGTAATATGCCTGCCTTACCTAAAGCCTATTCTTGTGGGAGGTTGCTATAGACCACCAAGTGCTAACAGTCAGTGTCTGGATAATATGTGTGAAATGCTTGATAATGTATGTGATATCAACAGAAGTATATTTTCTGGGTGACTTAAATATTGACTGGCTTTCATCAAGCTGTCCACTCAAGAAAAATCTTCAAACTGTAACATGTTCCTGCAACTTGGTTCAGGTTATCAGTCAACCTACCAGGGTATTCACGAAACAGCACAGGAATGAAATCAAGTATTGATCACATCTTTACTTATGCTGCAGAGTTCTGCTCCAAAGCAGTATCCATATCCATCGGATGTAGTGATCATAATATGATAGCCATATCTAGGAAAAACTAAGTTCCAAAGGCTAGGCCTAATATAGTGTATAAGAGATCATACAAGAGGCTTTGTAATGATTCCTATATTTGCTTGTCTGTTGTGTGTAATGAGGATGAACCAGACGCTGCACTTGACACATTTGTGAAATTGCTTATTCCAGTTACTAATAAGCATGCACCCATTTAAGAAAATTACTGTAAAAAATGTTAAATCCCCATGGATTGATGAGGAATTGTATGGTTGAAAAGGAATGAGGCAAAAGGAATTGCAAATAAGTCTGGCTGCACAGCTGATCATCAAACATACTGTATATTGAGAAGTCATGTGACTAAACTAAACTAAAAGAAGAAGAAACTGTTGTCATGACTGTCCTGCTTTGGTGCAAATGGGCAGATCAGGTTTACAATTGATAAACTTCTACCAGACCCCTCTCACCCGCAAGAGGGGAGGAGGGAACTGATATGGGGGTCTTTGACACCTCACGCCCTTTTGTAAATTTAAGCAGGAGAGGACTCTCTCTTTACACTCTAGTATTGGTGAAAGGAATGTTCCTTTGTCTAACATACTTTTTCCTGCTGAAACTCTAATGTTCAAATTATGAATACTGGAACAATATTTTTAACATAAGAACGTGGGGAATGGTCAAAGGTGGTCTATAGAACAATATTGTCAATTGGGTTCCTATTTTGTGATGTCATTAAAAATGGTATGAAGGAAATACTGTAACTTCAAAAGTATACACACTATATATGTCAAGTTTTCATCCTTTACGTTGTATATGAAATATGAAAACTGATTAAAGTATTTTTGTTAAGATAGGATTTTGATATTAGTTTTCTAATGAGATAATACTTTTTGATAATACTTTGCACAAGTAAGTACCCACGTCCCGAGGGAGCTCAGAGAGCGCGTCAGCATGACGGAATGACCCTTTTAACCAGAGTGTATAAATGGATGGGTTAAGAATTAACATATCAGACCAGGAAGACTCGAGCTGCAGCTCATGTCTCTAAGTGGTTTGAACCCTGAAAATCAACACGAGGTGGAGACGATAAAGACGCCTCCCTGACAATCACTGTTACGGCTGATTAGCTGTCCAAAGTAGTGTCTAAAAAAGTGAAGTTAAGTTGGACCATTCTATTACTCTTTTCAAACCATCGTCTACTACGCTGCTCTCATCACCCCACTGGGGACCATTGACATGGCTGATTAGCCTATTTTCAGAGGACCAATCTTCCAGAATGAGTGAAAGGAAACACCACTCTTTAGTTCTGTTCAAGACTACATGACAAGTCATTGGCGCCATGGACCACTAAGAAGAAGGACATTGTGACCTATTGTGGACAATCAGAGCCTTGCACTCAAAGTCAGAGAGAAGGCCCAACCAAACCCCTTTCCAAGAAGGCTTGGTTCCGACAGAGATAAACGATGAATGAAGGCATTCACAAGTAAATACATTCATGATTTCTTACTCCAAACGGGCGGCGGTTCGTGTGCAAAGTATTATGATTACTGTGAGAGTAGTTTCCAAATGTATACAAGTGTTGTGTCTCTCTTTCTCTCTCTCTTTCTCTTAAACTCTCCATCTTTTGTAACAAACTGTCATATTGTGTCAGTCTGCTAGGGACCTGTTTCTATCGAATTAAGTTTCTAATCAATAACCTATACCGTGTGTGTGTGATTATCCTGTGTTATCATTTAGTTAGCTTATAAATAAAAAATTTAACACATTTGCGTGGTACGGAATCATCAGTAAGGCTGGGGTTTTTGCAGATGCAAGGATTATACGACTTTCAGAATGATGATATGATATGAGGTAATGATTAATAAGTGACTGTTATCGATGTAGAGTTTAATTTGGGAGATGGTAACTCTTTAAACAACCTTGTCTGTGGTGCCCCAAATCCTAATGAGTTAATTGTTACATGATTAATTTATTCGGGTAACAATTAAACATAGTTAGTTAATTTGACCAATAACAGTAATCAGATTAATGTTGAGTCACGTCACAACACTGTACTATGAAACAAAGATAAATGATAGCGAAAAGTGTTGGAGCACCTTAAATGACATTTTTGTCTTGTTCATCACAAAACCTACTGATATTGCCAATTACTTTAATGAATTTTTTCACCGGCAAGATTTGCAAATTTAGGCATGACCTGCCAACAAGAAACCTACACATCTATTCATAACTGACCAAATTATGAAAGACAAGCATTGTTATTTAGAATTCAGTAAAGTGAGTGTGGAAGAGGTGGGTTTGACGACTTGGATGGAAAATGACTGAGAATGATAGCGGACTATATTGCCACTCCTATTTGCCATTTCTTCAATCTAAGCCTCAGGCCTGGAGGGAAGCAAAAGTCATTCAGATACCCAAGAATAGCAAAGCACCCTTTACTGGATCAATCAGCCGAACAATCAGCCTGCTACCAACCCTTAGTAAACTTCTGGAAAAAATTGTGTTTGACCAGATACAGTGGGGAAAAAAAGTATTTAGTCAGCCAACAATTGTGCATGTTCTCCCACTTAAAAAGATGAGAGAGGCCTGTAATTTTCATCATAGGTACACGTCAAATATGACAGACAAAATGAGGGAAAAAAATCAAGAAAATCACATTGTAGGATTTTTAATGAATTTATTTGCAAATTATGGTGGAAAATAAGTATTTGGTCAATAACAAAAGTTTCTCAATACTTTGTTATATACCCTTTGTTGGCAATGACACAGGTCAAACTTTTTCTGTAAGTCTTCACAAGGTTTTCACACACTGTTGCTGGTATTTTGGCCCATTCCTCCATGCAGATCTCCTCTAGAGCAGTGATGTTTTGGGGCTGTCGCTGGGCAACACGGACTTCCAACTCCCTCCAAAGATTTTCTATGGGGTTGTGATCTAGGGACTGGCTAGGCCACTCCAGGACCTTGAAATGCTTCTTACGAAGCCACTCCTTCGTTGCCCGGGCGGTGTGTTTGGGATCATTGTCATGCTGAAAGACCCAGCCACGTTTCATCTTCAATGCCCTTGCTGATGGAAGGAGGTTTTCACTCAAAATCTCACGATACATGGCCCCATTCATTATTTCCTTTACAAGGATCAGTCGTCCTGGTCCCTTTGCAGAAAAAACAGCCCCAAAGCATGATGTTTCCACCCCCATGCTTCACAGTAGGTATGGTGTTCTTTGGATGCAACTCAGCATTCTTTGTCCTCCAAACACGACGAGTTGAGTTTTTACCAAAAAAGTTCTATTTTGGTTTCATCTGACCATATGACATTCTCCCAATCCTCTTCTGGATCATCCAAATGCACTCTAGCAAACTTCAGACGGGCCTGGACATAAGCAGGGGGACACGTCTGGCACTGCAGGATTTGAGTCCCTGGCGGCGTAGTGTGTTACTGATGGTAGGCTTTGTTACTTTGGTCCCAGCTCTCTGCAGGTCATTCACTAGGTCCCCCCGTGTGGTTCTGGGATTTTTGCTCACCGTTCTTGTGATCATTTTGACCCCACGGGGTGAGATCTTGCGTGGAGCCCCAGATCGAGGGAGATTATCAGTGGTCTTGTATGTCTTCCATTTCCTAATAATTGCTCCCACAGTTGATTTCTTCAAACCAAGCTGCTTACCTATTGCAGATTCAGTCTTCCCAGCCTGGTGCAGGTCTACAATTTTGTTTCTGGTGTCCTTTGACAGCTCTTTGGTCTTGGCCATAGTGGAGTTTGGAGTGTGACTGTTTGAGGTTGTGGACAGGTGTCTTTTATACTGATAACAAGTTCAAACAGGTGCCATTAATACAGGTAACGAGTGGAGGACAGAGGAGCCTCTTAAATAAGAAGTTACAGGTCTGTGAGAGCCAGAAACCTTGCTTGTTTGTAGGTGACCAAATACTTATTTTCCACCATAATTTGCAAATAAATTCATTAAAAATCCTACAATGTGATTTTCTGGAAAAAAAATTTCTCAATTTGTCTGTCATAGTTGACGTGTACCTATGATGAAAATTACAGGCCTCTCTCATCTTTTTAAGTGGGAGAACTTGCACAATTGGTGGCTGACTAAATACTTTTTTCCCCCACTGTACAATGCTATTTCACAGTAAACAAATTAACAACTGACTTTCAGCATGCTTATAGGGAGGGGCACTCAACATGTACAGCACTTACTTAAATGACTGATTATTGGCTGAAAGTAATTGATAGTAAGAAGCATGTGGAAGCTGTTCTGTTAGACTTCAGTGCAGCTTTTGACATTATCGATCATAATCTGCTGCTGGAAAAAACTGTGTTATGGCTTTACAACCCCTGCCATTTCTTGGATTGAGAGTTACCTGTCTAACAGAACACAGAGGATGCTCTTTAATGGAAGCCTCTTCAACATAATCGAGGTAGAGTTGGGCATTCTCCAGGGCAGTTGTCTAGGCCACTTAATTTTTTCAATCTTTACTAAGGACCTGCCACTGGCACTGAGTAAAGCCTGTGTGTCTATGTATGCTGATGACTCAACATTATACACGTCAGCTACCACAGCAAGTGAAATCACTGTAACACTTAACCTCTATGGGATCGATGTCCCGTATACGGACGGTTGAGCTAACGTGCGCTAATGTAATTAGCATGACTGTTGTACGTAACAGCAACCTTTCCAGGACATAGACATGTCTTATATGGGTAGAAAGCTTAAATTATTGTTAATCTAACTGCACTGTCCAATTTACAGTAGCTATTAAGGGTAGGTAACAACACATCTGCCACACTGATCCTCAACACGGGGGCCCCTCAGGGGTGCGTGCTCAGTCCCCTCCTGTACTCTCTGTTCACCCATGACTGCATGGCCAGGCACGACTCCAACACCATCATTAAGTTTGCCGACGACACAACAGTGGTAGGCCTGATCACCGACAACGATGAGACAGCCTATAGGGAGGAGGTCAGAGACCTGGCCGTGTGGTGCCAGGACAACAACCTCTCCCTCAACGTGACCAAGACAAAGGGAGATGATTGTGGACTACAGGAAAAAAAGAGGACTGCGCACGCCCCCATTCTCATCAACGGGGCTGTAGTGGAACAGGTTGAGAGCTTCAAGTTCCTTGGTGTCCACATCACCAACGAACTATCATGGTCCAAACACACCAAGACAGTCGTGAAGAGGGCACGACAAAGCCTATTCCCCCTCAGGAGACTGAAAAGATTTGGCATGGGTCCTCAGATCCTAAAAAAATTCTACAGCTGCACCATCGAGAGCATCCTGACTGGTTGCATCACCGCCTGGTATGGCAACTGCTTGGCCTCCGACCGCAAGGCACTACAGAGGGTAGTGCGTACAGCCCAGTACATCACTGGGGCCAAGCTTCCTTCCAACCAGGACCTCTATACCAGGCGGTGTCAGAGGAAGGCCCTCAAAATTGTCAAAGACTCCAGCCACCCTAGTCATAGACTGTTCTCTCTGCTACCGCACAGCAAGCGGTACCGGAGTGCCAAGTCTAGGTCCAAACGACTTCTCAACAGCTTCTACCCCCAAGCCATAAGACTCCTGAACAGCTAATCATGGCTCCCCGGACTATTTGCACTGCCCCCCCACCCCATCCTTTTTACGCTGCTGCTACTCTGTTAATTATTTATGCATAGTCACTTTAACTCTACCCACATGTACGTATTACTTCAACTACCTCAACTAGCCGGTGCCCCCGCACATTGACTCTGCACCGGTACCCCCCTATATATATAGCCTCCCTACTGTTATTTTATTTTACTTCTGCTCTTTTATTCTCAACACTTTTTTTGTTGTTGTTTTATTTGTACTTTTTTTTGTAAAAAATAAATGCACTGTTGGTTAAGGGCTGTAAGTAAGCATTTCACTGTAATGTCTGCACCTGTTGTATTCGGCGCATGTGACCAATACAATTTGATTTGATTTGATTTGATTATTACAGTGAAAAAATACTATGCTATTGTTTGAGGAGAGTGCACAACAACAAAAAAGGTATCACGGCAACTGGTTTGATGCATTCACCTCTGAATTTAAGTAATGTACTTACATTTTGTAATCTTGCTCTGATTTGTCATCCTAAGGGTCCCAGAGATAAAATGTAGCATAGTTTTGTTTGATAAAATCCATTTTAATATTCAAATGTAGGAACTGGGTTCTATGGTTTGAACCCCTGCTGTCTCTGGCTCCACACCCACCCCGCCCGGCCATCTAGATGTGCAAAAGTGTCACGCCCTGACTCTGGGGACTCTTATTTATTGAGTCAGGGTGTGATTTTCTATGTTGTATTTTCTATGTTTTCTATCTAGTATGTCTAGATCTATGTTGGCCGGTGTGGTTCCCAATCAGAGGCAGCTGTCGCTCGTTGTCTCTGATTGGGGACCATACTTAGGCAGCCTATTGGCACTCGTTAAGTTGTGGGATCTTGTTCCGTGTGAGGTTTGTTGTGTGTACCTTAGGACGTCACGTATCGTTTGTTTATTGTTTTGCCGTTGTGTTTATTCGTTAAATAAACATTTATGCATATCACGCTGCGCCTTGGTCTGACCCGTCTATGAACGAACGTGACAGAAAGTTAGTGTATAAGCTAATGATCCATCATGTATGACATTCCTGGGAGTGTGTATAATTACATTTTGTATTACCATATCATTTTTGTATGTTTTCTATAGTTATGTACCTGAAAATGTATCAATTGACCAATTCGGCACATTTGGGCAGACTTTCTACAAAATAGTCCAGTAATGCACACACACTGATGCCATCTAGTGGCCGAAATCTAAATTGCGCCTACACTCCAATATTATATTGTGGCCTTTCTCTTGCATACAAAAAATTTAAATAGAAAACGCATGTTTTTTTTGTTTGTATTATCTTTTACCAGATCTAATGTGTTATATTCTCCTACATTAATTTAACATTTCCACAACCTTCAAAAGTGTTTCCTTTCAAATGGTATTAAGAATATGCATATCCTTGCTTCAGGTCCTGAGCTACAGGCAGTTAGATTTGGGTATGTCATTTTAGGTGAAAATTGAAAAAAAGGGTCTGATCCTTAGGAGGTTATCAAAGAGCTGCAGTCAGTTTTAGAATGGGCGGCAAGTAATAAGCTAGTACTAAATATTTCTAAAACTAAAAGCATTGTATTAGGGACAAACCATTCACTAAACCCTAAACCTCAACTAAATCTTGTAATGAGTAATGAGGAAATTGAGCAACTTGAGGAGACTAAACTGCTTGCTGTAACCCTGGATGGTAAACTGTCATGGTCAAAACATATTGATGCAACGGTAGCTAAGATGGGGAGAGGTCTATCCGTAATAAAGCGCTGCTCTGCTTTCTTGTCTTTGCTATCAACAAAACAAGTCCTACAGGCCCTAGTTTTGTTGCACCTGGACTACCGCCCAGTCATTTGGTCAAGTGCCAAAAAGAGAGACATAGGCAACAGTTGGCCCAGTTGTACACAGAGAGTTAACATCAATGACATACATGCATGTCAATCTCTCCTGGCTCAAAGTAGAGGAGAGATTGACTGCATCACTACTTGTCTTTGTGAGAGGTATTGACATGTTGAAAGCACCGAGCTATCTGTTCAAATGACTAGCACACAGCTCAGATACCCATGCATTGTCACGATCGTTTACGGACGAGAAGGACCAAGGTGCAGCGTGATATAAATTCATATTTATTTACGGCTAAACACACGACAAAACAACAAACGAAACGTGAAGTCCAAGGTAGACAAATAACATACCTCAACACGGAACAAGATCCCACACCCCACTAGTGCCAACAGGCTACCTAAGTATGGTCCCAATCAGAGACAACGAGCTACAGCTGCCTCTGATTGGGAACCACCCTGGCCAACATAGATCTAAACGATCTAGAAACTAACATAGACAAACCCAACACAGAAAATACACACCCTGACTCAACCAATACAAGTCCCTAGAGTCAGGGCGTGACAGTACCCCCCCCCAAAGGTGCGGACTCCGACCACGCCACATAAACCTAACAGGGTAGGGGCCGGGTGGGCATTCCGCCTCGGAGGCGGATCCGGCTCCGGAGTGGAGCCGCTGGCCGGAGCTGGACTGGACCCCGGTGGAGCGGATTGCTCTGGCTCCGGAGTGGAGCCGCTGACCGGAGCTGGACCAGGCACCGGTGGAACAGGCACGGGCCGTGCCGGACTGGACACACGCACCACTGGCTTGGTGCGGGGAGCAGGAACGGGCCGGACTGGGCTGACGACGCGCACCCCTGGCTTGGTGCGGGGAGCAGGGACGGGCCGGACTGGGCTGACGACGCACACCACTGGCTTGGTGCGGGGAGCAGGAACGGGCCGGACTGGGCTGACGACGCGCACCACTGGCTTGGTGCGGGGAGCAGGAACGGGCCGTACCGGACTGGCAACGCGCACCACTGGCCTGGTGCGGGGAGCAGGAACAGGCCGGGCCGGGCTGGCGACGCGCACCACTGGCTTGGTGCGAGGGACAGGAACAGGCCGGGCCGGGCTTGCGACGTGCACCACTGACTTGGTGCGAGGTACAGGAACAGGTCGGACCGGGCTGGCGACGCGCACCACTGGCTTGGTGCACGGGGCAGGAACAGGCCGGGCCGGGCTGGCGACGCGCACCACTGGCTTGATGCGAGGAGCAGGAACGGCCGAACCATACTGGGAACACCCACCACTGGCTTAGTGCGGGAATCAGGAACGGGCCGGACCGGACTGGCGACACGCACCACTTGATTGGTGCGAGGAGCGGGACTGGGTTCCTTCATTAACCCCCGCTCCTTCTGCTGCCTAACCAGCTCCTCTCGCCGTGCCTCTACACTTTCCTTCTGTTCCCTCTGAACCAATGACCCCCTTAATCTGGCGGCCTCCTCTGCTAAACAGCTGAACCGCTCTATCGCGGCCTCCTGCTGCCTCGTCGTCCACGGCGTGAGCCCCCCCTAAAACATTTTTGGGCTTGTCTCTCCCCCGTGATCATGGCCTCCATCCCTCTTGCCAGACTCTCGCTCATCTCCTCCCAAGTCCATCCTCTCTCCTCGTCACGCTGCTTGATCCAGGATTGGTGGGATCTTCTGTCACGATCGTTTACGGACGAGAAGGACCAAGGCGCAGCGTGATATGCATTCATATTTATTTACGGCTAAACACACGACAAAACAGCAAACGAAACGTGAAGTCCAAGGTAGACAAATAACATACCTCAACACGGAACAAGATCCCACACCCCACTAGTGCCAACAGGCTACCTAAGTATGGTCCCCAATCAGAGACAACGAGCTACAGCTGCCTCTGATTGGGAACCACCCTGGCCAACATAGATCTAAACGATCTAGAAACTAACATAGACAAACCCAACACAGAAAATACACACCCTGACTCAACCAATACAAGTCCCTAGAGTCAGGGCGTGACATGCATACCCCACAAAACATGCCACCAGGGGTCTCTTCACAGTTCCCAAGTCCAGAACTGACTCTGAGAACGTACAGTACTAAACATAGCCATGACTACATGGAACTCTATTCCACATCAAGTAACTAATGCAAGCAGTAAAATCAGATACAAAAAACATAAAACTACACCTTTTGGAACAATGCAGACTGTGAAGAGACACACAAACAGGCACACACACGCATACTCACACATGCACTCTACACACCGTGCATTTTAATATTGTTGTATGGTGGTATTATAGATTTTGTGTTATAGATATATAGTGGTGTAATTATGTTACATGATGTACTGTTTTATTCATTTATGTTGTACGTTTTTTTGTGTGATGTGCCTTAATGTGTTTGGACTGCAGGAAGAGTAGCTGCTGCCTTGGCAGCAGCTAATGGGGATCCATAATAAGTACAAATATAACAAGCAGTGCTAACCTCTGAAGTGGAATGATATTTGTACTTCTAAATTGAAAGCTATAATTACGCTTTTAGCTTTTGAGAAGGATCTTCCATCTTTGTGTTTGGCAAATAATTGCCTTTATTATTGTTGGTTCTCAACTGGGTTATTAATTCCTAATGAGAGCTGTCAGCGTCCATTGAACACGCATTCCTTTAAGCAGCAGAGGAAAATCAATGTTAGTACCAAGGTTGTTTTGGTCAGAGATAAGCATGGCACAGACAGCAGAACAAGCAACAGTCCTGATGTTGCCACTCACACACGTAGCATTCCACTGCAGCGGCAGGTCACCAAGGTTATCTTTCCATCTCATATTTTTGCATTAGAATGAGGGAGCCTGAAAAGTGATCAATTTTGATCATATTAACTCTTTCAGCACTGCGAGTGCTGTTTTGTTGTACCTGCAAACTTCTGGATACAGGTTCAGTTTGAATAGAGCCCTTTGTTTTATCAGTTTTACTCAGAAATAGCAAACCTTATTATATATATGGCTTGGAGAGAATAGCATTTTATTAAAGACTATTCACTGGAGCTGCAGTGTATCTCAAACTGAAATATTTGTGATAAATTACCAGCTAAGGGATTTCACAATTACAATACCTTACTATATACCCCAACAATGCAGGCTTGTCAGTAGTGTCAAAGATTGGGCTTGGTGCTCCAATAATTACTGAATAGAGGGGGAACTGGTGATTTCTGTCTCCTTATTGACTGTTACAAACATGATAAATATTAAAGTTCCAGCTTTGTGTATTGGAGATAGTGTAGTACAGGATTAGTATGGCTGAATCCATCTCCATCTTTATTCTAAGAGCAGCTTGAAGATGCACACTTAAACTCTATCTCCTAGGTACTTCAGTTGAAATATTGTCACATTAAACGTGTTTTGAGCAGGGACACTATCAGTCGTCAGACCAACATGGCTCAGACTACTTCCATTTGTAAGGCCTGGTCTCAACACAGAGTTGGATTGGTTGATATGTGCACATAGGAGGTAATGTAAAATGACTGGGCATTTCTCACTGCATGAATTCAGACTACGTTGTAGGTTTTACTTAAAATCTGACTGACTTCTCTAAAGAGGATATGTTTTATTAGTCTATTCAATATTATAATAATTGTAAAGAAATCCCGATTAATTTCACTGCCATTATGCTGGTAAAAAAAGAACATGCTTGACCCAGTAGTAGGCGAGAAAGTATCCAATGTAAGCCAATATCGCAGTGTATGAAGGCAAGGCACCACAGGCTAAATGTCACGACTTTCTCCGAAGCTGCCTCCTCTCCTTGTTCGGGCAGGCTTCGGCATTCGTCGTCACCGGCCTTCTAGCCACTGCCGCTCCTCATCTCATCATTCCATTTGTTTTGTCTTGTTTTTACACACACCTGGTTCATATCCCCTCATCAGTCCCTGTATAAGTATTCCCTCTGCCCCCCATGTCTTTGTGTGTGATTGTTTCATGTGGATGTGTCGATAGCTCGGTGGAGCTTTATGTATTGTATCGCCGGGATATTCACCCGTGTTTGGTTTTCTCCAGTGCGCCGTTATACCGCACTGTAGTTGTTTTACGCATTGCTGCGTACCGCTGTATTTGCCCTATAATCCATTTATTCTGTGATTTACCGCTCCTGCGCTTGACTCCGTCCAAATCATCCGCTACACAAAAATCAATTTTTTTGCATCTACATATCCATTTTGAGATTTTTTCGTATTTTGGTCCATTAATTAGTATTTTCGAAAAAATAACACATTAAAATGTCAAAAAGTTAATGAAAACGTATATTTTCATTAGTTTAATATTACCGTCATTAAATGTTTATGAATTGTGACCACTTTTAACTGAACATACATCTATAATTTCAAAGCTACTTTGAAACACACATAATTTAAAAGCCCATTTCATAAAGAATGTTACAAACTGGACTATATGTAGTAACTTCGAAGAGATGGTGATTGGGTCTAAACAGGTGTTTGGTAGTCGATATTCAGTGTACTTGTCTTTAACTGCCATTTCCCAAAGTCAGACTCTTTCCACACGCCAACACATTTTTCTCAACCTCAGAAGAATATGCATTCACCACATTCTGTTTGATTATACTTAGACGTATTCTCCAGACTAATAGGGAATTGTTGATACAGTATGTTGTACATTTTTTCTTCTAGATTATATTTTCTTAACTGCCAAAAATGTATTTAACTTACCTTTCTTTAGTATTTTACAGATAGAAAGTATTTACAGATAAAATAAGTATTTATCCACACAATCTGCCAGTGGCGACCCGTAATTCAGGGCGTAATTTGAGCCCCACATTCCTAGCAAAAAAGATATATAATAATCATAATAAAAATGTTTTGCATGTTATTTTGGCATTAATATGTGTCACATATCAGTTTGCATAAAAATTATTGCGTTAATAAAGCCTCGATACAAACATGGTCTCTTTCTTGCTTTCTTGAGTAAGGCAGCTCCAAAATGCAGGTGTTTCAGCCTAGCTCAGTGCTTTTTGTGGTGGTGGGGCAGCCAGCGGAAAATACGAAGCGTAGGGGTTGGTAATGTTCTCTAGTTGCGCCATGATTGGCTCAGTGTTCTGTCACTCATGGGGACACTACGTCACTGCCAAATCTAAGGGTAGAGCTAGAAAATTCAAGCCCCTTTGGGTGCTGCCATAGAGTTACATTAGAAGTGCCCATCCAAGAAGGCTCAAGATCATTGGCCAGTCAAATCACGTTATATCTACAGAAGCTTTGATTGGACTGATCATGTCAACATTATTCTTTCAACATTTTAGCTAGCAGTCATCATCATGAATCAAGTCGACAATCTACTGGCAAATCCTTTTTTATCCTTGTCATATGAAGAGAAATAATGAAGAGAAATTATAGATAAAACGTATTGGTGCTCATCGGCCATTGGACATAAACATTCCACAACAAGTTGGAAATCGCAAATTCAACAATGAGTGGTTAGGAAGGAATCTGTGGCTATCTGCAAGCATTGCACAGCAATCACTAGCCTGCTATTCAGTGGAGTGGGTGTGTGGTCCCAATTCTCGATTTAAGGGTCTCTTTTCCAAGCTTAAAATTATAAACAGTCAACATTGGCCATGCTGTCAATTCAGCATGATTTCTGCCGCGCTCAAAACAACTGTTAACTCAGAACTGGGAAATCTGACTTCAGTGAATTCAAAACAACTGGGAACTTGTTTTGAACGGTCATCCAACTCGGAATTGTAAGTCGGGAACTCGGGCCTCTTTCTAAAGCTATGACCTGAAGATCAATGACGTCATCATGATTCAACCTTGTTTTTTTCAGAGTTCCCGAGAATGCCAGACTTTGATGACAAAGTTTGATGACAAACCTTGCCCACGAAGGACCGCTGCGCCATCTTCCCGTTCAAGTGAGCACAGCACAACAAGGTGAGTCCAAAAATGTATTGTATGCTGCTGCATAAATGATGTAATATGCCAGGGAGATATGTATACTGTAACTAAGAAAGTAATACTAAGTGTATGTTGTGTAGTAAGCTGTTAGTAGCCCATGTGCCTCAACCTAATAATTTGGTCAATTTTCCCCTCTTAATTTTGCCTACTGTTCTGACTTGGTGGTGCACATGTAGCCTATAACCTGTTTTAGAGAAATGTAATCATTGAATATTGTAAGAGCTTTCATTGTCTGCTTATATGCCCCCTTTATTTATCCTACGGTTCTGACTTGGTGTAGACAGGGAGAACACTGTAAGAATGGCCCATGTTCTGAATTATGTCGCTGTACATTTCAAAAGTGCTGAACAAATAGTTATATTGACTACGTCCTTCCTAGCTCCCTCATTAATGTCTTAATCGAAATTACGGATTGCCTCTTATCCGCTTGTCGTCCCTTATGCCATAGTTTGTACATCTCAATTGTCATTAGAAACCACATTTGTTTAAGCAAGTCAGCCATATCAGCTACATTTTTTTAAAAGGCAGTAAATGAGGCTGAATTAACTGTTTTGCTGCCAGACAAGGCTCCGCTGATAGCCAGGTGTAGCAGTGGTAAGGTGTTGGGACTGCTGTTGGGACTCTGCTGTTGGGAAAGCTTTATGTAGGCCCAAACAGTTTGTAGGCACCGTTGTCACCGTTATTGTGCAATTAATGTATTGTTTAGTGTTATGTTGTGTTGTGTAGTGGCTTTGCATCCCCAAATTTTTTATTTTATTTGCACAACTAAGATCTACATGCTAAAATTGGCAATGCAATCTGATATGTATAAGTCTGCTCCTGGAGTGTATTAACAAAATTAAATATAATACCCTGACTTCATCCAATGTCCAGAAAAGAATATATTTGTGTGATGCAAATATATAATGGTATATTTCAGAAAAATGTAAATACAAGAAAGTATTATATTTGTGTCCACATTCAACTGGTAAAAGTTGTGTGGTGCCTGGCCTTAAAGTATCTGTCCAGTGTTCCAGATTAGAGATTTACACAGGAACAGGACTCCAGCGGTTCTTGCGGGTCCTGCAGGATTCAGGCAGGAATGGGAGTGAATTTCTAGAGTAAAGTTCGGGACAGGACGGGACAGGATCGACAGTCCACAGGAAATATGTAATGTGTGGAGCATTTCATTAAAAAAAACTCGTTAGGCCTAATATAGTTTACTTAATACAAATCTATCAAAAACGAAATTGTCATTTCCCCCTCTCCTTTTCGTCAGCTCCAGTTGTAGCCATGGCCACTGCGCAGTCTCTACTTTACCTCAGATGCCAACGCATACTACCAGTCAAAAGTTTGGACACACCTACTCATTCAAGGGTTTTTCTTACTTAAAAAATAATAATTACATTGTAGAATAATAGTGAAGACATCAGAACTATGAAATAACAAATATGGAATCATGTAGTAACCAAAAAAGTGTTAAACAAATCAACATATATTTTATATTTGAGATTGTTCAAATAGCCACCCTTTGCCTTGATGACAGCTTTGCACACTCTTGGCATTCTCTCAACCAGCTTCATGAGGTAGTCACCTGGAATGCATTTCAATTTGCAGGTGTGCCTTCTTAAAAGTTAATTTGTGGAATTGATTTCCTTCTTAATGCGTTTGAGCCAATCAGTTGTGTTGTGACAAGGTAGGGGTGGTATACAGAAGATAGCCCTATTTGGTAAAAGATCAAGTCCATATTATGGGAAGAACAGCTCAAATAAGCAAAGAGAAATGACAGTCCATCATTACTTTAAGACATGAAGGTCAGTCATTACGGAACATTTCAAGAACTTTAAAAGTTTCTTCAAGTGCAGTCGCATAAACCATCAAGCTCTATGATGAAACTTGCTCTCATGAGGACCGCCACAGGAATGGAAGACCCAGAGTTACCTCTGCTAAAGAGGATAAGTTCATTAGTTACCAGCCTCAGAAATTGCAGCCCAAATAAATGCTTCACAGAGTTCAAGTAACAGACACATCTCAACATCAACTGTTCAGAGTAGATTGTGTGAATCAGGCCTTCATGGTTGAATTGCTGCAAAGAAGCCACTACTAAAGGACACCAATAAGAAGAAGAGACCTGCTTGGGCCAAGAAACACGAGCAATGGACATTAGACCGGTGAAAATGTGTCCTTTGGTCTGGAGTCCAAATTTGAGGTTTTTGGTTCAAACCGCCGTGTCTTTGTGAGACGCGGTGTGGGTGAACTGATGATCTCCGCATGTGTATTTCCCACCGAAAAGCATGGAGGAGGAGGAGTTATGGTGTGGGGGTGTGGGGGTGCTGTCTGTGATTTGATTAGAATTCAAGGCACACTTAACCAGCATGGCTACCACTGCATTCTGCAGCAATACACCATCCCATCTGGTTTGGGCTTAGTGGGACTATCATTTGTTTTTCAACAGGACAATGTCCCAACACACCTCCAGGCTGTGTAAAGGCTATTTTACCAAGAAGGAGAGTGATGGAGTGCTGCATCAGATGACCTGGCCTCCACAATCCCCCGACCTCAATCCAATTGAGATGGTTTGGGATGAGTTGGACGGCAGAGTGAAGGAAATGCAGCCAACAAGTGCTCAGCATATGTGGGAACTCCTTCAAGACTGTTGGAAAAGCATTCCAGGTGAAGGTGGTTGAGAGAATGCCAAGAGTTGGCAAAGCTGTCATCAAGGCAAAGGGTAGCTACTTTGAAGAATCTAAAATATAAACATATATTTTGATTTGTTTAACACTTTTTGGGTTACTACATGATTCCATATGTGTTATTTCATAGTTTTGATGTCTTCACTATTATTCTACAAGGTTGAAAATAGTAAAAATAAAGAAAAACCCTTGAATGAATAGGTGGTCAGTGAATGATGAAGCCTTCAAGAGAGGTATTGAGTTAATCCAATTCTGGGTAAGTAGAAGAGCTGCCTTCATTGCCAAAATCTCATTCAAATGTGGATGTTATCAGCTGTGTGAGCAGGCAACTGTCTCGTAAGCGCTGAGCAGGAGCCAAACAGAGCAGTTGCTATGGCTACTCACACACAGAGTGGGGGACAGACAGACAAGCATCTAATGGAGGAAGTGAACTATAATAATTTCAAAAAATTAGCACGAGACAAGACGGGAGTGATTTTTATCGAGACAGGAAAGTTCCAGGGTTATAGAACTGTTGCGGGATCAGGACAGTATGGGAAAACATTTGACAGGAATAGGCGGGACCAGGAATGGATTTTCACTCCGGTGTTAACCCCTTTTCCAAATTTCTATGAAATATGACCTAAAATGAATTACAATATGAATTAAATAATTTTCTTCCATAAAATGATTAAGGGTGTTAAAAAGCAGCCTTTCTCTGTGCCCCTGCTAAGCCTGTTAGGAAACAACAGAGTGGTGTGGGCATATACAGGTCAAAAACAGCTGATTTGCCAGCTCAGCCAATGAGAAGATATACACTCAAATGTTCTACCCCAGGTGGCAGGGCAGGCTGCACCAGGAACTACCCAGCAGCCTTGCCTTGGCTTGTTTACCCATGCCAAGAGGATGGATGGATTCAGGATTTGGAAACACATAATGGAACTACTTGGGCACTTTACTATAATTGCAATAAATGCAGACTGATTATTTTACAAACGTGAGTCGTTTCTGTCCATTGCTTTTACACTATTTCTGATATTTTTTTGTTCGCTAGCTAACTAGCTAGCCAGCTAGCCACGATTGTTAGAAGCTAAGCTAGCGAGCTTACTGCTGCTACCTACAGTGCCTTCAGAAAATATTCACACCCCTTTACCTTTTCCACATTTTGTTGTGTTACAGCCTGAATTTAAAATGGATTAAATTGAGATTTATTTTTGTCGCTGGCCTACACACAATACTCCATAATGTCAAAGTGGAATTATGTTTTTAGAAAGTTTAACAAATTCATTTAAAATGAAAAGCTGAAATGTCTTGAGTCAATAAGTATTCAACCCCTCTGTTATGGCAAGCCTAAATAAGGTCAGGAGTAAAAATTTGCATAATATGTCACATAATAAGTTGTATGGACTCACTCTGTGTGCAATATTAGTGTTTAACAATATATATTTTTTTACATATACAATTATTTTTAAGGTCCCTCATTCGAGCAGTGAATTTCAAACACAGATTCAACAATAAAGACCAGGGAGGTTTTCCAATGCCTCACACAGAAGGGCAACTATTGGTAAATGGGTAAAAATAAAAAAGGAGACATGAATATCCCTAAGAGCATGGTGGAGTTATTAATTACACTTTGGATGGTGTATCAATACACCCGGTCACTACAAAGATACAGGCGTCCTTCCTAACTCAGTTGCCGGAGGGAAAGGAAACCGCCCAGGGATTCCACCATGAGGCCAATTTAAACAGTTACAGAGTTTAATGGCTGTGATAGGAGAAAACTGAGGATGGATAAACAACATTGTAGTTACTCCACAGTACTAACCCAATTGACAGATTGAAAAGAAGGAAGCCTGTACACAATACAAATATTCCAAAACATGCATCCTGTTTGCAACAAGGTGCTAAAGTAATACTGCAAAAAATGTGGCAAAGCAATTAACTTTTTGTCCTGAATACAAAGTGTTATGTTTGGGGCAAATTCAATACAACACATTATTGAGTACCACTCTCCATATTTTTAAGCATAGTGGTGGCTGCATCATGTTATGAGTATGCTTGCAATCGTTAAGGACTGGGGAGTTTTTCAGGATAAAAAATAAATGGAATGGCGCTAAGCACAGGCAAAATCCTAGAGGAAAACCTGGTTCAGTCTGCTTTCCACCAGACACTGGGAGATGAATTCACCTTTCAGCAAGACAATAAGCTAAAACATAAGGCCAAATCTACACTGGAGTTGCTTACCAAGAAGACATGGAATGTTCCTGAGTGGCTGAATTACAGTTTTGACTGTGACTACTTATGTAAATTATAAATTTCTGGATAATTTTTTTTATACATTTGCAAACATTTCTAAAAACATGTTTTCACTTTGTCATTATTTTGTGTAGATGGGTGAGAAAAATGATCAATTTAATCCATTTTGAATTCAGTCTGTAACAATAGGTCAAGGGGTATGAGTACTTTCTGAAGTCAACAACAACCTTTATTAACTAGGTTTCCTCTTGACATACCATATTTTGCTAAACCACAGCATTTGAAATAGAAGGGAATGGAGAGATGGTTGTTGGGTGGAGGATCTGCTTTGACTTTCATTCTTGTTGGCTAGCCTGATAGCTAAATTAGCCACAATAGCCAGCATGCTAGCGTACTTCGCCTAAACAGCCAACATGCCAACTCTTATAAACCACATAATTTGAAATAGAAGTAACTGGAGATATACAGTTGAAGTCGGAAGTTTACATACAACTTAGCCAAATACATTTAAACTCAGTGTTTCACAATTCCTGACATTTAATCCTAGTAAAAATTCCCTGTCTTAGGTCAGTTAGGATCACCACTTTATTTTAAGAATGTGAAATAGTAGAGAGAATTATTTATTTCAGCTTTTATTTCTTTCATCACATTCCCAGTGGGTCAGAAGTTTACATACACTCAATTAGTATTTGGTAGCATTGCCTTCAAATTGTTTAACTTGGGTCAAACATTTTGGCCCATTCCTCTTGACAGAGCTGGTGTAACTGAATCAGGTTTGTAGGCCTCCTTGCTCGTACACGCTTTTTCAGTTCTGCCCACACATTTTCTATAGGATTGAGGTCAGGGCTTTGTGATGGCCTCTCCAATACCTTGACTTTGTTGTCCATAAGCCATTTTGCCACAACTTTGGAAGTACACTTGGGGTCATTGTCCATTTGGAAGACCCATTTGTGACCAAGCTTTAACTTCCTGACTGATGTCTTGAGATGTTGCTTCAATATATCCACATAATTTTCCTTCCTCATGATGCCATCTATTTTGTGAAGTGCACCAGTCCCTCCTGCAGCAAAGCTCCCCCACAGCATGATGCTGCCACCCCCGTGCTTCACGTTTGGGATGGTGTTCTTCGGCTTGCAAGCAACCCTCTTTTTCCTCCAAACATAACGATGGTCATTATGGCCAAACAGTTCTATTTTTGTTTCATCAGACCAGAGGAGATTTCTCCAAAAAGTACGATCTTTGTCCCCATGTGCAGTTGCAAACTGTAGCCTGGCTTTTAATTATGGTTTTGGAGCAGTGGCTTCTTCCTTGCTGAGCGGCCTTTCAGGTTATGTCGATATAGGACTCGTTTTACTGTGGATATAGATCCTTTCCGCCAGCATCTTCAGAAAGTCCTTTGCTGTTGTTCTGGGATTGATTGGCACGCGTCTCCTTCCTGAGCGGTATGAAGGCTGCGTGGTCCCGTGGTGTTTATACTTGTGTACTATTGTTTGTACAGATGAGCGTGGTACCTTCAGGCATTTGGAAATTGCTCCCAAGGATGAACCAGACTTGTGGAGATCTACAATTGTTTTTCTGAGGTCTTGGCTGATTTCTTTTGATTTTCCCATGATGTCAAGCAAAGAGGCACTGAGTTTGAAGGTAGGCCTTGAAATAGATCCACAGGTACACCTCCAATTGACTCAGATGATGTCAATTAGTCTATCAGAAGCTTCTAAAGCCATGAGATCATTTTCTGGAATTTTCCAAGCCGTTTAAAGGCAGAGTCAGCTTAATGTATGTAAACTTCTGACCCACTGGAATTGTGATACAGTTTATTATAAGTGAAATAATCTGTTTGTAAACAATTGTTGGAAAAATTACTTGTGTCATGCACAAAGTAGATGTCCTAACCGACTTGCCAAAACTATAGTTTGTTAACAAGAAATGTATGTTGTGGTTGAAAAACGAGTTTTAATGACTCCAACCTACAGTGAGGGAAAAAGGTATTTGATCCCCTGCTGATTTTGTACGTTTGCCCACTGACAAAGAAATGATCAGTTTATAATTTTAATGGTAGGTTTATTTGAACAGTGAGAGACAGAATAACAACAACAAAATCCAGAAAAACACATGTCAAAAATGTTATAAATTGATTTCCATTTTAATGAGGGAAATAAGTATTTGACCCCTCTGCAAAACATGACTTAGTACTTGGTGGCAAAACCCTTGTTGGCAATCACAGAGGTCAGACGTTTCTTGTAGTTGGCCACCAGGTTTGCACACATCTCAGGAGGGATTTTGTCCCACTCCTCTTTGCAGATCTTCTCCAAGTCATTAAGGTTTCGAGGCTGACGTTTGGCAACTCGAACCTTCTGCTCCCTCCACAGATTTTCAATGGGATTAAGGTCTGGAGACTGGCTAGGCTACTCCAGGACCTTAATGTGCTTCTTCTTGAGCCACTCCTTTGTTGCCTTGGCCGTGTGTTTTGGGTCATTGTCATGCTGGAATACCCATCCACGACCCATTTTCAATGCCCTGGCTGAGGGAAGGAGGTTCTCACCCAAGATTTGACGGTACATGGCCCTGTCCATCGTCCCTTTGATGCGGTGAAGTTGCCCTGTACCCTTAGCAGAAAAACACCCCCAAAGCATAATGTTTCCACCTCCATGTTTGATGGTGGGGATGGTGTTCTTGGGGTCATAGGCAGCATTCCTCCTCCTCCAAACACGGTGAGTTGAGTTGATGCCAAAGAGCTCCATTTTGGTCTCATCTGACCACAACACTTTCACCCAGTTCTCCTCTGAATCATTCAGATGTTCATTGGCAAACTTCAGACAGGCATGTATTTGTGCTTTCTTGAGCAGGGGGACCTTGCGGCGCTGCAGGATTTCAGTACTTCACGGCGTAGTGTGTTACCAATTGTTTTCTTGGTGACTATGGTCCCAGCTGCCTTGAGATCATTGACAAGATCCTCCCGTGTAGTTCTGGGCTGATTCCTCACCATTCTCATGATCATTGCAACTCCACGAGGTGAGATCTTGCATGGAGCCCCAGGCCGAGGGAGATTGACAGTTATTTTGTGTTTCTTCCATTTGCGAATAATCGCACCAACTGTTGTCACCTTCTCACCAAGCTGCTTGGCGATGGTCTTGTAGCCAATTCCAGCCTTGTGTAGGTCTACAATCTTGTCCCTGACATCCTTGGAGAGCTCTTTAGTCTTGGCCATGGTGGAGAGTTTGGAATCTGATTGATTGATTGCTTCTGTGGACAGGTGTCTTTTATACAAGTAACAAACTGAGATTAGGAGCACTCCCTTTAAGAGTGTGCTCCTAATCTCAGCTCGTTACCTGTATAAAAGACACCTGGGAGCCAGAAATCTTTCTGATTGAGAGGGGGTCAAATACTTATTTCCCTCATTAAAATGCAAATCAATTTACAACATTTTTGACATGTGTTTTTCTGGATTTTTTGGTTGTTATTCTGTCTCTCACTGTTCAAATAAACCTACCATTAAAATTATAGACTGATAATTTCTTTGTCAGTGGGCAAACGTACAAAATCAGCAGGGGTCAAATACTTTTTTCCCTCACTGTAAGTGTATGTAAACTTCCAACTTCAACTGTAGTTTTTGCTAACACATTGTTTGGCTTGCTAGCTATCATTGTGCATTGTTTGGCTTGCTAGCTAGCATTTGTGCAGTGTGCACTCCTGAGCCCATGCCTCTCCTAGTCTCCTTCTCCCCACCGGACAATTTGAAAAAAATGAAAAAGCTGCCCTACATTTGTATAATACTGGTCTTCAACAAATCATAGACAAGCAAATGTCAAGCATTTTTCGAAATGGTCTGTTTCAAAAACAAGTTTGAGATAAGGTTTTACTGAGTGTTTTTTCTCTAATTTATGCTTTTGCCACAACTACAAGTAAAGGACGAGTCAACAACATTATTTTGTTATGAGTAAACAGAATATTAACCTTTAAAAATGAGATTTTCACTGGACAGTTACTTTAAAGCATAGCATTGGCAATGAGCAAGCTAATATTCCTTCCAGAGCAAACCCGTCATCTCTTCTACAGGGATTTGAAGTACGTAAGCATTGCATCAATACACACGCGCACACACAAACACCTTTCTAGGCCCCAGCCAATTGGTTTATACTGGTGTGGAATTGGTGTCAGTGGTACATCATGTATTCATTCACACTAGGTTTATAAGATTGATTGACTGCATTGGAATAACTTAAAAGGCACAGCTGGTTCGGTGTGGTTTTGGTGTATTTTAACTCATTATGAGTAATATTTGAATAAGCACCAATTAGCCTGGTATAAGCATCTTAGCCTCTACAGTATTTAAATGTGTTCACCCTGAAGAAATTGAGTGCCTTTCTATCACTATTAAATCATTCAATTTCTGTTTAACTATTGCATTTGCAGTAGACTCCTCCCCAAAAACCTAAAATGGTTTGACCAACTCGGTTTCCTTACCAATCAATCACAGCCAATTCAAAATAGTAGGTTTGATTAGGATACATAAATGTTTTATTTGCATCTGTCCAGCACAGATCTGCGCTCCTTTAGACCAATCCCAGTGTGTGTAGCCCTTTACCAATCAGGCACTGATCTGAGCGAGGTAGTTACACTAAGTTACACCTTCATCCACCTCAAAAATATTTCACGACTCAGACCCTCTTTCACTTACCCCACTGCTGAAACACTCATTCACGCTTTTAAAAAAAATCAGGCCTGAACTACTGCAACGCCATTCTCTACAGCCTCCTGCCAAAACACTGGACAGACTACAACCTAAATAATTCAGCTGCAAGAGTCCTCACGCACACCAGACCTTGGGACCACATCACCCTCATCAAACTCCACTGGCTCCAGGTTCAATACAGGATCATCTTTAAATTGCTCATGCTCACCTACAAAGCACTCAATGGTCTGGCGCCCACATACCTTACTGACCTCCTGCACCCCTACACTCCCACCTGTTCACTGCGCTCCTCTGACACTGGCCTCCTCTCCATCCCTCGCATCAGGCTTCGCTCCACGGGAGACCGGACTTTTAGCAGTGCAGCTCCCCAACTCTGGAACTCAATTACCCTCCCTCTCCATGTCAAAACCTCGAAATCCATGCACATGTTCAAGTCGACACTAAAGACACACCTCTTCACACAGGCTAAACCGGATTCTCTGTTGTCTTAGCTTTTCTCCTCTGTCTAGTTCACTTCCCTGTCATCATGTTTAGTGTTCTCCATGGTTAGTCTGTCCTTATGTTTAGTGTACTTTTATATACTTACTAATTTATAAATGTGATTTTATAGTTTTTTATCCTGCTAATTTTCTTGTGTATGTAAAGCGCTAAAAATAAGGCCAGATCTAAAATGCCTCTGTCTGGGAAGCTATGAAATTCCCCCTGGTTTCTCTGCAATCACAAGGCAATGTGAACAGATTGCAAACAACGTTCTTCACACCCTAGGTCATTATATCACACCCACGCAAGCCTTAAATGCCAGAGCCTGCTATCCTACACTTATCACATGAATCTACTACAGCTTATTCCAGCACAAGGAGTATGGGGTGGTAGTGTTTGAGTCCCTTGAAAATCCACATTGTGGCAAACCTTACCACTGCATATATAACATGTTGCAATTATGTTGTGTCTGTCAACTTGCGGAAGTATTATGATCATGTCTGGTTGCTTACAGTAGAAAATATAGCAAGCATTTATAAATCAATACAATGTTTAAAGCCACCGACAAATGACACATCTTGTGGCTATAGCATGCATTCAGGCATCCCAACTCCATCTGTTTGCATTGTTCCAGTTCTGCTACATCCTCAACACAGCAGGACCTCCCATCTTAGCATGAGAAGATCAAAACTGGTTCCCCAAAACCAGACAGCAGCCAACACGGTTGAAAGAGAAAGCCCAATCTATTTTCATCATCTAGGGAGTTACAGTACCTTCCCTGGAAGTAAAGATGTGCTTGAAAGGAGGCATATTTATTAGTTTACAAGTATTGAGTAAACTGTAGTCTGACGTGTTTAAGAAAGTGATTGAGGCTCTGATGACTAAGGTTTAAACTTGAGTGTGACAGACTAGCTCTCAACTTTATTTTTTAAAGTAGAAATTTCAAAATGCTGACTATATCCTCAGATGCTATACACATAATATTGTGCTATAGATACAGAAAGAGTACAACAAGTCATCTTAGAGTCAAGGTCTGTACAGTATACAATCATAGACCCATGTGGTTCTGTTACCCCTTGACATACTGTATCTCTCTCCATCCTCTTACAATAGAACGTCCCCTAACCCGAAATTAACCTGACACTGTGACTGTCAGTCAAGTGAAAGAAGTGCCAAGGTCGCAACAGCTCAAATACTCCCTTGTATGAGCCCAATGCCTGTCATGCCTTGAGCCTCCTGCCACAGCTGTCTCTGTACAAATAACTGGAATGAGGAATCTCTGAGCAGCATTATCAATCCATTCTCCTTGGTCATAACAAAATGAGTTGTATTTGAAATAACCAATCCCATTTTCAATGGTGGCTAGATACATTTGACATTTTAGTCATTTAGCAGACAATCTTATCCAGAGCGACTTACAGTTAGTACATTCACCTTAAGATAGCTAGGTGGGACAACCACATATCTCAGTCATAGTAAATCTTTCCTCAATAAAGTAGCTATAAGCAAAGTCATAGGTAGGGTTTCAGATGTTTTCGAAAGATAGGCAGGGACTCTGCTGTCCTAGCTTCAGGGGGAACCTGGTTCCACCATTGGGGTGCCAGGACAGGACAGAGAAGAGCTTTGACTGGGCTGAGTGGGAGCTTATCTCCCTTAGGGGTGGGAGGACCAAGAGACCAGAGGTGGCAGAAAGGATTACTCAGGTTGGGGTGTAGGGTTTGAGCATAGCCTGAAGGTAGGGAGGGGCAGTTCCTCTTGCTGCTCCGTAGGCAAGCACCATGGTATTGTAGTGGATGCGAACTTCGACTGGAAGCCAGTGGAGTGTTCGGAAGAGCAGGGTGACATGAGAGAACTTGGGAAGGTTGAACACCAGGTGGGCTGCGGCGTTCTGGATAAGTTGCAGGGGTTTGATGGCACAAGCAGGGAGCCCAGCCAACAGCGAGTTGCAGTAATCCAGACGGGAGATGACAAGTGTCTGGATTAGGACCTGTGCCGCTTTCTGTGTAAGGTAGGGTTGTACTCTGCGGATGTTGTAGAGCATGAACCTGCAGGTTCACCTGGTTAAATAAAGGTGAAATAAAAAAAACTAATAATAAAAGGAGCGAGGTTCTGCTTTGATGTTTGCAGAGAATGACAGGGTGTTGTCCAGGGTCACGCCAAGGTTCTTTGCACTCTGGGAGGAGGACACAATGGAGTTGTCAACCGTGATGGCGAGATCATGGAGCGGGCAGTCCTTCCCCAGAAGGAAGAGCAGCTCCGTCTTGCCGGGGTTCAGCTTGAGGTGGTGATCTGACATCCACACTGATATGTCTGCCAGACATGCAGAGATGCGATTCGCCACCTGGTTATCAGAACTGAGCCCTGAGGGACACCAGTGGTGAGAGCACGTGGTGCGGAGACAGATTCTCGCCACACCACCTGGCAGGAGCGACCTGTCAGGTAGGACGCAATCGGAGAGGGTGGAGAGGAGGATCTGATAGTTCGCAGTATCAAAGGCAGCAGATAGGTCTAGAGGGATAAGAGCAGAGGAGAGAGAGTTAGCTTTAGCAGTGCGGAGAACCTCCGTGACACAGAGAAGAGCAGTCTCAGTTGAATGACCAGTCTTGAAACCTGACTGGTTTGGATCAAGAAGGTCATTCTGAGAGAGAGAGCAGGAGAGTTGGCTAGAGACGGCACGCTCAAGAGTTTTGGAGAGAAAAGAAAGAAGGGATACTGTTCTGTAGTTGTTGACATCGGAGGGATCGAGTGTAGGTTTTTTGAGGAGTGGTGCAACTCTCGCTCTCTTGAAGATGGAAGGGACATAGCCAGCGGTCAAGGATGAGTTGATGAGCGAGGTGAGGTAAGGGAGAAGGTCTCCGGAAATGGTCTGGAGAAGAGAGGAGGGGATATGGTCAAGCGAGCACTCCAGTGTATCTGCCAGGCATGCAGAGATGTGTGTCGCCACCTGGGTGTCAGAAGGGGGGAAGGAGAAAAGTAGTTGTGTCATCCACATAGCAATGATAGGACAAACCATGTGAGGATATGACAGAGCCAAGTGACTTGGTGTATAGAGAGAAGAGGAGAAGTCCTAAAACTGAGCCCTGGGGGATACCAGTAGTGAGAGTACATGGTGCAGACACAGATCCTCTCGACGTCACCTGGTAGGAGCGGCCTGCCAGGTAGGATGCAATCCAAGATTGTGCAGAGCCTGAGACGCCCAGCCCTGAGATGGTGGAGAGGAAGATCTGATGGTTCATGGTGTCGAAGGATGAGAATGGAGGGAGTCACATTTGGCAGTGCGGAGAGCCTCCATGACACAGAGGAGAGCAGTCTCGGTTGAGTGACCCGTCTTGAAGCCTGACTGGTTAGGGTCAAGAAGATCATTCTGAGAGAGATAGCGAGAGAGTTGGTCAGAAAACCAGAACGTGCAAGTGTTTTGGAATGAAAACAAAGAAGATATACCGGTCTGTAGTTTTTGATGTTATAGGGGTCGAGTGTTGGTTTCTTGAGGAGGGGAGCGACTCTGGCCATTTTGAAGCCAGAGAGGATGCAGCCAGTGGTCAGGGATGAGTTGATGAGGGAAGTGAGGAATGGTAGGTCTCCAGAGATGGTCTGGAGAAGGGAAGAGGGGATGGGGTCGAGCGGGCAGGTTGACAGGTGGCTGGACCACACTAGTCACAGAATTTCATCTGGAGGGAGAGGGGAGAAAGAGGTCAAGGCACTGGAGTGGGACCAGTGGACTCAATAGGCTGAGTGAATGAGGAGCGGATGTCATCAACCTTATTTTCAAAGTGGTTGACAAAGTTGTCCGTGGAGAGGGAGGAGGGAGGGGAGGGGGTGGAGGATTAAGGAGGTAGGAGAAGGTGGTAAATAGTTTCCTAGGGTTAGAGGCAGAAGCTTGAAATTTAGAGTGATAGAAAGTGGCTTTAGCAGTGGATACAGAGGAAGAGAAGGTAGAGAGGAGGGAGTGAAAGGATGATAGGAAGTTTAGTTTTCCTCCATTTTTGCTCAGCTGCCCGCAGCCTGTTCTGTAAGCTTACAATGCGTCACTCAGCCACGGAGCAGGAGGGGAGGGGAGGGCCGAGCCAGCCGGGAAGAAAGGGGACAGTGCAAGTCATAGGATGCGGAAAGGGAGCAGAGTAGGGTCAAAGAGGCAGAATCAGGAGACAGGAGGGATAAGGATTTAGTAGAAGGGAGAGATGATAGGATAGAAGAGGAGAGAGTAGTGGGAGAGAGAGCAAAGATTGCGACTACGCATTACCATCTGGATGGGGCGGAGTGGGTAGGGTTGGAGGAGAGAGAGATGGAAAAGGAAACAAAGTAGTCATCAGAGACCTGGAGGGGGGTTGCAGTGAGATTAGTAAGCAAATACCCTCTAGTAAAGATGAGGTCAAGCGTATTGCCTACCTTGTGAGTGGGAGGGGATTGGGAAAGGGTCAGGTCAAAAGAGGTAAGGAGGGGAAAGAAAGAGGTAGAAATAAATTAATCGAAGGCAGACGTCGGGAGGTTGAAGTCGCCCAGTACGAAGAGCGATGAGCCATCGTCAAGAAATGAGCTCATCAAATCAAATCAAATTTTATTGGTCACATGCGCCGAATACAACAGGTGCAGACATTATAGTGAAATGCTTACTTACAGCCCTTAACCAACAGTGCATTTATTTTTAACAAAAAAAGTAAAAATAAAACAACAACAAAAAAAGTGTTGAGAAAAAAAGAGCAGAAGTAAATTAAATAACAGTAGGGAGGCTATATATACAGGGGGGTACCGGTGCAGAGTCAATGTAACGGGGCACCGGCTAGTTGAGGTAGTTGAAGTAATATGTACATGTACATGTACATATGTACAAGGTGCCAAGTTTCATTGAGGAACTCTCTAAGGGCAGTGAGATGAGAACACGTAGTCAGATGAAGAGAGAGCAGCTGGAGTAGCAGTGTTCACTGGAGGGCCAAAAAGTCTAGGGACTGAAGGGCAGCATAGGCTGAGATGAACTCAGCGTTCTTGACCGCAGATCGGCAGTTCCAAACTCTGCCGGAGACCAGGAATTCCACATGGGTTTGCACGCAGGGTACACTAAATTAGAAGGGTTGCAGCTCCACCGAACAACTCGGCAGAACCATATTTGTTTCGGCGACACGACCGCTGCTGAGAAAACAGGGGAGACTGAAGTACTAACACTAATTGCTAATTGCCTAGCAGAGGATAAACCACTCCCCCTCCAATACAGCCACTGATTAGCAAAACAACAACAGTCACAAATTGCCCTGCCCCTTAATCCTGGTTGATGTGTCAACAATCAGCTGCAAGGTATGAGAAGTCAGCAGTTAACACACCAAGTAGGCTACTTGGAAGACAGACAGCACTTAGAATGCCATAGTTAGTAAAAAGACAGTACTAGACAACAATTGATTAAGAAAAAATAGATATACTTATCATCAGGAGTCCTCTAGCTATAGATTGAAGCATGTAATAGTAGAACAGAACAGAATGTCTTGAGGTCTGGAAGAGAAACATGATTCATAATTTCATATCTGCATTTTTGTGATATTTCTGAGACTGTGCTTTCTCAACAATCTATCTTTGCTCCCAATATGTAAGTGTGCCCTTCCTCATATTATGAATACCGTTTTTTTTGTCTCCCTCAAGCAGTTCTTTCATAATAAAAAGTGACTTTGAAAAGCACAAAAGATACATGCTTGAGGGAGAAAACGAGGGCTTGGCAATGTTGTTGCTTGACAGAGAAAGGAAGGGACCAAACCCTATTACAAATCAGATATCTCAGGAATGTACACTGAACACACACTAAAGACCAGTGGCATAAAATAAATACAGGTAGGCTGCTTAATTTCAGCATATCATCAACAAACCTATTGCATTCTATATCCTACAGAGTTAAAAGCATAAAGATATACAGATAAATCACATTCCTCTGCTTAAATAAAGGTTAAATATGTTTTTTTGCAGTAAGCCATAGTGTGCTGGATGGATACGTTTTTAGCAGGATTAGTTCATACAACAGTTCATACAACTCAGAATTACTGCTACTCTTACTGTATAGGTCATTATCACTCCTGTGGATATTGTGGAGTCATGGAATTGTTAAGTCAAAATCAACATGACGTCAGAGTTTAATGTGATTTAGAACAGGGCTTGGAGTCTAATCTGACATTTGGGAAAACATTTTGATGGTTTCCCAGGCTGATTCCGAGCTCTACTTCAATTTACAAGACAGTCAGGAAATGGCACGTCAGTGTTTGAGTGATGCAAGCAGCAAGGCCTGAATAAATTCATGGCAAGCCATGAAGATTAAGCTTGTCCACTCCACAGTTTCATGTTTCAACTCCCCTCTCCCAAGTCTTTAGGAGGACATTGATATGGTTCTACTGCCATTCATCCCATTGCAAGCAGTGGATGAAAAAAGTTGTTGTATGAGAAAGCCTTTCAGCTAGGGGATGTGTGTGATCTAATCATGGCTGGAGGTGGAGAAATTCCGTATCTTTGAGTTAAAGGGGAATTTCATCCTGGCTCTGTCACGGCATATAGTCATTACTATATAAACAACATTACATTTTTGTCATAAACATCACCATTATCTAAACCACAAGCTAGAACGAGCACATTTTCATTTCACTGGTAGAATCAGGAAGTTTTGTAGTGAACCACATAGTGCAGCATTACATTTATATTTTAGTCAATTAGCAGACACTCTTATCCAGAGCGACTTACAGGAGCAATTAGGGTTAAGTGCCTTGCTCAAGGGCACATCGACAGATTTTTCACCTAGTTGGCTCGGGGATTAGAACCAGCGACCTTTCGGTTACTGGCACAACGCTCTTAACCACTACGCTACCTGCCGCATTCATATCAAATGAAGATACCACCCCGCTAGGTAGATGGGTCATGCCCACAAACTTGGTTCACGGCGTTGTTTACTTCGAACTACCAACACACAGTAATCTCAGAACTTCTCTAGGCATGCCCGTGTGGTGTTCTGTCTGTCTGTGCTAATTAAAAACAAAGCAAAAATGAGTTACTGTATCTTTCACCATTCTACCTTCAACAGATTTACCCAGATGCTTCCAGCGGGCATAAACATGAATTGGGTAGTGTTTGTATGGGTTTGTGTTTATGTTATGGGGTTACAGGTGATTAGATGTAGCCTGAGGACCACAGAGTACCTTCCAGACCATATAATCAATTTAGTCTACCCATTTTCTCTTTTTACCTTTTCTCTTTGTAAAACTCAGGTTATCTGTAGTCCTTCCACAGGGCCTGCTGAAATATACCCCACAACGGGGACATTTTGGGTGCACGAGCATGAGGGAGGTGACACACCTTGCAGTTATGGAGCACAACAACACTGTGGGACAGAAATGAGCCAGGGATACTGAAAGGTATAAAATCAAGACAACAGTAATGACACAACCATCTCATTCTTCACTCTGCAGATTCTCAAAACACAATACAAAACACGTCTACAAAAATTCCCTGCTGCTATTGACAAGAATGATCTGTCAAAGTCAATGGCCTGAGGGAGGTTTACAGATAGGTCTTTGAGATGAGGAAGGGGGTTTTGGTTGTGCTTAGAGACAGTAAATGTACAGTGGGGAAAAAAAGTATTTAGTCAGCCACCAATTGTGCAAGTTCTCCCACATAAAAAGATGAGAGAGGCCTGTAATTTTCATCATAGGTACACGTCAACTATGACAGACAAATTGAGATTTTTTTTTCCAGAAAATCACATTGTAGGATTTTTTATGAATTTATTTGCAAATTATGGTGGAAAATAAGTATTTGGTCACCTACAAACAAGCAAGGTTTCTGGCTCTCACAGACCTGTAACTTCTTCTTTAAGAGGCTCTGTCCTCCACTCGTTACCTGTATTAATGGCACCTGTTTGAACTTGTTATCAGTATAAAAGACACCTGTCCACAACCTCAAACAGTCACACTCCAAACTCCACTATGGCCAAGACCAAAGAGCTGTCAAAGGACACCAGAAACAAAATTGTAGACCTGCACCAGGCTGGGAAGACTGAATCTGCAATAGGTAAGCAGCTTGGTTTGAAGAAATCAACTGTGGGAGCAATTATTAGGAAATGGAAGACATACAAGACCACTGATAATCTCCCTCGATCTGGGGCTCCACGCAAGATCTCACCCCGTGGGGTCAAAATTATCACAAGAACGGTGAGCAAAAATCCCAGAACCACACGGGGGGACCTAGTGAATGACCTGCAGAGAGCTGGGACCAAAGTAACAAAGCCTACCATCAGTAACACACTACGCCGCCAGGGACTCAAATCCTGCAGTGCCAGACGTGTCCCCCTGCTTAAGCCAGTACATGTCCAGGCCCGTCTGAAGTTTGCTAGAGTGCATTTGGATGATCCAGAAGAGGATTGGGAGAATGTCATATGGTCAGATGAAACCAAAATATAACTTTTTGGTAAAAACTCAACTCGTCGTGTCTGGAGGACGAAGAATGCTGAGTTGCATCCAAAGAACACCATACCTACTGTGAAGCATGGGGGTGGAAACACCATGCTTTGGGGCTGTTTTTCTGCAAAGGGACCAGGACGACTGATCCGTGTAAAGGAAAGAATGAATGGGGCCATGTATCATGAGATTTTGAGTGAAAACCTCCTTCCATCAGCAAGGGCATTGAAGATGAAACGTGGCTGGGTCTTTCAGCATGACAATGATCCCAAACACACCGCCCGGGCAACGAAGAAGTGGCTTTGTAAGAAGCATTTCAAGGTCCTGGAGTGGCCTAGCCAGTCTCCAGATCTCAACCCCATAGAAAATCTTTGGAGGGAGTTGAAAGTCCGTGTTGCCCAGCGACAGCCCCAAAACATCACTACTCTAGAGGAGATCTGCATGGAGGAATGGGCCAAAATACCAGCAACAGTGTGTGAAAACCTTGTGAAGACTTACAGAAAACGTTTGACCTGTGTCATTACCAACAAAGGGTATATAACAAAGTATTGAGAAACTTTTGTTATTGACCAAATACTTATTTTCCACCATAATTTGCAAATAAATTCATTAAAAATCCTACAATGTGATTTTCTGGATTTATTTTCTCATTTGTCTGTCATAGTTGACGTGTACCTATGATGAAAATTACAGGCCTCTCTCATCTTTTTAAGTGGGAGAACTTGCACAATTGGTGGCTGACTAAATACTTTTTTCCCCACTGTATGAATATGTATGATAGTAATTAAGGTGCCATTTCTCCTCAATCTTCCATACACAACAATAGATACTGTGTAAGAACTGCCCTCCTAAGACTTTTCACACCTTCTGCAGCCCCCCAGCCTATTCACTTTGTTGACTGATCTTTCTTCTCAAAAGCAGCACACCACAACCATGTATTTCCAGGAGATGTGCAGTACCAGCAAATCTTCTGCAAGAGCTCCAAACAGTTGGTGTTTAAGGTCTACGAGCCCTACATCACTTCCGACAGTCTTATCCAGCTGGCCATACACCGCAGACGGGACAAGACCATTCGCCACAAGCACTCTGCTTCCACAGCCCACCATGGCAAATACCATTGCCAATGTACCGAAGCCGGATAAAGGACCATAAAATAAATATGAATATTTTCGATCAATCCTCAAAATGTGTCTGCCTTTATGGATACACAGAATATATTTATATAAGCTGTACAGTGCTCTGTAGCATAAAACATATGTGAGACATTCAAATATATCCAAATAATGTTTATTTGTCAAAATCAAAAATACAAGGGAGTGTACAATATTTAATGCTAACTCAAAAAGAGAACTGGGTATTCAACAAGAATGTAATATGGTAAAAATAACATACAGTATGAACAGTGTAGTACAGTTCAGTGTCTCGTGTAGTAACTGTAAGTCGCTCTGGATAAGAGCGTCTGCTAAATGACTAAAATGCAAAATGTAAATGTAAAGCGCAGAGAACTGTAGCTACAGATTGTTACAACAGATGATGTGATTGAACCAAAGATTTTTGGTATCCATTACTGTGAGTTACAGGATAGGTACTGTTTGTTGTAGCACAGAGAATTTTCGGCCAACCTTAGCTTGGTGATGCTGTCTTCGTCCTCGATTAGTGGAAACAGTAGTCTCAAAATGTCCGTGTCCAGCTGCAGGGGGTCTGTTTGAATTTAGAATATGCTCCGTAATTAAAATAAATACTTTTTTTCTCAATTAAGTAATCCAAAAGTGTACACCGCAATCATATCTATTTCAAGTCTTCTATCATTGATTGAGACAGGTGAGTGTTGACCCCAAAGTGCCGCATGTCATGATGACAGACACCTGTCTCGATCAATCAGAGAAGACTTGAAATATACAAAATGGTGGCGTACACATTGTTGGATTACTTCATGGAGCAAAATAAATATTTATTTTAATAACTTAGCATTTTCTAAATTCAAACTGAACTTTGAAAAGATTGTGCTGTTAGTGTCCGCCTCCATTAACAAAAAAAAAGCCTGCCTTGGGAGAGGGACGAGGCCAGAGCACGAAGCACTGCCCCACATGAGTTGTAGTTTTTGACACTGGAAAAAATGTGTCAGCTTGTATACTTAGCAATGGCCTGCTGATAGGAACATTACTAAAAAATAGATGTCCAATGGCTCTATCGAACAAGGACAACCATATCCCCCCCCGCCCCCATCAATACACCGGAAGCCATCATAGGGTGCATCATTCAGCGCGCGAAGCCCAGACCTGCCTTCCTCCTGGGCAATTACAGTGTATGTGTGAAACACATCTCACTGACCTAGAAAGGCCAAGGACATGATGAAAACAAGCCCAGATTCCCCCAGGGTGAAATTCCCCGTAAACCTGAAATTCAGCCTGAACCCAGGTAAGGCTGAGAGGAATATGTTTCTCATCACTCATAATGGGGAAAAACTGACTATGCATAGGCCCTCTCTATTTAAACATATCCTACTGTCTGTGTACAGTCACTCAGAGAGGTTCTGGTCATTGGCCACATACTGTATGTCCTTTGGCATGTACTCTCTGGGAAGACCCTCACAATAATATTAGTTAATTTTTAAAGAATCATATGCATTTCTTGTTCGAAGAGACAATCTCAAAGTGCCACACAAAGTGAGACACTTTTGGCACGTCCTCTCCAGGAAAAGATAAAAACAACCTCAATACCCCCACAATATTAATCAGGTTAAAACATGCAACTTCCTGTCTATATTAGGCTACATATTCTTCTAATTTCTCCACTCACAATAGCAACAACACTGTCATGTTTTTCCTAGAATGCATTATGTTGTTGGTTTGATCTAATCAAAGTTCAACTGCACAGACAACAGAACACATTTTTGTACTTTAGGAGATACTCTTATCCAGAGCGACATACAGTTAGTGAGTGCATACATTCTTTTTTTTATTTTTCATACTGGCCCCCCGTGGGAATCGAACCCACAACCCTGGCATTGCAAACACCATGCTCTACCAACTGAGCTATATCCCTGCCGGCCATTCCCTCCCCACACAACAGTGTTAATTACATACTGTCAGAGTCAAAGACCTCAGTGTTGTAAGTGCATTCACCCACACATTTCTAACACAATCCTTTGTAGACATGACTTCAGAATGGCTTTGCCAATAAACTAATGGGATTCAGTGTTATTCTTAAAGGCCCAATGGGGACTGGAGATGCAACATGCTAGCTAATTTCCTCTAGAAGAGGGTAGCACTAGCAGCATCCTCTGAACCAAAGTCGACAGGGTTCCCAGAAGACTGAGGCATGGTTTCAAATATGAAATACCGACAATCAGTGCTAGAGATGAAAGAGTGAAACATGAGCAGAGATCCAGATTGTTTTGTGATTGATTACAGGCAGAAAGGTAAAGACTATTCGTAGTGTTTGTGCTGTTGAAGAGAGCATTAAGGCAACATGCTCTCCCAGCTTCAACTTTCCAAGCCAAATAGGGACTCTCACAACAGATTCAAAATATCACTTCATACACACTCTGTTCTTTATTAAAAAGTCGTATTTCAGAGGTGGTAAAGTTACTTGAAGGGGCAGGATAAACCCAGGTATTAGTTATGTTATGTGTTGAGGAGCAAACAGGCATGTATATTTTTCACAAAAATGTTCCAGTTTGAAAACGCTTTTCATTCAGAGTGAGATGGATTTATGTTCCTTGTATGATGTCATGAATAATCTGAAATGTTATTTGGGCTCTTAATAAAAAAGTGTAATGTGTATCCACGTGAAAATGGAGTTGCCTATCCTGAGCCGATCCAGATGTGTTTATGTTCATAGTCATTTAATTGTGTGAGCATGAGTGCATCAACCCCTGTCTCAAAAAGAGATTAAATAAGAAACCAATTAAATATTGATCAGAACTGATTGTCCAGTTAGTAGGACTTGGAGACTTGAGAGCCAGAGAGAGTTGACAGATGATGTGATTTCATCGGCATGCAGACCCAGCCTTACACAGGGAGATGTGTATAAATCTGTATCGCTCAAGCAGGGTATTATCAGCAATTAGACACAGCCTCTCATGAATATGGATTCGCTCTGGAGGGATATGATTTATTCAAATGAGTCTTTATCTCTGTTCGCAGTGCCATGGATCTCCTCAGGCGGGCTTTTCACTTGTTAAAAATGGCACAACTGCTGGGAGTTTGAAAACAAATAACAGCCTTCAACATTTCATTTTGTTTTCAGCCCAAGAAACAGATGTTGTAATGGATGAGGTGAGAGCTCAATCTCAACAACAGAATCCATTTTCTCCCCCCTTCCAAAGTAGAGAAAACTATAGAAAAAGTATATGAAAATGTTGTCTTCCACACCTCAGTCTATTAACTCCCAACCCTGCATACTAGAGCAGTTCTCCCTATAATCACAATGACTCACCACAGTTAATATTAGCAGTCTCTAAACAACAACACTCAATCATTTAGCATACAATCATCCACTTCTACATAACCTTGGTTGTTAGATAATGCAATATTATGTCAAGAGGATTGTCCTTGACAGAGTACAGTGCTGTGAAAAAGTATTTGTCCCCTTTCTAATTTTCTCCACTTTTGCAAATTTTTGATACTGAATGTTATCAGATCTTCAACCAAAACCTAATATTAGATAACTGAACCTGAATGAAAAAATAACACAACAATTACATACTTATTTCATTTATTTCATAAACAAAGTTATGCAACACCCCTAGGTGAAAATGTAATTGCCCCCTTACACTCAATAACTGGTTGTGGAACCTTTAGCTGCAGTGACTCCAACCATTTTTAAAAACATTTTAGTCATTTAGCAGATGCTCTTATCCAGAGCGACTTACAGTTTAGTGAGTGCATACATTTTCATACTGGCCCCCCGTGGAAATCAAACCCACAACCCTGGCATTGCAAACGCCATGCTCTACCAACTGAGCTACACAGGACTACAACCAGTCTCTTGATCAGTCTCTCACGTCACGGTGGAGGAAGTTTGGCCCACTCTTCCATGCAGAACTGCTTTAACTCAGCGACATTTGTGGGTTTTCAAGCAAGAACTGCTCGTGTCAAGTCCTGCCACAACATCTGAATTGGATTTAGTCTAGGCCATTCCAAAACTTCAAATGTGTTGCTTTTCAGCCATTTTTCATTTTCATAATGGGACCCATGTCATCCAAAAAGTTATACTTTTGACTCATCTGTCCATAGAACATTCTTCCAAGAGTCTTGATGATCATCCAGGTGCTTCCAGGTGCTTTTTGGAGAACTTGAGTAAACTTCTTGGATGAGATGGGTCCCATTATGCCTGGCGAAAACCAAACACTGCATTCCACAGTAAGAACCTCATACCAACGGTCAAGCATGGTGGTTGTAGTGTGATGGTTTGGGGGTGCTTTGCTGCCTCAGGACATGGACGACTTGCCTTAATAGAAGGAACTATGAAGTCTGCTCTGTATCAGAGAATTCTACAGGATAATGTCAGGCCATCTGTCTGTGAGCTGAAGCTGAAGCGCAGCTGGGTCATGCAGCAAGACAATGATCCAAAACACACAATCAAGTCTACATGAACATGGCTAAAAAGCAATACATTTGAAGTTTTGGAATGGCCAGCCCTAATCCCAATTCAGATGCTGTGGCAGGACTTGAAACAAGCAGTTCATGCTTGAAAACCCACAAATGTTGCTGAGTTAAAGCAGTTCTCCATGGAAGAGTGGGACAAAATTCCTCCACAGAGACGTGAGAGACTGATCAACAACTACAGGAGGGTTTGGTTGCATTAATTGCAGTTAAAGGTGGCACAACCAGTTATTGAGTGTAAGGGGGCAATTACTTTTTCACTCAGGGTAATTTGGTGTTGCATACATTTGTTAATTAAATAAATAACATAAGTATCATTTTTGTGTGTGTTATTTGTAAATGCAGGATCTCTTTATCTAATATTAGGTTTTGGTTGAAAATATGCAAAAATAGAGAAAATTAGAAAGGGGGCAAATACTTTTTCACGGCACTGTATATGGCATTCTGAAAAACAATGTGAAGTGGTCTCTGATTCCATTAAAAGCCAGGGGAGGCGGGGACTATTTTCAATCTTATTTGCCATTTTACTAGTTATTTCTCTCCACATCAAAACAGCATGGGGGTTCCCTATTCACTTCATATGGCCTATGAATGAGTCCTGACAAAAAATACCACGTTATTAAAGAATCTAATGGAATTCAAAACACAGATGACACAGCGTTCAACACCATAATGGCCACAAAGCTCATCACTAAGCTAAGGACGCTGGGACTCAACACCTCCCTCTGGATCCTGGACTTCCTGAGGGAGGGTTGCCCCAAGGTGGTAATGGTAGGCAACAACACATCTGCCACGCTGATCCTCAACACGGGGGCCCCTCAGGGGTGCGTGCTTAGTCCCCTCCTGCACTCCCTGTTCACCCACGACTGCATGGCCAAGCACGACCCCAACACCATCATTAAGTTTGCTGATGACACAACAGTTGTATTTCTGATCACCGACAACGATGTGACAGCCTATAGGGAGGAGGTCAGAGACATGGCTGTGTGGTGGTACAGGAAAAGGAGGGCCGAACACGGCCCCATTCATATCGACGGGGCTGTAGGGGAGCGGGTCGAGCGTTTCAAGTTCCTTGGTGTCCACATCACCAACAAACTATCATGGTCTAAACACACCAAGACAGTTGTGAAGAGGGCACGACAACACCTTTTCCCCCTCAGGAGACTGAAAGATTTGGCATGGGTCCCCATATCCTCAAAAAGTTCTACAGCTGCACCATCGAGAGCATCCTGACCGGTTGCATCACCACCTGGTATGGCAACTGCTCGACCGTAAGGCGCTACAGAGGGTAGTGCGTACGGCCCAGTACATCACTGGGGCCAAGCTTCCTGCCATCCAGGACCTATATAGTAGGCATTGTCAGAGGAAGGCCCTCAAAATGGTCAAAGACTCCAGTCACCCAAGTCGTAGACAGTTCTCTCTGCTACCGCACGGCAAGTGATACAGGAGCTAACCTGTACCCCCGTACATTGACACCCTGTATAAAGTCTTGTTATTGTTATTTTATTGTGTTACTTTTTATTTAATTTTTTACTTTAGTTTATTTAGTAAATATTTTCATAACTATATTTCCTGAACTGCATTGTTGGTTAAGGGCTTGTAAGCAAGCATTTCACGGTAAGGTCTACAGCTGTTGTATTCTGCGCATGTGACAAATCAAATTTGATTTGGTCTTCTTATGGTCAAAGGTCATTGCAACTTCCTCCTCCAATGTCTCTATTCCCCTAATTTAGTCTTGTCGACGTGTCATGTCCAAGAATGTGAGTGGTAAATTTAGCATGTCATGCAAGGGACCTTAACATGCTCTCTATGTGCATTTCAGGCCCTGCTCTCAATTACACCCCCTGCTCAGTCAACTCTGTCTGTCAAAATGGAACCTGTCTTCATTACAAGCCAATGCATTCTTTACATTGAGTTCTATTCAGCTAGTTGTGTTATACAGTTGCTGATATTTCTCTCATTTGTTTCTTTGCACACTAGAGTCTTTTGACATCTGATGATGGAATAGAATGCTAATCATATCACTAAAAAAGGTCCTAATCGCATTTGTATGATACAGTTCATAATTCAGTAGTCTCGCCGTGATATCCCCATGTCTTCTGTAATCATATAGAAATTCTAAGCAGTAGAGGAAATGTGTGGGTAGTGAATTTTCTCTTTTGTTTCCTCAAAATCGCAGTTTGTTTCAAATAGCTGCAATGTGATGTGAAGTACACTTCATTCAGTCGTGGAGATCCTAACAGATTACCATTACGGGAACATGAGAGTAGCCAAACGGACACCAGCTTCACTGAGTCCTCTAAAATGTTATTTGATTGATACAGATTCATAAGCATGTCTTCCATCACCTGTGCAAGACTACATTGTCATCTGAAGAGATTTCATTATAATCTCTTGTCTGGTAGCTCCTTGGCATGTAATGAAAATCGATTGCTGTGATGTGGCTCCTTTTGTTCTATGTGAATTGCTCTGTTGAATTACTGTTTAATTTCCTAAGAGACTGTCTGCTGCAAATACTATATTACAGTATATCAGCAAACAGCCTTAGGCCTCACAGTAATGTAGGCTACTGTACAGCTTAAGTGTTATTGTTTTGCCTGAAGATAAAATGTTTTTTGCGTAGTGTATGAATGTGCCATAGTGGTACACTGAACACTGACCATTTGAATAACTTTTCAATATCAGCACTACAACAACATCTTAATAACGATAAAAGGACTAATGTTTTATCTATCAAATGCATCTTTGAAGTCCAAGGACACTTTACATAAGTGACATCAACAATGGAGTTGCACTGTATCAAGAATTTGCCTTTGGAATTTAGGTGAATATGTGATATGTAAGTTATAGAAGAATAAAAAATACAGCAACCTTTGCTATTTCAACATAAATCACAACTTATCTCGGACTGAAGTTGTAAGGCCAGACATACTGTATTAGCCTCTAACAATAAAGAACTTGACAGCCAAATTGAAGTAAAAAGCTTCCTTGGCCTTTACAATCTCAGTTTCTCAGACTTATCCAGGTCAGTTGGTCATTCAGTATCTGCCATCTCCCTCCACAACCTGGCCTCAGGGCAATTTGTAAGATTTGGTACGTACAGTGCATTCGGAAAGTAATCACACCCCTTCACTTTTTCCACATTTTGTTACGTTACAGCCTTATTCTAAAATAGATTAAATTGTTTGTTGTTTTCATCAATCTACACAAAATACCCCATAAAGACAAAACAGAAACAGGTTTTTAGAAATACTAGCAAAACATTTATTTTCATAAGTATTCAGACCCTTTACTCAGTACTTTGTTGTAGCACCTTTAGCAGTGATTACAGCCTTGAGTCTTCTTGGGTATGACTCTACAAGCTTGGCACACTTGTATTTGGGGAGTTTCTCCCTTTCTTCTCTGCAGATCTTGTCAAGAAAAGATTGGATTTGGAGTGTCGCTGCACAGCTATTTTCAGGTCTCTCCGGACATGAACCTCTCGATCGGGTTCATGTCCGGGCTCTGGCTGGGCATCTCAAGGACATTCAGAGACTTGTCCCGAAGCCACTCCTGGCTGTGTGCTTAGGGTAGTTGTCCTGTTGGAAGATGAACATTGACCCCAGTCTGAGTTGAAAACTATTACAGACTACAAAGGGAAGCACAGCCGCGAGCTGCCCAGTGACACAAGCCTACCAGACGAGCTAAACCACTTCTATGCTCGCTTCGAGGCAAGCAACACTGAAGCATGCATGAGAGCACCAGCTGTTCCGGACGACTATGTGATCACGCTCTCCGTAGCCGATGTGAGTAAGACTTTTAAGCAGGTCAACATTCACAAGGCCGCAGGGCCAGACGGATTACCAGGACGTGTACTCCGAGCATGTGCTGACCAACTGGCAAGTGTCTTCACTGACATTTTCAACATGTCCCTGACTGAGTCTGTAATACCAACATGTTTCAAGCAGACCACCATAGTCCCCGTGCCCAAGAACTCTAAGATAACCTGCCTAAATGACTACCGACCCGTAGCACTGACGTCTGTAGCCATGAAGTGCTTTGAAAGACTGGTCATGGCTCACATCAACAGCATAATCCCAGAAACCCTAGACCCACTCCAATTTGCATACCGCCCCAACAGATCCACAGATGATGCAATCTCTATCACACTCCACACTGCCCTTTCCCACCTGGACAAGAGGAACACCTACGTGAGAATGCTATTCATTGACTACAGCTCAGCATTCAACACCATAGTGCCCTCTAAGCTCATCACTAAGCTAAGGATCCTGGGACTAAACACCTCCCTCTGCAACTGGATCCTGGACTTCCTGACGGGCCGCCCCCAGGTGGTAAGGGTAGGTAACAACACATCTGCCACACTGATCCTCAACACGGGGGCCCCTCAGGGGGTGCATGCTCAGTCCCCTCCTGTACTCTCTGTTCACCCATGACTGCATGGCCAGGCACGACTCCAACACCATCATTAAGTTTGCCGACGACACAACAGTGGTAGGCCTGATCACCGACAACGATGAGACAGCCTATAGGGGAGGAGGTCAGAGATCTGGCCGTGTGGTGCCAGGACAACAACCTCTCCCTCAACGTGACCAAGACAAAGGAGATGATTGTGGACTAGAGCACGCCCCCATTCTCATCGACGGGGCTGTAGTGGAACAGGTTGAGAGCTTCAAGTTCCTTGGTGTCCACATCACCAACGAACTATCATGGTCCAAACACACCAAGACAGTCGTGAAGAGGGCACGACAAAGCCTATTCCCCCTCAGGAGACTAAAAAGATTTGGCATGGGTCCTCAGATCCTCAAAAAATTCTACAGCTGCACCATCGAGAGCATCCTGACTGGTTGCATCACCGCCTGGTATGGCAACTGCTTGGCCTCTGACCGCAAGGCACTACAGAGGGTAGTGCGTACGGCCCAGTACATCACTGGGGCAAAGCTCCCTGCCATCCAGGACCTCTATACCAGGCGGTGTCAGAGGAAGGCCCTCAAAATTGTCAAAGACTCCAGCCACCCTAGTCATAGACTGTTCTCTCTGCTACCGCACAGCAAGCGGTACCGGAGTGCCAAGTCTAGGTCCAAAAGACTTCTCAACAGCTTCTACCCCCAAGCCATAAGACTCCTGAACAGCTAATCATGGCTACCCGGACTATTTGCACTGCCCCCCACCCCATCCTTTTTACGCTGCTGCTACTCTGTTAAGTATTTATGCATAGTCACTTTAACTCTACCCACATGTACATATTACCTCAACTACCTCAACTAGCCGGTGCCCCCGCACATTGACTCTGCAACGGTACCCCCCTGTATATATAGCCTCCCTACTGTCACTTTATTTGACTTCTGCTCTTTTTTTCTCAACACTTTTTTTGTTGTTGTTTTATTCTTACTTTTTTTGTTTAAAATAAATGCACTGTTGGTTAAGGGCTGTAAGTAAGCATTTCACTGTAATGTCTGCACCTGTTGTATTCGGCGCATGTGACCAATAAAATTTGATTTGATTTGATTTGAGGTCCTGAGCGCTCTGGAGCAGGTTTTCATCAAGGATCTCTCTGTACTTTGCTCCATTCATCTTTCCCTCGATCAGTCCCTGCTGCTGAAAAAGATCCCCACAGCATGATGCTGCCACCACCATGCTTCACCGTAGGGATGGTGCTAGATTTCCTCCAGACGTGACGCTTGGCATTCAGGCCAAAGAGTTCAATCTTGGTTTCATCAGAACAGAGAATCTTGTTTCTCATGGTCTGAGAGTCTTTGGGTGCCTTTTGGCAAACTCCAAGCGGGCCCTCATGTGCCTTTTACTGAGGAGTGGCTTCTATCTGGCCACTCTACCATAAAGGCCTGATTGGTGGAGTGCTAAAGAGATGGTTGTCCTTCTGGAAGGTTCTCCCATCTCCACAGAGGAACTCTGGACCTCTGTCAGAGTGACCGTCGGGTTCTTGGTCACCTCCCTGACCAAGGCCCTTCTCTCCCGATTGCTCAGTTTGGCCGGGCGGCCAGCTCTAGGATGAGTCTTGGTGGTTCCAAACTTCTTCCATTTAAGAATGATGGAGGCCATTGTGTTCTTGGGGACCTTCAATGCTGCAGAAATTTTTTGGTACCCTTCCCCAGATCTGTACCTTGACACAATCTGTCTCGGAGCTCTACGGACAATTCCTTCGACCTCATGGCTTGGTTTTTGCTCTGACATGCACTGTCAACTGTGGGACCTTATATAGACAGGTGTGTGCCTTTCCAAATCATGTCCAATCAATTTAATTTACCACAGGTGGACTCCAATCAAATAGTACAAACATCTCAAGGATGATCAATGGAAACAGGATGCACCTGAGCTCAATTTCGAGTCTCATAGCAAAGGGTCTGAATACTTATGTAAATAAGGTATTTCGTTTTTTATTTTAATTAGCAAATATTTCTTAAAACCTGTTTTTGCTTTGTCATTATGGGGTATTGTGTGTAGATTGATGAGGGGAAAAAATACTGTAATCCATTTTAGAAAAAGGCTGTAACGTAACAAATTGTGGAAAAAGTCAAGGGGTCTGAATACTTTCCGAATGCACTGTAAATGTGTTCCCACATTACGTAAATACAATATCATAAGAATTAGAGGATGTATAGTTGAAGTCGGAAGTTTAAATACACTTAGGTTGGAGTCATTAAAACTTGTTTTTCAACCACTCCACACATTTCTTGTTAACAAACTATACATTTGGCAAGTCGGTTAGGAAATCTACTTTGTGCATGACACAAGTAATGTTTCCAACAATTGTTTACAGACAGATTATTTCACTTATAATTCACTGTATCACAATTCCAGTGGTTCAGAAGTGTACATACACTAAGTTGACTGTGCCTTTAAACAGCTTGGAAAATTCCAGAAAATGATGTCATGATTTTAGAAGCTTCTGATAGGCTAATTGACATAATTTGAGTCAATTGGAGGTGTACCTGTGGATGTATTTCAAGGCCTACCTTCAAACTCAGTGCCTCTTTGCTTGACATCATGGGAAAATCAAAAGAAATCAGCCAAGACCTCAGAAAAAAAAGGTAGACCTCCACAAGTCTGGTTCATCCTTGGGAGCAATTTCCAAATGCCTGAAGGTACCACGTTCATCTGTACAAACAATAGTACGCAAGTATAAACACCATGGGACCACACAGCCTTCATACCGCTCAGGAAGGAGACGCGTTCTGTCTCCTAGAGATGAACGTACTTTGGTGCGAAAAGTGCAATCAATCACAGAACAACAGCAAAGGACCTTGTGAAGATGCTGGAGGAAACAGGTATAAAGTCCTATATCGACATAACCTGAAAGGCCGCTCAGCAAGGAAGAAGCCACTGCTCCAAAACCGCCATAAAAAAGCCAGACTACGGTTTGCAACTGCACATGGGGACAAAGATAGTACTTTTTGGAAGAATGTCCTCTGGTCTGATGAAACAAAAATAGAACTGTTTGGCCATAATGACCATCATTATGTTTGGAGGAAAAAGGGGGTTGCTTGCAAGCCGAAGAACATCATCCCAACCGTGAAGCACGGGGGTGGCAGCATCATACTATGGGGGTGCTTTGCTGCAGGAGGGACTGGTGCACTTCACAATATAGATGGCATCATGAGGAAGGAAAATTATGTGGATATATTGAAGCAACATCTCAAGACATCCGTCAGGAAGTTAAAGCTTGGTCGCAAATGGTCTTCCAAATGGACAATGACCCCAATCAAATTCCAAAGTTGTGGCAAAATGGCTTAAGGACAACAAAGTCAAGGTTTTGGAGTGGCCATCACAAAGCCCTGACCTCAATCCTATAGAACATTTGTGGGCAGAACTGAAAAAGCGTGTGCGAGCAAGGAGGCCTACAAACCTGATTCAGTTACACCAGCTCTGTCAGGAGGAATGGGCCAAAATTCACCAAACGTATTGTGGGAAGCTTGTGGAAGGCTACCCGAAACGTTTGACTCAGTTAAACAATTTAAAGGCAATGCTACCAAATACTAATTGAGTGTATGTGAACTTCTGACCCACGGGGAATGTGATGAAAGAAATAAAAGCTGAAATAAACCATTTTCTCGACATTATTCTGACATTTCACATTCTTAAAAAAAAGTGGTGATCCTAACTGACCTAAAACAGGGATGTTTTACTTGGATTAAATGTCAGAAATTGTTAAAAATGGAGTTTAAATGTATTTGGCTAAGGTGTAATAATAATAAATAATATGCCATTTAGCAGACGCTTTTATCCAAAGCGACTTACCGTCATGCGTGCATACATTTTTGTGTATGGGTGGTCCCGGGGATCGAACCCACTACCTTGGCGTTACAAGCGCCGTGCTCTACCAGTTGAGCTACAGAGGACCACAGGTGTATGTAAACTTCCGACTTCAACTGTATAGTATCATACGTCTTACGCGGTGGTACAATAGCATACAGTACGAATTGGATGAAGTAATTTATCATATATCTTGGAGGAAGTATAGTCTTTCTCTGAGACCAGGTTGCTTGTTGCATCATTCTAATCTAATCAACCTAATAACAATGACACACCCCTCACTATTGTCATTGGTTGCACTAATTGCACTGTTTGTCTACATAACCTGATTCAAGCATTCATGACATCACCCTGAAGATGTCATCACCCTGCATAGTGATGCCGAAACGTTGGTGGTTTACACAATAAATGACTGGTTTATGTATACAGTACCAGTCCAAAGTTTGGACACACCTACTCATTCAAGGGTTTTTCTTTATTTTTACTATTTTTTACATTGTAAAATAAAAACACTTTGCACTCTCCAACCCCAAAAGGCCTGTGGTGTTGATGGTATTTTAAATGAAATGATCAAATATACAGACCACAAAGACATATTGGCTGTACTCAAACTCTTCAACATTATCCTAACTGCAGGTATTTCCCCCGATATTTGGAACCAAGGATTGATCACACCTGATCACATCTATAAAAATGGAGACAAATTTGACCCAAATAATTACACAGGAATTTGCGTTAACAGCAACTTGGTGAAAATTCTCTGCAGTATCATAAACAGCAGACTACATAATTTCCTTGATGAACACAACGTCCTAAGCAGAAGCCAGATTGGATATTTTTTTTTATCATCATACATCAGACCACATTTACACACTCCGCACTCTAATTGACAAACAAGTAAACCAAAACAAAGACAAAATCTACTCGTGTTTTGTAGACTTCAAGAAAGCATTTGATTCAATTTGGCACAAAGGTATTTTTTATAAAATAATAGAAAGTGGTTTTGGAGGGAAAACATGTTATTAAATCAATGTACACTAAAAACAAATGTGCGGTTAAAAATGGCAACAAGCAAACAGACTTCTTCTCTCAGGGATGTGGAGTGAAACAGGACTGCCCATTAAGTCCAACATTATTTAACATCTACATTAATGAATTGGCAAAAACATTAGAAGAATCGGCAGCACCTGGTCTCACCCTACACAACACTGAAATCAAGTGTATGCTGTATGCAGATGACCTGGTGCTACTGTCTCCCACTAAGGAGGGGTTACAGCAGCATCTAGATCATCTGCACAGGTTCTGTCAGACCTGGGCTCTGACCGTTAATCAAAAAAAAAAAGAATATAATGATATTCCAAAAAAGGTCTGGAAATCAGGATGACAAATATAAATTATATTTGGACATAGTTCTATTAGAACACACCAAAAACTACATGTATCTAGGACTAAATATCAGCAACACAGGTACAGTGGGGAAAAAAGTATTTAGTCAGCCACCAATTGTGCAAGTTCTCCTACTTAAAAAGATGAGAGAGGCCTGTAATTTTCATCATAGGTACACGTCAACTATGACAGACAAAATAAGAAAAAGAAATCCAGAAAATCACATTGTAGGATTATTAATGAATTTATTTGCAAATTATGGTGGAAAATAAGTATTTGGTCAATAACAAAAGTTTCTCAATACTTTGTTATATACCCTTTGTTGGCAATGACACAGGTCAAACGTTTTCTGTAAGTCTTCACAAGGTTTTCACACACTGTTGCTGGTATTTTGGCCCATTCCTCCATGCAGATCTCCTCTAGAGCAGTGATGTTTTGGGGCTGTCGCTGGGCAACACAGACTTTCAACTCCCTCCAAATATTTTCAATGGGTTGAGATCTGGAGACTGGCTAGGCCACTCCAGGACCTTGAAATGCTTCTTACGAAGCCACTCCTTCGTTGCCCAGGCGGTGTGTTTGGGATCATTGTCATGCTGAAAGACCCAGCCATGTTTCATCTTCAATGCCCTTGCTGATGGAAGGAGGTTTTCACTCAAAATCTCACGATACATGGCCCCATTCATTCTTTCCTTTATACGGATCAGTCGTCCTGGTCCCTTTGCAGAAAAACAGCCCCAAAGCATGATGTTTCCACCCCCATGCTTCACAGTAGGTATGGTGTTCTTTGGATGCAACTCAGCATTCTTTGTCCTCCAAACACGACGAGTTGAGTTTTTACCAAAAATTTCTATTTTGGTTTCATCTGACCATATGACATTCTCCCAATCCTCTTCTGGATCATCCAAATGCACTCTAGCAAACTTCAGACGGGCCTGGACATGTACTGGCTTAAGCAGGGGAACACGTCTGGCACTGCAGGATTTGAGTCCCTGGCGGCGTAGTATGTTACTGATGGTAGGCTTTGTTAATTTGGTCCCAGCTCTCTGCAGGTCATTCACTACGTCCCCCCGTGTGGTTCTGGGATTTTTGCTCACCGTTCTTGTGATCATTTTGACCCCACGGGGTGAGATCTTGCGTGGAGCCCCAGATCGAGGGAGATTATCAGTGGTCTTGTATGTCTTCCATTTCCTAATAATTGCTCCCACAGTTGATTTCTTCAAACCAAGCTGCTTACCTATTGCAGATTCAGTCTTCCCAGCCTGGTGCAGGTCTACAATTTTGTTTCTGGTGTCCTTTGACAGCTCTTTGGTCTTGGCCATAGTGGAGTTTGGAGTGTAACTGTTTGAGGTTGTGGACAGGTGTCTTTTATACTGATAACAAGTTCAAACAGGTGCCATTAATACAGGTAACGAGTGGAGGACAGAGGAGCCTCTTAAAGAAGAAGTTACAGGTCTGTGAGAGCCAGAAATCTTGCTTGTTTGTAGGTGACCAAATACTTATTTTCCACCATAATTTGCAAATAAATTCATTAAAAATCCTACAATGTGATTTTCTGGATTTTCTTTTCTCAATTTGTCTATGATAGTTGACGTGTACCTATGATGAAAATTACAGGCCTCTCTCATCTTTTTAAGTGGGAGAACTTGCACAATTGGTGGCTGACTAAATACTTTTTTCCCCCACTGTACAATGCTATTTCACAGTAAACAAATTAACAACTGACTTTCAGCATGCTTATAGGGAGGGGCACTCAACATGTACAGCACTTACTCAAATGACTGATTATTGGCTAAAAGTAATTGATAGTAAGAAGCATGTGGAAGCTGTTCTGTTAGACTTCAGTGCAGCTTTTGACATTATCGATCATAATCTGCTGCTGGAAAAAACTATGTGTTATGGCTTTACAACCCCTGCTATATCTTGGATTGAGAGTTACCTGTTAACAGAACACAGAGGATGCTCTTTAATGGAAGCCTCTTCAACATAATCGAGGTAGAGTTGGGCATTCTCCAGGGCAGTTGTCTAGGCCACTTAATGTTTTCAATCTTTACTAATGACCTGCCACTGGCACTGTGAATGAGCTGAGAGACAAAGCAAGAAGAGCATTCTATGCCATTAAAAATAATATTAAAATCGAAATCCAATTAGAATCTGGCTCAAAATGTTCCAATCAGTTATAGAACCAATTGCTCTATATGGCAGCGAAGTATGGGGTCCGCTCTCTAATAATGAATTTACCAAATGTGACAAATATCCAATCGAAATACTGCATGCAGAGTTTTGCAAGACTGTATTGCAAGTGCAAAGAAAAACTCAAAATAACGCATGTAGAGCAGAATTGGGCCAATACCCCCTCCTTATTCGAATAGAAAAAAGAGCCATCAAATTTTACAACCATCTAAAAACAAGTGACCCCAAAACATTCCATCACACAGCTCTACTATGTCAAGAGTTGAAACAAGACAAGAGTCCCCTCAGCCAGCTGGTTCTGAGGCTCAGTTCACTAACAAAAAGAAACCTAATAGAGCCTCAGGACAGCACTCAGAAAATCTGGGCCAACCAAATCATCACAAAGAAAAAAGAAAAATATAACACCTATTGGAAAAACGCCACAAAAAATCAAAATCAACTTCAATGCTATTTGGCTCTAAACAGACAGTACATGGTGGCATATTATCTGACCACTGTGACTGATAGAACACTGAGGAAAACAATGACTAGGTACAGACTCAGTGAGCACAGTCTGGCTATAGAGACAGATCGTCACAGGCAAACCTGGCTGCCCAGAGAGGACAGGCTGTGCTCACTCTGCCCCCAGGGAGAGGTAGAGACAGAGCTGCATTTCCTATTACACTGTGACAAATACTCAGACCTAAGATAATTTTTCTTCCCCAAAATAATCATTCAGTACAAAGAATTTGAAACTCTAAAAGAGGAAGAAAAAATCCAATATTTATTGGGTGAAAAGCCAAAATGTGCAATTTTGGCAGCCAAATATGTATCCTCCTGCCACAACCTGAGGGACAGCCAGTGAAAAGTGTAATGTAATGTCAATAATATTTCCTGTTTTGTTTTGGCTTTCATACCATGTCAAGTGTCTTCTCAGTCATGTTGAGACTGGTTGACTACTATTGCTTTAATGTATTACTATTCTCATTAATATTGTTGTAGTTGCTATTAATGGTAATCCCATTTCCACTACTACTATTATTATTGCTGTTGGTCCCACCATTTTTGTTATATGTATACTTTGACAATGAAAGTAATTTAACTTGCCATGTCAATAAAGTCTCTTGAATTGAATTTTTGAGAGAGAGAGAGAGAGAGAGAGAGAGAGAGAGACACTCTATTTATTTTTTATAGCTTACAGTTTATTCACCATTAGTCAGTGTCACGATCGTCAGGGAGAGACCAAGGCGCAGCGTTGAATGCGAACATTATATATTTATTTAGAATGATCACACGATCAAAACAACAACGATAACGTGACGTCTACAGTATAACACAAACCAAATCAGAACAAGAAACCACAAACACAAAGTGAAAGACAGACAGTTAAATATGGCTCCCAATCAGAGACAACCAGCTGACACTCGTTGCCTCTGATTGGGAGTCACTCAGGCCAACATAGATAGACAACGACTAGAACCTAAACAAAATAAACACCCTGGCTCAACATACGAGAGTCCCCAGAGCCAGGGCGTGACAGTACCCCCCCCAAAGGCGCGGACTCCGACCGCGCCAACCAACCACAACAGGGGAGGGACCGGGTGGGCACTCCGCCTCGGCGGCGGATCCGGCTCGGACATGACCCAGGCACGGGTTGTGCTGGACTGACGACGCGCACCCCTGGCTTGGTGCGTGGAGGAGGAACGGGCCTTACCAGGCTGACGACGCACACCGTAGGCTTGGTGCGTGGAGCAGGGACAGGCCGGACTGGGCTGACGAGGCACACCACTGACTTGGTGCGGGGAGCAGGAACGGGCCGAGCCGGGCTGACGAGCGCACCACTGCCTTGGTGCGGGGAGCAGGAATGGGCCGGACCGGGCTGACGGGCGCACCCCTGACTTGGTGCGGGGAGCAGGAATGGGCCGGACCGGGCTGACGGGCGCACCCCTGACTTGGTGCGGGGAGCAGGAATGGGCCGGACCGGGCTGACGGGCGCACCCCTGACTTGGTGCGGGGAGCAGGAATGGGCCGGACCGGGCTGACGACGCGCACCACTGACTTGGTGCGGGGAGCAGGAATGGGCCGGACCCGGGCTGGACGACGCGCACCACTGACTTGGTGCGGGGAGCAGGAACGGGCCGGACCGGGATGACGACAGCGCACCACTGACTTGGTGCGGGAGCAGGAACGGGCCGGACCGGGCTGACGACGCGCACCACTGACTTGAGTGCGGGGAGCAGGAATGGGCCGGACCGGGCTGACGACGCGCACCACTGACTTGGTGCGGGGAGCAGGAACGGGCCGGACCGGGCTGACGACGCGCACCACTGTCTTGGTGCGGGGAGCAGGAATGGGCCGGACCGGGCTGACGACGCGCACCACTGACTTGGTGCGGGGAGCAGGAACGGACGCGCCCGGGCTGACGCAAACGCACCACTGACTTGGTGGGAGTGGCAGGAACAGGCCGGACCGTACTGGGAACACACACCACTGGCCCTACGTGGGGATCAGGAACATGCCGGACCGGACTGGCAACACACGCCAGTACCTCTCGCCGTGCCTCTACAACCTCCTTCCCCCTGGAGACCAGTGACTCCCGTAACCTGGCGGCCTCCTCTGCCAACCCGCTGGACCGCTCTATCGCGGCCTCCTGCTGCCCCGACGTCGTGAGCCCCCCCCTAAAAAATTTCTGGGGGTCTCTCCTCCCCGTGGGCCAGGCCTCCATCGTTCTCGCCCAACTCTCGCTCCTCTGTCTCCAACTCCCGCCATTCAGCTCCTCAATGGGCTTGACCCAGTCGAAGCTCTTCCTCAACTGGTCCCAAGTCCACCCTCTCTGCTCCTCACTAGGCTTGACCCAGTCGAGGTTGCCACGGAGATCTGCTAGCGATGGCTCCTGGACACGCTGCTTGGTCTGGTTTTGGTGGTTTCTTCTGTCACGATCGTCAGGGAGAGACCAAGGCGCAGCGTTGAATGCGAACATTATACATTTATTTAGAATGATCACACGATCAAAACAACAACGATAACGTGACGTCTACAGTATAACACAAACCAAATCAGAACAAGAAACCACAAACACAAAGTGAAAGACAGACAGTTAAATATGGCTCCCAATCAGAGACAACCAGCTGACACTCGTTGCCTCTGATTGGGAGTCACTCAGGCCAACATAGATAGACAACGACTAGAACCTAAACAAAATAAACACCCTGGCTCAACATACGAGAGTCCCCAGAGCCAGGGCGTGACAGTCAGCACCTCTACACATACTAATTTTCTCTGGGTGTGTGCCAGCTCATGCTTTTTATTTGCTTGTTGCATCATAACAACAAAAGGGAATTATGGGGAGAATTTGAATTTAAATTGGTGGTTAGGAGAACTAAAGACAAAGGTTAGGATAATTTACATAAAATGTTAGGTGAAATGGGTTAAGGTTAGAATAATGGTCAGGGGAAGGGTTAGAACAAATGCTACAGCTGCCCCTGACTGACTCAGAACTGTAATGGGGTGGCAGGTAGCCTAGCGGTTAAGAGCATTGGGCAGGTAACCGAAAGGTTGCTGGTTCAACTCCCTCAGCCGACAAGGTGAAATAAATCTGCCCTTGTGTGATTGAGCAATGCTCTTAACTCCCTTCAACTACTGAACTAAATTACATCGATAATGTCCTGTGGTCTTAAAGCCACTCATTAATTAATGAGCAGAAATATGTGACTGGTGACCACATGTACCGTTCAGTTCTAGACTTTAATATAGTCTGTTTGTTTTGGCTGCGGGTGTTTTGCCTGTCACTGTTATTCAGTCAGGGAGTAGCCAGTCTCTGAATTTAGATTTTAGGAGGCAGGAACATTATGCCCACCCATCCTCCCTGACCAACCACCTACCATTTCTGTCTTAAAGGAGACGTTCACTTTATTTGAACCAAATCTATCTTGTAAATGGCATGTTATAAATGGCATGTTATATAAGTGCCTAGGTACTTTTTTTGCAATCTCACTTGTTTTTGAGAAACTTACCCCATCAGCGATATACTTCCTCATGCTCGTTCAGCAGTTGTAGGGGCACAGAAAAACATGAACAAAGGCTCCAAAAACACCCAAGTACATCATTTTTGAAACGGCAACGCTATCAGTATAGTGAAGCAGGTCTTTATAGATGTTGTATACATAAAATTGTGTCTCATTATCTGCAATGTTATATTCTATGGCTTTAGACATGTGATTCTAATAGCGTTGTACTATTGAGGTATGCTATTTTGCCTGATTATGTATTTTCACTGAAGGTAATTAGACGTTCTCCACTTAGATAGTGGGCCATGATATAATCCAAGTTGTGGCTAAGAGGGAAGATCCAATAATGCTACGTTCATGACATCTCATATACCAGCATACGGCTGGGAAAAATCCACTTGAATGCCCCTCCAACTGGTAATTACTAGTGACAAACTCGTCTATCATCCCCGTGCTCCGAGTTTCCCACTTCTACCTCTCTGATGTAATTGTTGATACAAAATGTATTCCGTTCATCTTCCTTTTGATTAAGAAAGTGAAAACAGCTTTTTATAGGTCCCATGTGGCTCAGTTGGTGGAGCATGGTGTTTGCACCAGGGTTGTGGGTTTGATTCCCATTGTGGACTGGGAAAAAAAGGTATGAAAATGTATGCACTCACTACTGTTCGTCGCTTTGGATAAGAACGCCTGCTTAAATGGTCAAAAAAGTAATAATGTGTGTATGGTCAAAAAATAGCAAAACAATCACAAGCCTTCTAATGCCCTCGATGTTTGATGGTATTTCCCCGTCCAAGCACTTGAATGCTCTTAATTCGTATTTACGACTTCACAACTGTTAATTAGCACCTTCAAATTTGGTTATGAACGCAGTCTAAATATGTTCAGTAACTTTTGCCAGTTTTGGAATTGCTCATGGGGAGTCTTGTCAGAGCCTGGTAGACCCTGCACCTGTGCCAAGTATGCTAAGATACAGTATATTGGCATTTGGCAGGAATGGCTGTTTATGCCTAATCCATTTTATTTTGGACCTTTTCAGTGTTTTTTGTTTGTATTGTCAGTCTTTTTGAAAATGTTTGCAAAATATTTTCGCCAACCTTAATTTTGTATCACTTATCAATGAATACACCTAACTTTGTCTCATGACTAGATTTAATCAGTGTGCACCTCTTCAATGAATGATAGGGGGGGGGGTAGAAATGTAGACACAGGAATAGGGACCTACAGTAGAGACCCACTAGGCAAAAACTGGTTGAATCTACATTTTTTGCACATAATTTAAAAAAATCTATATTGTAATGACCCAGCTGGGTCATAAAGTAAAAGAGAGACGGGCACCAGGTGTACAGGCAGAACACAGGTTTATTCCTGAATGGGCTATTGTTCAGGCCACAGCCCACGCCGCTAAACCTCGAACATACACAAATATAACATGTCAAGTCAAGGGTCCCGAACAGAAGAGAGAGAGATGAGACCGTAACCCCTATTTAAGCATTCCAAAGCCCGCGGGATTACCCATCATACCCCCCCAACCAATCTGTCCTGGCATATTTAACCCCTGCTAGCACCCATGAGAACGATAACACACCCACGAACACAGAACACAATACTGGGTCGTTACATAGCCCCCCCCTTTCTAAACCCTAGCCCCTAGGGTTACAAAACAAAATCCTTAAAACGACCCGGAGGTCGGATCAGTCTCTTGTGCCTCCCCTTGACTCTCACTGGTGGACCCCCAGAACACTCATCTGCCCCAATGCCATTTCCAGCGCCCTCCGAAGAGGCAGCCACCGCCCCAGGCTCAGGTTGCGCTAGAGTCTCCTCGCTAGACTGTCCCCGTGTGCTCACATCAGAGTCCTCACTTCCATTCCCTACCGTTTTCCTCCCTCTGTAGGGCGCCAATTGGTCCCGGTGGACCACCACCTTCCTGCTCCGTGGAGGAACCTCCACCCGGTACGTCACCTCCCCCACTCTCTCTATCACCAGGCACGGCCCCACCCAGGCACTGTCCAGCTTTGGGCAACGGCCCTTCTTGCGCGTGGGGTTGTGAAGCCACACGCGTTCTCCCGCTCCAAAGTGCCTCCCCCTAGCGCATGAGTCATAGTGGCGCTTTTGGCGCATTCCTGCGTTCTCGAGTTGCTCTCTTGCGAAGGTGTGAGCCGCTTCTAACCGGTTCTGCAGACGACGAACATAGTTCGGGCCAGGCAAAACCCCGTCGTCGTTATCAGGAGGGTGGCCAAACGTCAGTTCGGCTGTGGTGGGCAACTCACGACCTAACATTAGTAGCGTTGGGGAGCACGCAGTCGATTCTTGAACAGCCAACCTACATGCCATAAGAATAAACGGTAAGTGGGTGTCCCAATCTCTCTGGTGTTTTGAGGTAACGATAGCCAGCTGTTGTGCTAATGTTATGTTAAATCTTTCCACCAGCCCATCACTCTGGGGGTGAAGCGGAGTAGTGCGCGTCTTCTCCGCGCCTAACCGTCTACACAACTCTGAGAACACCCGTGACTCAAAGTTTCTCCCCTGGTCGCTGTGTATAGACTGTGGCACCCCAAACCGACTGATTATTCCCCCTACCAACGCATCAGCTACTGTTTCTGTCTCCTGGTCTGGGAGAGCGTAAGCCTCTGGCCACTTGGTGAAGTAGTCCATAGCAGTTAGAATCCACCTGTTACCGCTGTCTGTGGTTGGAAACGGTCCAACTATGTCTACCCCCAGTCTCTCCATGGGCTCCCCTACTGGGAATTGTTGTAGGAGGGCGTGTGACTGACCTGGAGGTCCTTTATTAGCAGCACACTTGTCGCACTGCCTGTAAAAGTCCTCCACATCCCTCCTGTGCCTGGCCCAATAGAAGCCTTTACGTACGCGCTTTAACGTTTTGGAGACCCCAAAATGCCCTGCGCCTACTCCCCCGTGAAGCTGCTGTAACACGCTCCCTTGCAGCCTTTTGGGAACCACTACCTGCCACGTAATTTCTCCAGTAGCTGGCTTTTTCCACCCCCTCTGGAGCACTCCCTCAGCCACTCTAAGGACTGAGAATTTAGCCCACAGTCCTTTGGTGACTGGTGATAGAGGGGCTACTTCCCCCCACGGCGGTCGTCTTCTCTCTTCCACCCACCCCAGCACAGGACGCAGCTCTGCGTCCTCCTCCTGGCGACGCCTCCACTCCCCGACGTCCATAGCCTCAAGCTCCCGGCACTCTGTCACCCTCAGCTGACTCACCGTGGCGGTGACTCCCTCCTCCATGCACAGTTCCCTCTCTCGCTCCACCCATTTGGCGCAGTACCCACAGCAGTCCTCAGCACATGGGCGGCGGGACAAGGCATCTGCATTGCTGTGGCGAAGGCCGGCCCTGTGCTCCACCTGGAAGTCGTAGGGTTGCAGCTCCTCCAACCAGCGGGCGATCTGACCCTCTGGCTCCTTGAAGAAGAGAAGCCACTGCAGGGCGGAGTGATCCGTCCGCACCACAAACGGCAGTACTTGAAATGGCGTGCTGCTGCCACGACAGCCAAAAGCTCTCTCCTTGTCACGCAGTAGCGTTTTTCAGCCTTATCAAAAGTTCTGCTGTAATAAGCTACTACGTGCTCCCCGTCAGAACCACGCTGAGCCAGCACAGCCCCCAAGCCCTCATTGCTTGCGTCGGTGTCCAGGATAAACGGACGGTTCGGGTCTGGTGAGGACAGGACAGGGGCCTCCACCAGGGCACGTTTGAGGGCCTCAAATGCCCGCTGGTGCTCTTTGGTCCACTGAAAAACAGTGTCCTTCTTGAGAAGGTGGTTCAAAGGAGCTGCTATCCCCGCAAACCCTTTCACAAACCTACGATAGTAGGATGCCAGACCCAGGAAGCTCTTAACCTCTTTTTTTCCCCTTGGAACTGGCCACCCCCTCACAGCCTCCACTTTGTCTGGCATCGTGCTGATGCCCTCACCACCCAGCTGATGACCCAGGAACGCCACCTCCCTTTGCATGAAATGGCACTTTTCCGGGTGTAATTTTAGCCCCGCCACCGAGATCCTCTCCAACACTCGCCTAAATGCCCCCAGTGCCCCCTCAAACGATGTGCCGTGCACCAATATGTCTAGGTACACAACACACTCGTCTTCCGGAACCCCCGCCAGCACTCTGTCCATGAGCCTCTCAAAGGTGGCAGGAGCATTACAAAGCCCGAAGCACAGCACCTTGAACTGCCAATGGCCCCTATCCGTGGAGAAGGCAGTTTTTTCACGTGCCCCAGGCGAGAGGGGCACCTGCCAGTAGCCACTGCGCAGATCAAGGGAAGAGAACCACGAGGACCCTCTGACGTGGTCTAGCGACTCATCGATCCTCGGTATGGGGTAAGAGTCTTTAGTGGTGACAGGATTTAGGCCCCTGTAGTCCGCACAAAACCTAAGTTTACCCCCTTTCTTAGGCACCATGACGACCGGCGCGGACCATGGGCTATCTGATGGCTCAATGAAATCAGCCCGCAACATGTCAGCAATAGCTGTGGCTGCTGCTTCCCTCTTGGCAAGGGGAATGCGACGGGCCGAATTGTAATGGGTTGGTTGTCCCCAGTGTCGATGTCGTGCTGAACCAGGTGCGTTTGCCCTACCTCATCTTCCCCCAAGCGAAGCTATCTTTAAAGTCAAACAGCAGCTGCTTTAACTGTCTCTGTTGTCTCTCATCCAGACCTTGACAGTTTTTCAGCCACACAGCCTCAACGGCGTCGATAACTTCCTCCTTCCCCCCGTCGGGCTGATGGGGTGAAGGAGCCAGTGTGTTTTGGGCTACTGGGCTGCCTGTGCTTGCACCATTATGGGGAGTGAAGGTCATTGCCGCCGGAGACAGCTGCTGGGATGGCACAACGACCAAGGGAGCAGCCGGGACGACCAGTGGAGTTTCGGCAAGCTTGGAGGAAGACGGAGGGACAGCCCTGCCCCCTGCTGGCCCTCCCGAAGGCGACATTCCCACTGTGGGCCCCCGACAGCCTCAAAGTGCCCGAAGCTAAGTCCAACTGAGCCCCACAGTTTTTCAAAAAGTCGATTCCCAGTATACAGGGGTCCTGTACCGCTGCTACCCACACCGGACACCCCACAGTTCTCCCCCACAGTCACAGACAACCGACACTTCCCTAACATGGGGGCTAGCTCCCCCGTGACAGTCCGTAGCTGGACAAGGGTCGGCTCCACCCGCACCCCAACAGGTAGTATGTCTGGTCTCACCAGGGTTACTGTAGAGCCCGTGTCGACCAGGGCCAAACATTCCACCCCCTCTACCTTGACGATGACATTGCAGAAGTCCCCAATGGTGGTACGTCCCACCACAACTACCGGACTAGGAAACACGGTGGCAGCTACACCCTGGGGAAGCAGGTCCCCACCCTCTTGCCTGCGCTGCTGGGTACCTCTTCTGCTTACTGTGGATTCGGGGGCGGAGGGGTGGGCCCACGCTGCCCCCTGCGCGAGAACCCGCTGTCGTTTCCCTGGTGACGGGAGAATCTGCCACACTCCCGCTGAATGTGGCCAGGCTGGCCACAACCCCAGCAGACAATGGGAGTTGATGATGGGATATTTAAACCCTGCTAGCACCCATGAGAACGATAACACACCCACGAACACAGAACACAATACCGGGTCGTTACAATATATATGTGTTGATGTTTAATCAATGTGGAAAACTGATTGGATTAGCAAAAAGTAATTAACGTAAGGTCATTTCGGTTTTTCCACCCAACTTTTAACCTTTTTGTTGATTTCACCTTGAATTCACGTTAGTTGACAATTCAACCAAATATAAATCAAAACTAGACGTTGAACTGACGTCTGTGCCCAGTGGGGATGTTCGTTGTATTGCTCTGATTATTGCGGCTGTCCAGTATACTTTATCTCTTCCCTTGGTCCCTCCCTCTCTTCAGTCTCCCGGACTCGAGCGGCTGTCCAGTATACTTTATCTCTTCCCTTGGTCCCTCCCTCTCTTCAGTCTCCCGGACTCGATTGCAGCGCGAGAGACGAGATGGATGGTCTCTGAACGTTTGCGATCCATCCAGTGGTACATTATAATGTTTGAGAGCTATCCAAAACAACGCAGTTGTGAATTCATCATAATGTGTCCGTGTAAGCTCGTATACCTTACCTCATTGAGATAAAATGTAGTAAATGTTTTATTACCTGAATGGATATGGAATGTTCATGAAGAGCGCGCAAAGGAGTCGCGTTGATTGATTAATCGGATCTTGAATGTGAGTAACAGCAATATAATATATTACTTGCATGGGTACATTTAACTGTTTTTCCACCGATATGCAAATCAAACTAAGTTTGTGATCTTACTGAGGCATAATAATGACATCATTCTCTCGTAGGCTACTGCTATTCCACCTAGAAATATTTACCCAATTCATAGGTTGTACTATAGCCTTCACTCCAAACTGTGATGTTTTTTATAAAAAAAATATAATGAAACCTGCACTTGTTTCTAAGAACCAAAGATTTGGCAGAAATTGAATTTTTATGAATTAGCCTATCCTGAAATGATTTAATTGATTTCAATGCCACTGCCAATACTGATAATTTAGTAACAGTGACCAATTTGGTGAGCTATCAACATTTTAAAGTTCTCATCTTGGAATCAAACTAGAGTTTTAACACATGAAGAGGAGCTAGTTTGTTTAAGAATTTATGTATGTACTCCTACAAGAGATTGCATTAGAAGATATCGAAAGACAAATCGATGCTCTCAGGTTGAACTAAAAGTATACAGATTAATTGAATATTACATCCACTAACATATTCTCACTCTACACTATCAGGCCCAAGTTGAATGCCAAATTGCACTTCTACCTCCACAACCATGATATATTACAGTGGTGCCTGGTCAGGTAGGAGCTGTGTCAGAGTTGTTTCTAAGCTCTTCTCCTGAGGCAGACTTATTTTTCCTCAGTGAACAGCTGCAGGAATATCTCTCAGTGTCATTCCTTGGGGTTGAATCTACTCCTAGTCCACCAGACATCAAACTACAAAAGGCTATTTCATGAGGCAGAATTAACAAGTTAACTAAGAAACAGTTCAGAATGTCCTTATTGTCCTCAGCAAATCTGAAATCAGGTTTCTTCTTTCTCACAATAATGGTTTAATTACTTTATATCTGACTGCACAGGCTTAGGGTAAACACACACACACACGCACACACACACATACACACACACACTGCTCTGTCAGGCTGTTAGGTAGGATGGCAATACCATATCTTATTACAGTAATCATCCACCAGTATCCAGAGGTGTTTGATGTCTGAAGTAGGGGTACAATCTGTCGATCTGCCAGATGTCAGAGCACCCACTGTTTCCTTCTGACATTTTGTGGTAGGCTATTGCTCAGGGCTCTGACATGAGTCCATGTCAGATAGACAGATGACCTTTGGATAAATCTGTCTCTGTTGACTCATGTTGACATACACTTAAAGTGCCTTTGAGCAAGCAATGGGGTAAAAAAGTAATAAATACACGTTTTATTGTCACATACACCGGATAGGTGCAGTGAACATTTTTGTTTTACAGGATCAGCCATATATGGCGCCCCTGGAACAAATTAGGGTGAAGTGTCTTGCTCAAGTGCACAGCCACAGAGTTTTCCACCTTGTCGGCTCGTGTATCCAAACCAGCAACCTTTCGGTTACTGGCCAAATGCTCTAACTGCTAGGCTACCTGCTGAGAGGTGGGTGGGGAAGTTGGTGGACCTCACCTCAACGCTGTCTCCCCAGACCCTGTTTTTCCTAGTATGTGTCCTACCCTAGAGGCTGACTCACTATACTAGAGGATTCGTGGTCGCCCATAGGGTGAGAAAAGGTCTGGAGATTTTGAGACGCCAAGGCTATGCTTCTCTTGGCAGTATGTTGGACACTAAGGTAATGTTGAAAGCATGCAAAGAGAGATTGCTATGGTGTAGCTTACCCTGCCATCCAGGGTAAATTGGGGAAAAATATTTCCAGTCATTTTAGGAATAGCTTTTGTGTGTGTTTGTATGTGTGTGTGTATATGTGTGTGTGTGTGTGTGTGTGTGTGTGCGCACCAGTTTGTCTTGGAGGACCACACTCAGAACCATAGCAGTGGTGATGACAGTGTGTGTCTCTAAACAGTTTCACAGTGAGACACTGCTGACACCAGTCCAGGGACGAGGAGATGCCAGGTGGAATGATAGATAGACTTCCTGATAGAAGCTTCAGTGTGAGGCTTTGCAGCTACACAGTGCCACCTTCGTGGAGTACAGTAGTACCGCAGACCTCCTTGGAAAGCTTCTGCTCTTTTCAATCCTCCATATAGCTAGCTACATCCTGGGATTGATACAGTCTTAGAAAAAAGGGTTCCAAAAGGGTTCTTTGGCTGTCCCCATAGGAGCAACCTTTTTGGTTCCAGGTAGAACCCTTTTTGGTTCCAGGTAGAACCCTTTCCTACATGGAACCCTGAAATGTTCTACCTGGAACCAAAAGGGTTCTACTGTACCTAGAACCAAAAAGGGTTCTTCAAAGGTTTCTCATATGGGGACAGCCAAAAAAACCTTTTAGGTTTTAGATAGCACCTTGGGAACATTCCTAGAACATTAGATAATATTCCCAGTAAGTTCTAGTTAGGGCTTTATCAAACATTAGGATGATAACATCTCAAAAACATTCAAATAATATTTTATTTTTCTTCAAATAATGTTTTGAATGAAATATCCTTGGAATGTTCTCCTAACATTCACTAAAATGTTGTGCACAACATCTGTAACAACCACCACAGAACATTCCCCCAAAAGTTCTCATTCGGTTTCTAGGTGATGTAATAACACAATGTACGAGTAATGTTTTCCCAGTAAACCAAAATTGGTTCTGTGAAAGTTCTCAGATCATTCGTTAGGTTGCAAATGTTCTCAAAACACAAAAACTGTCCAGTCGTGCTGATGATTATACCATGTGTGTATAAAACTTTCGCCTGATATTGCAAGAACGTTTCTAGAATACATTAAATCTGTTCTTTAAAAGGTTCCCAGAATGTTTCATTAGGTTGTGGGAAACATCTGGTGAGAATATTGTGGGGACTTCACATAAGATACTGTATATTCCCAAAACATTAAAACCATCCAGTTGTGTGGATGATTCTACAATTTTCATTTAGGGTGCAAAAAACACAATCAACATGTGAAGTTCATAGGAGCATATCAAAATTGGTGTCAAATGAAAGCTAAGTCAAAATTTTTCTTTGGAAATGAAGGCATACTGTAGATACATTTTTCAACCATTTTCCATCTTAAAAATGTGGCTTAAGTAATGGCTTTGATTTCTGGTCAAACAGATGGAAAAGGGGTCTTCCAGAAAAAGTCGTAAAAGGTATCAGAAATACATCACAACACAAAATGATTGACTTAAAGACCCCTGCCAACCAATATCAACACATATTTCATTTTGGAGAAATTGCTTTTCTTCTGTAAATGTAAGAAATATTGCCATGTGCCTTGTAATTCCGTTACCAAAAACCCACATATCTTTAAGCTATACAATAAGGCCATGACAACAACAAGACAACAGCCACACAGTGGCGGAATAAATTCAACTACACATACGTTTGTTTCATCACAAAACCGAAGAGCAACATCTGTCTGGTGAAGTCCACAAAGCAAATATTGCATGTAACAAACAGTTATATGACCTGCAGCATCGTCAACAAGTTAATGTTGTCAACAGTTTACTAAACAACTACTGATTTAGAACCACGGAGTTACTGCAAGTCAGCACAAAGACAGCAGGAGCACTGCCTCCGCTATTCTAGCACCATTTCAACTTAAACATTTAAACAACAAATATGCTTAGTTTAGTACACTGAAAACAAACTTAAAGATACCAAAAACTATTTAGTCCAATCAATGTTGCTAATGTGGCTGTCCATGGTACTGATTTCTGTCGGTCTGTGTGTGTGTGTGTGTGTGTGTGTGTGTGTGTGTATGTGTGTGTGTGTGTGTGTGTGTGTGCATGCTTGCGTGCACAAGTAAAAAAAAAAGTGGACTCACCCTAATTGTAGACTAGTTTAACGTCAATGCCTTCCTCCTCTCTCTCATGTTGGCATAACGGTCTATAGCTCTGTACACTTTTACTTTTTGTTTTCATAGGCTACCTAGCTGAAATACTTGCTAGTCTAACTTCCTCGCATGGGCAACAATGACCAGCTAAGTTAGCTAGCTGGTCAACGTGAGCCTACTAGGCTACATCTAGGCTACATATTGAACTTCAATCGTCTCAGGCCAGTGGCACAGTATATTAATTTATGGTTAGATCAGAATCGCTGTCACAATCATTAGCCTGTACAGAGAATTAAGTTAAAACCACAAGTCCAAATCCCCATCTCCATCCATGGCTTAGGAAAAAGCCGATTTAGCAAGCTAGCTACTGCAGGACCAGAAACAGACACGTTTTTCTGACAATGATGATGTTTTGCTCAGGATGGGATTTAATTGGTGTGAAGAGAAATCCAAACTGGCCTCCCTTGGGAGAGCGTTTTCCTGTACCAGGACAACCCACAGTTGAGCTCAGCTCAATGCTATTGGCTAATTATTTTATACTTTTTTTATCACGGGAGGCCAAATGCTTGATGGCATCAATCAATCAAATGCTACGGCGACAACATGTCATACTCTTTTGTTCCAGACAGTATCAGATACATGGGCTACACATACTGAGACAGATGGGTGCTCTTTCCCTCGCTCTGATGATTTATCTGGTGAGATTCAGCCACTTGTGAATTGACGGAAAATTATGAAAACACAGAGAGACGAAAGAGCAAATTTTTTTTTTTTTTTTTTTTATTGGTCAAATGTTTGGAGAAGCCTGGCTTCCCTTGGCATCCAAGTGTTAAACAATCAAAATATATTTTATATTTGAGATTCTTCAAATAGCCACCATTTGCCTTGATGACAGCTTTGCCCACTCTTGGCATTCTCTCAACCAGCTTCACCTGGAATGCTTTTCCAACAGTCTTGAAGGAGTTCCCACATATGCTGAGCACTTGTTGGCTGCTTTTCCTTCACTCTGCCGTCCGACTCATCCCAAACCATCTCAATTGGGTTGAGGTCAGGGGATTGTGGGGGCCAGGTCATCTGATGCAGCACTGCATCACTCTCCTTTTTGGTAAAATAGCCCTTACACAGCCTGGAGGTGTGTTGTGTCAGCCCAAACCAGATGGGATGGCGTATCGCTGCAGAATGCTGTTGTAGCCATGCTGGTTAAGTGTGCCTTGAATTCTAAATAAATCACAGACAGTGTCACCAGCAAAACACTCCCACACCATAACACCTCCTCCATGCTTTACGGTGGGAACTACACATGCGGAGATCATCCGTTCACCCACACGGGTCTCACAAATACACGGCGGTTGGAACTAAAAATCTCCAATTTGGACTCTTTCCACCGGTCTAATGTCCATTGCTCGTGTTTCTTGGCCCAAGCAGTTCTCTTCTTCTTATTGGTGTCCTTTATCAGTGGCTTCTTTGTAGCACTTCGACCATGAAGGCCTGATTCACACAGTCCCCTCTGAACAGTTGATGTTGAGATGTGTCTGTGACTTGAACTCTGTGAAGCATTTATTTGGGCTGCAATTTATGAGGCTGGTAACTCTAATGAACTTATCCTCTGCAGCAGAGGTATCTCTGGGTCTTCCATTCCTGTGGCGGTCCTCATGAGAGCCAGTTTCATCATAGCGCTTGATGGTTTTTGCGACTGCACTTGAAGAAACTTTCAAAGTTCTTGAAATGTTCCGTATTGACTGAACTTCATGTCTTAAAGTAATGATGGACTGTCGTTTCTCTTTACTTATTTGAGCTGATCTTGCCATAATATGGACTTGGTCTTTTACCAAATAGGGCTATCTTCTGTATACACCCCTACCTTGTCACAACACAACTGATTGGCCCAAACGCATTAAGAAGGAAATAAATTCCACAAATGAACTTTTAAGAAGGCACACCTGTTAATTGAAATGCATTCCAGGTGACTACCTCATGAAGCTGGTTGAAAGAATGCCAGGAGTGTGCATAGCTGTCATCAAGGCAAAGGATGGCTATTTGAAGAATCTCAAATATGAAATATATTTTGATTTGTTTAACACTTTTTTGGTTACTACATGATTCCATATGTGTTATTTCATAGTTTTGATGTCTTCACTATTATTATACAATGTAAAAAACAGTAAAAATAAAGAAAAACCCTTGAATGAGTAGGTGTGTCCAAACTTTTGACTGGTAGTGTATGTTTCACAAGTTTGGATAGCACTGTACAATACAGTGAGTAGAGCACAGTATATAGTACAGTACAATACAGTACAGTAAAGAAAAGTAGAGTATAGTAGAGTAGAGTGCATTATATTGTACTGTATACTACTGTACTGAACTATACTCTACTGTACTGAACTCTACTGTACTGTACTCTACTGTACTCTACTGCACTGTAGTGAACTTTACTCTACTCTACTCTGCTGTGGAGTATTGTACTGCACTGTACTCTACTGTGCTCTCCTTTTGCTGCGCTGTGATGTCAAAACTTGTGAAACATGAGGAGAATGACATTCATATCCATAATGATGCATTTCTGTGTAGTACAGATCAGGGACCCATGATGTAATTCTGTTTCCGTAATTCCGTTATCGGGTGTAAATCCACTTCACTTACTGTAGTTCAATAACTAACATTTATTTTTTCAAACTCAAAGTGCCATGTTATAGCTGACACCCCATTATTTCTGCAGACATCTTTGAATCTTAATTCCGAGCAGATATTTAACAGAGTTTTTGGACAACGTAATCACATAAAAACCTGAGGGAGATTTTAGTGTAATTCCGTTACCAACGTTTGCATCTACACAGTTCTTCCACTAAATTAGTTTTTGTACATTTGTCAGTGGAAACTGTTAAAAGTAGTCCTTGTGCATAGAGTTGTATGGTTTGTTAAGCTTTGAAATCATAGTTTTTTGTTTGGCATACATTTAAAAGTAAAAAAACGGTGTCAAAGCGTAATTCCGTTACAGTGGAATTGCCCCAATGGATTGTCTGTTGCCTTCTTATGCTTTCCACATTCAGTCGTAGTTTCACTGCTTCTGGATACCCCCTTTCCCCATCTGTCGTCTTCCCCCTGTCCTCTTCCCCCCTCACTGAAAATGCACGTGTTAAACAGTAGTAGGAACCTTTCAACATTTCTCTGCTTGTTATGATGTGTCACGGTCCCACACTTCAACAGAAACATACAGAGCTCAGCTCAAAACCACAGCTGGGTGCCATATGTCTCAGTACTGGACTGCAATTACTGGTCCTGAACTAGTCAAGACCTCATAGATGAACATAGTGTCTGTTGGGAATTACTCTAATTACACTAGGCTAATTCTCCTTATCTCTCAAGTTATGGGAAATGGAAATACAATATGGCTCTTTAGTGTCCTTTCAAGCCCCCAAGTTTTTTGTTGCTCATGTGTTATGTAATAGTTGCTGCTGGTAAGAGTCTTTAGTTGAATATATATTCAAGCCATATCAATGGGGTTGTGAGTTAATTAATTTACAGACACAACACTCATACTGCACATGTCAGGAGTTCATATATTGATGATCATTGTGGTTGTATGTTCCTTCAATTATCAGACATGAAAGTGAAAGCCTGATGTTAACATAGTTCAGTTCTCTTTTTCTGTAACTAAAATAATGGTGTACCAATGAGTTACATTAATCAGACTTCCAGATCTCTGTGTTCTAAGAATACATTTTAATTTCCCTGTCAACATCTAGTCAGACTGACTGTGGGCCAGGCCTACAGCTATGTACAGTACACTACCTGGATGCACTTACTCTCAATGGAGGATGATGATGGGCTCCCGAGTGGCGCAGTGGTCTAAGGCACTGCATCTCAGTGCTTGAGGCGTCATTACAGACCCCCTGGTTTGATTCCAGTCTGTATCACAACCGGCCGTGATTGGGAGTCCCATAGGGCGGCGCACAATTGGCCCAGCATCGTCCGGGTTTGGCCGGTGTAGGCCGTCATTGTAAATAAGAATTTGTTCTTAACTGACTTGCCTAGTTAAATAAAGGGAAAATAAATAAAATTAAATGGAGGATGTGCTGTTATTCCAAAGCGTTTCATGCCTTATTCCCGCAGTGCCTAGATTTTACTTATGGGTTTGCACAATATAAATCACAAGTTTGCTCTTGTGCAATTGTTCAGTGTTTTTATGCTGTCTCTTTCCCATTCCCAGAGAATAAGACTGTCTGGTCTACTGCCAATAGCCCCTCACAGAGTGTACTGTACCAAGACATTCCTCTGGAAGTGGTAAACATGTAGATAGCTGTATTACTCTTCTGACTACTCTGCTAAGTCTCTGGAATGACAGAGTATTAACAGATAGATGGACTGCACAACAGTCAGGCAAGAGTGATCTACATTCAGTCAACGGGAGAGGAAGGAGCAATGTAGAAGGGGTACAGCAGATGGGGTGTAAGGGGAGAGAGGACATCGCCTTGGCCTGGGTTTTGTGGTGGAAAAGAGAAGACTGCTAGATATTGGACGCAATATTTTTCATTTCATATTTTATCTGACATAATGGCATTATTGATAACCCACTCTCTATAACATTTTATTTCCTCCTCCTTTTTAGTAGTCAATCATCCCCAAAGCAGATATTTGTGAAGGCTGTGAATACTGAGAATATATTATATTTTTCACACTCCCATTCCAGAACACGGAGATGGATGAAGTCGAATACTTTAAACGAAGGAGACATCCCCTATGATAGCACATTTTGTCTTTGAAAGCCTACCTAGGAATCCCACTGGGCTGCTGCCTGTCACATTCTCCTACAGCACAGAGAGGGGGTGAAGATGGGTCTGATTGCTCTGTCTGTGTGTGTGTGTGTGTTTTTTTTTTGTTTATGGATGAATGTGAGTGAGTGAGGGGATGGAATACAGTGCATTCGGAAAGTATTCAGACCCTTTGACTTTTTCCACATTTTGTTACGTTACAGCCTTATTCCGAAATGGATTAAAATGTCCCCCCCCTCATCAATCTACATACAATTCCCCATAATGACAAAGCAAAAACAGGTTTTTAGACATAAAAAACAGAACTATCACATTTACATAAGTATTCAGACCCTTTACTCAGTACTTTGTTGAAGCACGTTTGGCAGCGATTACAGCTTTGAGTCTTTTTGGGTATGACGCTACAAGCTTGGCACGCGTGTATTTGGGGAATTTCTCCCATTCTCCTTTACAGATCCTCTCAAGCTCTGTCAGATTGGATGGGGAGCGTCGCTGCACAGCTATTTTCAGGTCTCTCCAGAGATGTTTGATCGGGTTCAAGTCCGGCCTCTGGCTGGGCCACTCAAGGACATTCAGAGACTTGTCCCGAAGCCACTCCTGCGTTGTCTTGGCTGTGTGCTTAGGGTCGTTGTCCTGTTGGAAGGTGAACCTTTGCCCCTTTCTGAGGTCCTGAGCGCTCTGGAGCAGGTTTTCATCAAGGATATCTCTGTGCTTTACTCCGTTAATCTTTCCCTTGATCCTGACTAGTCTCCCAGTCCTTGCAGCTGAAAAACATCCCCACAGTATGATGCTGCCACCACCATTCTTCACCTTAGGGATGGTGCCAGGTTTCCTCCAGATGTGACACTTGGCATTCAGGCCAAAGAGTTCAATCTTGGTTTCATCAGACCAGAGAATCTTGTTTCTTATTGTCTGAGAGTCCTTTAGGTGCCTTTGGGCAAACTCCAAGCGAGCTGTCCAGTGCCTTTTACTGAGGAGTGGCTTCCGTCTGACCATTCTACCATAAAGGCCTGATTGGTGGAGTGCTAAAGAGATGGTTGTCTATCTGGAAGGTTCTCCCATCTCCACAGAGGAACTCTGGAGCACAGTCTGAGTGACCATCCGGTTCCTGGTCACCTCCCTGACCAAGGCCCTTCTCCCCCGATTGCTCAGTTTGTCCGGGCGGCCAGCTCTAGGAAGAGTCTCGTGGTTCCAAACTTCTTCCATTTAAGAATGATGGAGGCCACTGTGTTCTTGGGGACCTTCAGTTCTGCAGAAATATTTTTGTACCCTTCCCAAGATCTGTGCCTCGACACAATCTTGTCTCAGAGCTCTATGGACAATTCCTTTGACCTCATGGCTTGGTTTTTGCTCTGACATTTACTTGTCAACTGTGGGACCTTATGTAGACAGGTGTGTGCCTTTCCAAATCATATCCAATCATTTGAATTTACCACAGGTGGACTCCAATCAAGTTGTAGAAACATTTCAAGGATGATCAATGGAAACAGGATGCACTTGAGCTCAATTTGGCTGGTCCTCACTACATGTTCGTCGTCAAACCCACTGGCTCCAGGCCATCTATAAATCACTGCTAGGCAAATCCCCGCCTTATCTTAGCTCATTGGTCACCTTAGCAGCACCCACCCGTAGTCTGCGCTCCAGCAGGTATATCTCACTGGTCATTCCCAAAGCCAACACCTCCTTTGGCCGCCATTCCTTCCAGTTCTCTGCTGCCAATGACTGGAACGAATTGCAAAAATCTCTGAAGCTGGAGACTCTTATCTCCCTCAATAACTTTAAGCATCAGTTGTCAGAGCACCTTACCGATCACTGCACCTGTACACAGCCCATCTGAAATTAGCCCACCCAACTACCTCATCCCTATATTGTTATTTATTTTGCTCTTTTGCACCCCAGTATCTCTATTTGCACATAATCTCTTGCACATCTAGCATTCCAGTGTTAATACTATTGTAATTATTCTGCACTATAGCCTATTTATTGCCTTACCTCCATAACTTGCTACATTTGCACACACTGTATATATATTTTCTGTTGTATTTCTGACTTTATGTTTTTTTTTACCCCATATGTAACTCTGTGTTGTTTTTATTGCACTACTTTGCTTTATCTTGGCCAGGTCGCAGTTGTAAATGAGAACCTGTTCTCAACTGGCTTACCTGGTTAAATAAAGGTGAAAAAAAAAAGGGTCTGAATACTTATGTAAATAAGATATTTCGTTTTTTATTTGTAAGACATTTGCAAACATTTCTTAAAACCTGTTTTTGCTTTGTGTGTATATTCATGAGTAAAATGTTTTCTTTAATCAATTTTAGAATAAAGCTTTAACATAACAAAATGTGGAAAAAGGGAAGGGGTCTGAATACTTTCCGAAATAAATGTACATGTGACTGCATAACCTATTCCACATGAAATAGACCGATATTCATTTTTACACATGAAAATTTAAATCTGCCTTCTTGATATCTACCATTTTATATTAATTACAATCAACATTTAATGTCGGACTGTCACAGCAGTGTGTCTTTCTGGCGGTAGTCCCTCTCTCTTCAACATGTCTGAGGATTGGGCATGGAGAAAGACCAGGGGGAACAATCAGAGGGACAAATACTGACAGGTGGAAAATGTGATGGAATGGAGTAGGGAGTGGTGTGCGTGCGTGCATGTGTGTACCTTGGTGGACAAATGTGTGTGGGCAGTGGCACAGGGAGAGAGACCTGCTGTAATTGGCTCTTGGAGGCTGAGAAAGTAAAACATGAGATTTGGGGCTGCAGGGTTTCCATGGCCCTGAGTCTGTAGGCATCTGGCTTGTAACGGCATAGTATTAAAAGGTGGAGATCTGCTGCATCCCTCAGGCTGAGCTATTTTTTACATTTCCTGTTGTGTATTCAGGTTCATTCCGTGCCCTCCTTTGTGTGGTGGGTCGGGTGGGTTTTACATTAACTCATTCCCCAGCAGCAGGGCTGAACTCTAACCCAGATGGAGTGGATCATTGCCATACCCGTCGACAGCCCACATCTTGACGAGACACCCTCCACCCTGTCCCATTAATCACACTGGCAATGTCGAGTGTTACATTTTTTTTTTTAACCGTTATTTTACCAGGGAGGACATAGAGACCTAGGTCTCTTTTTCAAATGTGCCCTGCACAATACAACACAAATATACACATTAAAATACAAAAACACAGTCAAGGGAAGCGCAAGTCAAAAATCACAAATCACCCTGAAAAACTGTTACATTCCTCCACAAATAATTCCCCAATCAATACTCTAAACTGCACGAACGCCACCAGAACATTAAGATTAAATGTATTTAGAATGTTGTTATTGTAACAATGATGCTGGGAGCCAGGAAGCATGTGCAGTTGGTGAGTTTAATAAAGAACATAGAGTGATGCAAAACAAGAGAAGCGTCTGGACATGAACACAGAATCAATACTGCCTGAAGAGTGATGCTAGGGAGTGCTAGATAAAGGGAAAGTAATCAGGGTAGTGATGAAGTCCAGGTATGCCTCATGATGGGGCGCAGGTGTGCGTAATGAGGGTTGCCAGGTGTGCGTAATGATGGTTTGCCAGGACTGGTGGTTAGTAAACTGGCAACGTCGAGCACCAGAGCGAGTGAGCGGGAGTAGACGTGACAGTTCCCCCCCGCCCCCCCGGATGCGCGGCTCCAGCCGCAGGACTGCGCCGGCCAGGGTGACGGCCCCGAGGGCGAGGTGCGGTCTGGTCCGGACGCCGAAGGTGGAAATCTCGGATGATGTTGGGATCTAGAATGTTGTCCACCGGAACCCAACAGGTACTGGAGCCGACCCTCACAACATCGGGAGTCCTGGAGGGATCTGACGGCATAGGCGGGGCTTTCTTCGATGTCCAGGGGAGGCGGACGGGTGTCGTAGGGGCCTGAGGAGGGAAACATGAAAGAGGGTGAGATTCTGTAATTAGTGGGGAGCTGTAATTTATATGTTATCTCGTTGACCCTCCAGAGGAGGGCCCCACAGACCCGGAGCTCAGCTTCTTACAGGACAGGCAGAGTGGGAGGTTCCTAGTGGAGAGCCAGACGCGATCACCAGGATGGAACATGGGAGCCTCATTGCGGTGGCGATCCGCCTGCTCCTTCTGGTGGCGGACGGCACGTTGGAACCTCACGTGGGCATTGATCCAAACCTCTTCTGCATGCCTGAACCACTCGTCCACCGCAGGGGCTTCGGTCTGACTTGGGGTCCACAGAGCCAGGGCAGGCTGATAACACACTGGAAGGGAGTCAGCCCTGTGGAGGAGGGACGCAATGAATTCTGAGTGTACTCCGCCCAGGGAAGGAATCGGGCTCGCTCCCCCTGCCGGTCCTGTCAGTGACTCCTCAGGAACCTCCCCAGCTCCTGGTTCATCCTCTCCACCTGCCCGTTAGACTGAGGCCGGTACCCGGAAGTGAGGCTGACCGTGACCCCCAGCTTCTCCATGAAGGCTTTCCATACCTGTGATGTGAATTGGGGGCCACGGTCAGAGACGATGTCCTCCAGAAGAACATAGTGCCGGAAGACCTGCTGGAACAGTGCCTCAGCAACCTGGAGACCGGTAGGGAGACCAAAGAGGGATAAAATGGCAAGATTTAGAGAATCTGTCCACAACCACCAAAATGGTGGTGAAACCATCAGAGGAGGGGAGATCAGTGACAAAATCAATGGACAGATGAGACCAAGGACGCTGAGGCACGGGAAGGAGTTTCCCTGCTGGAGCGTTCCGGGGAGATTTAGTTTGGGCATATACGGAACAGGAGTTGACGTAGCGAGTGACGTCCTTCGCCAAGGTAGGCCACCAGTACTTTTCGGAGATAGATTGAATAGTGCGGGAGATACATGGATGTCCAGCAATGACAGCTGTGTGCGCCCAGGTCAGCAGCTGATCCCTTATCACTGTGGGAATGTAGATGCGCTCAGGAGGACAGGTGGTGGGTGCGGGATCCCTCTCCAGGGCCTGGCGAATGTCCACATCTATGTCCCAGACCACGGGGGCAACAACTCGAGAGGGTGGAATTATGGGTGCACTCAAGGCAGGAACCTCTTCCGAATCGTAGAGATGGGACAGGGCATCGGCTTTGGTGTTCTTTGAACCTGGGCGATATGTCAGAGTGAAGTCAAATCTAGTGAAATCAAACGGCCCACCTTGCTTGGCGCGGTTTCAGCCACCTCGCTGTCTGTATTTTCTCCAGGTTCCGATGGTCGGTGAGGATGAGAAATGGGTCCTTGGCGCCCTCCAGCCAGTGTCTAAACTCCTCTCTAAAGCCAACTTCACCGCCAGGAGCTCCCGATCGCTGACATCATAGTTCCTCTCTGCAGGAGAGGTTCTTTTGAGTAATATGCACAAGGATACAATTTCTGTGGATTACCTTGTCGTTGGGACAGGACAGCCGCCACACCCACTTCTGAAGCATCCACCTCCACCACGAAGGGCAGCGTAGGATCTGGGTGTTTGAGCAATGGGGCGGAGGTGAAACGTCCCTTCAGTAGGCGGACGGCTTCGTCAGCTGCAGGACTCCACCCTAACTTACGGGGACCACCCTTGATGAGAGAGGTGAGAGGAGAGGTGATAGAGCTAAAGTTCTTGATGAAATGGTGGTAGAAGTTGGCAAACACCAAAAATCGTTGTAACCCCTTTATGGTGGTTGGGACTGGCCATGACCTGACAGCATCTACCTTCTTACCGTCCATCATCACTCCTTGCAGGCCGATCTGGTAACCCAGAAAGGAGACAGCCTCCTGATGGAATTGGCACTTCTCCGCTTCTACATGTAGGTGGTTAGCCAGGAGGCGTTCCAGGACTACTCGGACGTGAGCGATGTGATCATCCAAGTTAGCCGAGTATACCAGGATGTCGTCGATATACACAACCACCTGGCTTCCGAGCATCACCAAGTACTCGTAGTGACCAGACACTGTGCTGAAAGCTGTCTTCCATTTATCCGCCTCCCAGATGCGGATATGATTGTAAGCACTCCGCAGGTCCAATTTGATAAAGAACCGGGCCCCGCGGAGCTGTTCGATCTCTGCTGGCACCATCGGGAGAGGGTAACAGTATTTAGTGGTGATGGCATTCAGACCTCTGTAATCAATGCACGGGCATAACCCTCCATCCTTCTTTGCCACGAAGAAGAAGCCCGCCGACGCAGGAGAGGTGGACGTGCGGATGAAACCTTGTTGGAGCGCCTCAAGGATGTACTCCTCCATAGCCTTAGTTTCAGCCACCGACAGAGGGTAGATGCGGCTGCGCGAGGGCGCAGAGCCTGCAAGCAGGTAAATGGCACAGTCCCAGGGGTGATGAGGAGGGAGACAGGTGGCGCTGGTCTTGGAAAAAACCTCCCGAGGTCTTGGTATACCTCCGGGATGTTGGGCTGAAGGGCAACCACAGGACTCTCAACCGACGTGGAACCACAGGGGAAGGGAAAGCAGGTCCTCCGGCATTTGGGTGCCCAGTCTGTGATTGTTATGGCTTTGGAGCTATGGGAGGCCGAGGATGATCTTGTGTATGGGTGCACTGATGATAAGGAAGGGAAGGCTTTCTTGATGTATGGACTCCACGGTGAGGGTGAGTGGTGTTGTGATGTGTGTGATAATCCCAGATCCCTGTGGTCGATTATCCAGCGCTTAAACCGGAAACGGAGAGTGGCTATGAGGTTATGTTCAGGGAGGAGGCAAGGACCTGGTCAATCAAATTCCCTGCGGCACCGGAATCCACTAGAGCTGTAGAAACAATGCATGAGGCACAGCCAGCTAGTGAAATCGATAATAAAAAGGGTTTGGTGGAAAGTGATTATGATGGAATACTCAAGCCTAACCCAGGAGACGGATGATCACAGGGCCGTCCCTCTGCTCTCGTGGACCCCGGGATGGAATGTACCGGACACCATTGAAGCTGGTGCCCTTCTTGACCGCAATAGGGACAGAGCCCCAGCTATCTCCGATGGCGTTGCTCAGCTGCGGGGAGGCGTGTGGCCCCTACCTCCATGGGTTCAGGCTCTGACTCAGAACGGTCAACGAAGGAGGGAGAGAGGCGATGGGGGTGCCGACGCTCCCGAAGCAGGTTATCCAGACGGATGGCCATCGCGATGAGTGCGTCCAAGGAGAGGGTGTCGTCTTGGCATGCCAACTCCGTCTGGACCTTTTCACGCAGTCCTCTTCTGAATAGGTTGCGGAGTGCCGGCTCATTCCATCCGCTGGATGCTGCCACTGCCCGGAAGGTGTACTCCGCAGTGGTCTGGCCATCCTGCCATAGTTGGAGTAGGCGCTCACCCCCCTCTCTGCCCTCTGGTGGATGATTTAAGACTCCTCTGAACAGAGCCATGAAGCCCTCATAGGAACCCAGCCCTCCTCTCCTCTCTCCCAGACGGCCATAGCCCACTCCAATGCCAATCCGGTCAGCAGGGAAATAACTGTGGCAACCTTGGACCTCTCGGTGGTGGGGGCTCCCATCTGATGAGCGAAATAGAGGGAGCACTGGAGTAGGAAGCCACGGCATTTGGATGGAGTCCCGTCATATTTGTCCGGGAGGGACAAACGGGCATTGCTGACCTGGGCGGACTGCTGGATGGGCTGGGGTGCTGGCTCGCTGGGTCGACTCGTGGGAGAGAATCCTCCGCTGGTTGGAGGTGACGCCCCTCGGGTAATGTCGAGACATTGAAGAACGCAGAGGACCTCATCCATAGCCGTCCCCAGTTGCGCCAGCTGGTTGTGGTGTTGACGAAGTGGATGTCCCTGTTCACCGACCATCTGGGAGGTGTCTTGATTCCCTGCTGCTTCCATTTTTTGAGGCAGTTTTCTGTAACAATGACGCTGGGAGTCAGGAAACAGGGGCAGTTGGTGAGTTTAATAAAGAACATAGAGCGATACAAAACAAGAGCAGCATCTGGACATAAACAGAACCAATACTGCCTGAAGAGTGATGCTAGGGAGTGCTAGATAAAGAGGAAGAAATCAGGGTATTGATGAAGTCCAGGTGTGTAAATGTAATGTAAATCTCCCTTCCCTCCACCATCACCACCAGTACCAGTACCAGTACCACCACTGTCCTCTCATCCCATAAACACTGTCTTTGCATGCTGGATACTGCATACTGGAACTACACCTTGTGGAGATGACCTCAAACACATTGCATTTTTGTTGTATTTTTTACTTAGCTCAAAAGCATTTAAGTGCATTCGGAAAGTATTCAGACCCCTTCTCTTTTTCCACATTTTGTTACGTTACAGCCTTATTAAATACCTTTTTCCCTCATCAATCCACACACAATACCGCATAATGACAAAGCGAAAACAGGTTTTAATAAATTTTTGCAAATGTATAAAAAAAAAACGGAAATACCTTATTTACATAAGTATTCAGACCCTTTGCTATGAGACTCGGAATTGAGCTCAGGTGCATCCTGTTTCCATTGATCATCCTTGAGATGTTTCTACAACTTGATTGGAGTCTACCTGTGGTAAATTCAATTGATTGGACATGATTTGGAAAGGCATACACCTGTCTATATAAGGTCCCACAGTTGACAGTGCATGTCAGAGCAAAAACCAAGCCATGAGGTCGAAGGAATTGTCCGTAGAGTTTTGAGACAGGATTGTGTCGAGGCACAGATCTGGGGAAGGGTTCCAAAAAATGTCTGCAGCTTTGAAGGTCCCCAAGAACACAGTGGCCTCCGTCATTCTTAAATGGAAGAAGTTTGGAACCACCAAGACTCTTCCTACAGCTGGCCTCCTGGCCAAACTGAGCAATCGGGGGAGAAGGGCCTTGGTCAGGGAGGTGACCAAGAACTCACTTTGACAGAGTTCCAGAGTTCCTCCTCGGAGATGGGAGAAACTTCCGGAAGGACAACCATCTCTTTAGCACTCCACCAATCAGGCCTTTATGGTAGAGTGGCCAGACGGAAGCCACTCCTCGGTAAAAGGCTCATGATAGCCCGCTCGGAGTTTGCCAAAAGGCACCTAAAGGACTCTCAGACCATGAGAAACAAGATTCTCTGGTCTGATGAAACCAAGATTGAACTCTTTGGCCTGAATGCCAAGTGTCACGTCTGGAGGAAACCTGGCATCATCCCTACGGTGAAGCATGGTGGTGGCAGCATCATGCTGTGGGGATGTTTTTCAGCTGCAGGGACTGGGAGACTAATCAGGATCGAGGGAAAGATGAGCTCCAGAGCGCTCAGGACCTCAGACTGGGGCGATGGTTCACCTTCCAACAGGACTACGACCCTAAGAACACAGCAAAGACAACGCAGGAGTGGCTTCAGGAGAAGTCTCTGAATGTCCTTGAGGAGCCAGAGCCCCGACTTAAACCCGATTGAACATCTCTGGAGAGACCTGAAAATAGCTGTGCAGCGACACTCCCCATCCAACCTGACAGATCTTGAGAGGATCTGCAGAGAAGAATGGGAGAAACTCCCCAAATACAGGTGTGCCAAGCTTGTAGCGTCATACCCAAGAAGACTCGAGGCTGTAATTGCTGCCAAACGTGCTTCAAACGTGCTTCAACAAAGGGTCTGAATACAAATGCAAATGTTATATTTCAGTTTTTTATTTTAATACATTTGCAAAAAAATCTAACCTGTTTTTTCTTTGCCGTTATGGGGTGTTTTGTGTAGATTGATGAGGGGAAAAAACTATTTCATCAATTTTAGAATAAGGCTGTAACGTAACAAAATGTGGAAAAAGTTAAGTAGTCTGAATACTGTAAACATTGTGAGTAATTCAAATGGAATTTTGACTCACATCAACCTTTGGAACATTGAGCACTCATGGGGGCTACAAACATATGTTAGGATATACACAATGATTTTAAGTTATGGTAGAAATTACTGCAGGTGTGTGTTTATCAATCATTCCCTCCCACACTCTGTTTCCCACTCAAGTTCCATCACACATCGATTCTAGACACTTTTATTCCCATGGGCTTAATAATGCTTGTCTTTACCTCTCCCCCCTCTCTCCTTGTCATCTCTCTTCAGAAATCAAGCCTACCGTTTGGGATGTTGGATGCTGGCTCTGGCAGACAATAACCTTCCATGAGTTTTAAAGAGAGGACAGGAGACCCCCTCCATCAGCAACACCAGGACCAGGAGAAGAACACATTCAGCTAAGACCTTGAAAGTAGGATACAAACCTTTATAGGCTATCTACTGTCACATAATGTTAGTGGAGAGTGAGGTATGTTGAGCCAAAGGGGTATGTTGAGCCAAAGGGGTATGTTGAGCCAAAAAGGTGAGTTGAGTCAATGGGGTAAGTTGAGCCACCCTTTTTTCTAGGAAACCATGCACATAATTAATAATTTGACCAAATATTTAGGAAGAGGTCATCATTTCATGGAGTCTGAAGGAAGAAATCACATGAAAAAAGTGGTAAGCAAGTTAGGTCACCAACTCAAATTAATTTATTGTGTTAGAGGTTTCATGATACTTGTATCTAAAACAAAGTAGATACTTTAAAGATTGTTCTATACGTCAGTTGGGGTCTCTATAAGGTCCTAAACCTAGCATGAAAGTGCATCCTTGTAGCTGTGTGGGCTAATATAGTCAAAATGTTTGCCTTGGGGTAAGTTGAGCCAATGGTTGAGCCAATGGCAAGTTGAGCAAATTGAAGTGTTTTCTTCCAAGGTGTAATGCAAGGCATAGGGCCTGGCCTACATTAAAGGTGTAAAAAAAAATTACAAAGTGTTTGTTAGGTGTTAAGCCTGTGTTAAAATATGTTTAAAATGATTTAAGGACAAAAAACTGATTGTGATTGTGTTTAATTGTTTTTGGGAAATAAAGATGGACATGGTTTTATAAAGGTAGTGGTCATATTCTATTCAATACAGATTTGTAGGCAGATTAACATACCCTGTCCCACGGCTCAATTTACCCCATACCTGGGGTAAATTGTGCCAAGAAACCACTTTTTTTGGACAAGCTATGTTCTCAAAACTGTAATGTTTACATGAATTCAGATTATTTCTAGGGATGCACAACATTCTGAAATATATGTAGAAATCTTTGTTAGAAAGGATACTATATTTCCCTTGATGGAGTGATGCTGAATGTAAAACATGGCTCAACTTACCCCACTCTACCCTATTGAATATGTATTTTAACTAAATGTATTTTTAATTGCTGAATGTTATAGGTTGTATGATGACACATGGCTCAAGTAGAGTGTAACCTACCATTTTTGACAGCCAGTGCTAGAAATATGTGATTACTTAAAATTCACTGAAGTGTTTAGTGGCCTCTGTTTAATGAGGCCCCAGTGTGAATAGAACAACCATTATGCAATGAGGAATAACACTGTAAATTCATTGAATGTACCAAGTGTAATTCACTGTAACTGGGCTGGGATTTCATTTCAACATCCAGAGGGATTGTTAATTTGTATAAACTCTGGAAAGAAAAGAAAACAGAATGAATTATGGTTCCAGCAAGTGAGATGGAAGCATTTTGTCAGTCATGTGTCTGGAATTCTTCAGCACACAGGTCCAGAAATAATATTAACTTTCTCTATCTAAAAGACTGCCACACTGCTTGTCCACCTGTATCAATAGTACTGTTAATGTCACAAGAAAACCTTTCATCGCCAAATCATGACATATTCTTGGATCAACCTTTCATTTCCCTGTAGAAAAGAGGTTTAACGTTTTCTAAAATGTGAATGTTGATTTTAGCCTATAGTCAAAGGACTTTGATAATCCCTGAATGCAGAAGGTGAAGGTACAGACAGACCATTTTGCTTTCACAATGGAAGCTTTTGTACCCACTGTATGATCATTATCCCTAAAGCAGGGAAACATTACCTGACAAGAACACACTCTCTGCTATGAGCTTCCTGACAGGTTGCGATAAGTAATTGGGGTGAAATCAGACTTGCTAGTGGAGGAAGCAGAATTAATCTTACATGTCTCACATGTTAGATCACCCCTAACTGAACCCTAATCCTGGAATAATACTTAGCACCTGGTCAGGAAACAGCTGTGAGATGTACATAACAAAGTCCACAAAACACTATACCATTAAAGGGGGAAATCAATCACAGATGAATTGACCATTGCCGTGTCCAAAATGTTCCTCTGTTCTAACAACTGTTAAAAAATAAATATAATTATCTCTGGTTTGACAGGAGAACACTACTGTCTACAGGACAGTGACCAATGTGGTGCTACAGTACCTGTTGTGCATACAGCAACATTTGGAGCAGCCATGATGGATAAACCCCCTACTGCTCTACCACACACCTCCCATCCCACAATAGATGTGCCTTGATGTCCCCAGTCCCTCCCCTCTGACATCTACATCCCCCTCTCCACAGCCCTGTTCCATTCTGTCTACATAATGTCTCTCACAGACTACAAAAATGATGCCATTCCTCAAATGGACTACACATATGGCCAACTCTGCCCCATGGAAGTTGAGAACTACAGGAAGAGACCCACAATGCCTTGTTTGGACAATGTAGATGACGGTCACATAAGCCTTCCCAGTGTCCTGGAGGTGAGGCGGGTTCCTCTGTGGCCATTGGGCCCCCTGAGGAGTGTCACAAAGGTCAAGGTTATCAGCTTCCTGCTCGGACTGACGTTGACCTTCCTCATTATGGCTTCTTACGTCTTGGCCTGGGATAAAAAGGGTCTGATGCTGACACCGTCACCTTTTCACCTCAGTACTATAGTCAATCCCAGCAGCACCATCTCCCCTAACATGTCCTCTACCAAGGACTATGTCAACATTAAGCTCCTGGTGAAGTGCATTACATCTAAACTTGAGTTCAGCCCAAGGAAGCTGCCTCTTCTGAAGGACGTTGTCAATAGTGACTCTCATGTGAGTATGAGCAAAGTGTCTGGCCTGTTGTTTCATGTGTGCTGTTTTGTCTCAGGGCGAAAATCCTTTCAATCATTTATAATATCAAATAAGATAATACATCATTACAATTTTCTAGAACTGTTTGAAAAGTATTTGACATTGTATCTGTTTTGCACTTCCCAGTTGTTTTCCGTTATTCCTCGTCAGTTCCTCCCCAATATCAAGAGTCCATGCTGGTATGAGGAGCTCTCTGGGAAAACCAAAGTGGATCCTTACAGGAAAAACTTGTATGCAGTTCGCTCCAAGAGCTTCCGGACTGTCTGTGACTACCTAAGGAATCATTTCCAGGAACACTTGTACCACAGCGACGACGACAAGCAATACCGCCTGCGCTGTCTGCCATATTTCTACATCATTGGCCAGCCCAAATGTGGCACAACGGACCTGTTTCACCGACTACTTCTACACCCGGAGGTCAAGTTCAGCACCATGAAAGAGCCCCACTGGTGGACAAGGAAAAGGTTTGGTAAGCACTAGTCCCCTTGTCTTCACTTTGGTAGAGCTGCCCACAGAATTTGGCTTCCATTGATTTGGATGGAAAACTTTTACATTGGCTTCAACAGCCTTTTCACCCTGCCAAAATACATTTCCAGGGGGAACCACCAGTAATGTGTGGAATATTTCCATTGATATTCATATTACATCTATTTTGAGGTAATACAGTGGGCCTCTTTTCCCAATGATTGTGCCTAAATCTACAGTATGTACACTAGTAAAAATATAACTGAATGAAAACCCAAAGAGTTGCCTCTGTTATGATCATCTCCGCTTATATTTTCCCCTACAGTTATTTTTTCAAAACCTTTGTACAGAGTGAGTAAGTGTTGTTCTGGACCTCTACAGTAGTGTGTGGGAGATGGATGAGAAGAGGTCCAGCCCCTCCAGACTAGTGTCTGTTGTAATTCCTTTAATTGAATGGAATGCTTCAGGGTAGAGTCTGAGAGGCTGCGTAGGTGTCGGATCACACTCTGAGGAGAGCCATACTGTAGATCACACAGAGTGCATTGATTGCAGGCTCCATCGCCAAGTGGGTTTGTGGGCGTTCAAAGCAGCGGGGGAAATGGTTGGGGATGTTAATCTTTCTGCTAACAATGGATCAGAAAGGCAGCTACATCGGGTCGCCTGTGGCGACGTAGTCTGAGGTCTTAATCTTCTCTGAGCTCTGACAGGTGTGAAAATATGGACAGAACTTAATGTCAAAATTGTATCACCTTAAGCTGACAGAAGTTTTGGTAAAAAATATGATTTGCTTTTGAGAGGGGCTATAGTTATGATATACCATAGATGGACGGGGCCTCCTGTAGCTCAGTTGGTAGAGCATGGCGCTTGCAACGCCAGGATTGTGGGTTCGATTCCCACGGGGGGCCAGTATGAAAAATGTATGCACTCACTAACTGTAAGTCGCTCTGGATAAGAGCGTCTGCTAATTGACAAAAAAAAGAAAAAAAAAGAAGTGGATGGTAGTGAAATAAGATTGAATGATGAAGTCATTGACCATGATGTTGCTCTGCCTTGTGGTGCAGGTATCATCCATCTTAAAGATGGCCTCCTGGAGCGCTTCCTTGTGGAGGACTACCTGGACCTTTTTGACCTGGCTGCCTACCACATCCAGCAGGGAATACTCGGGAATACCTCTGGCGACGACAGCCAGCGACACCTCATCACAGGTAACCTACAGGTCATCATATATGTAGGTAATTTATATATACAGGATACATCTTGAATAATAATGTAGATAATTTGAAAGTCTTTATAAACTCTTGGGTTGCAATCTTTTCAACAAAGTTAGTCATAGAGGCTGCCGTCTTACTCTCTCTCTGTGTGTGTGTGTGTGTGTGTGTGTGTGTCTGTGTTTGTGTATTTATGTATATGTGTGGAGGAGGTGTTGTGTGATTACAAACCTCATTCAGTATTCATTGCCAATTCAGAACTTTTGAACAGATAAGAGCAGGAATGTGACCCTGATTAATACCAGAATACTTATTTTCTCCTCTCCTATGGACATTTAAGGTTTTGACATATTTAATTTGCTAAAGCCAACATAAGATTCAGTGTTATGTAGGAGTTATGAGAGGCTACTACTGATGTGTTATATTCACTTTTAAGTGTTATGACATTATACAACGGGTGGGTCTAATCCTGGATGCTGATTGGTTAAAAACGTGTTCCAGCCGGTGTCTATTCACTGTTGCATCTCACTGCGCAATCTATTGTCTCATCAGCCAAGCCAGACAATATATAAAGTTGATCTCCACTGTAAAAAAGTTGATCTCCACTTTTTGTTGACTTCTGTAATCGCAAAAGTCTTGGTTTCTTGCACATAAATATCAGAAGTCTACTTCCTAAGTTTGAGTTATTCACTGCGTTAGCACACTCTGCCAACCCTGATGTTCTAGCAGTGTCTGAATCCTGGCTCAGGAAGGCCACCAAAAATTCTGAAATTTCCATCCCCAACTATAACATTTTCCGTCTAGATAGAACTGCCAAAGGGGGTGGAGTTGCAATCTACTGTAGAGATAGACTGCAGAGCTCTATCATACTATCCAGGTCTGTGCCCAAACAGTTTGAGCTTCTACTTCTAAAAATCCACCTTTCCAGAAATAAGTCTCTCACTGTTGCCGCTTGCTACAGACCCCCTCAGCCCCCAGCTGTGCCCTGGACACCATATGTGAATTGATTGCCCCCATTTATCCTCAGAGTTTGTACTGCTTGGTGACCTAAATTGGGATATGCTTAATACCCCAGCCATCCTACAATCCAAGCTAGATGCCCTCAACCTCACGCAAATTATCAACGAACCTACCAGGTACAACCCTAAATCCGTAAACATGGGTACCCTCATAGATATCATCCTGACTAACATACCCTCTAAATACACCTCAGCTGTCTTCAACCAGGATCTCAGCGATCACTGCCTTATTGCCTGCGTCCGTAACGGGTCCGCGGTCAAACGACCACCCTCATCACTGTCAAACGCTCCCTAAAACACTTTAGCGAGGAGGCCTTCCTAATTGACCTGGCCCAGGTATCCTGGATGGATATAGATATCATTCCGTCAGTAGAGGATGCCTGGTTGTTCCTTAAAAGTAATTTCCTCTCAATCTTAAATAAACATGCCCCATTCAAAAATACAGAACTAAGAACCGATATAGCCCCTGGTTCTCCTCAGACTTGACTGCCCTTGACCAGCACAAAAACATCCTGTGGCGTACAGCATTAGCATCAAATAGCCCCCGCGATATGCAACTTTTCAGGGAAGTTAGGAACCAATATACACAAGCAGTCAGGAAAGCAAAGGCTAACTTTTTTCAAACAGAAATTTGCATCCTGTAGCACTAACTCCAAAAAGTTTTGGGACACTGTAAAGTCCATGGAGAATAAGAGCACTTCCTCCCAGCTGCCCACTGCACTGAGGCTAGGAAACACTATCACCACTGATAAATCTACAATAATCGAGAATTTCAACAAGCATTTTGCTACAGCTGGCCATGCTTTCCATCTGGCTACCACTAACCCGGCCACCAACTCTGCACCCTCTGCTGCAACTTGCCCATGCCCCCCCGCTTCTCCTTCACACAAATTCAGACAGCTGATGTTTTGAAAGCGCTGCAAAATCTGGACCCCTACAAATCAGCTGGGCTAGACAATCTGGACCCTTTCTTTCTAAAACTAGCCGCCGAAATTGTCGCGACCCCTATTACTAGTCTGTTCAACCTCTCTTTCATAACGTCTGAGATCCCCAGAGATTGGAAAGCTGCCGCGGTCATCCCCCCTCTTCAAAGGGGGTGACACTCTAGATCCAAACTGCTACAGACCTATATCCATCCTGCCCTGCCTTTCGAAAGTATTCGAAAGCCAAGTTAACAAACAGATCATCGACCATTTCGAATACCACCGTACCTTCTCCGCTATGCAATCCGGTTTCGAGCTGGTCACGGGTGCACTTCAGCCACGCTCAAGGTCCTAAACGATATTATAACCGCGATTGATAATAGACAGTACTGTGCAGCCGTCTTCATCGACCTGGCCAAGGCTTTCGACTCTGTCAACCACCGCATTCTTATTGGCAGACTAAATAGCCTTGGTTTCTCAAATGACTGCCTCGCCTGGTTCACCAACTACTTCTCAGATAGAGTTCAGTGTGTCAAATCGGAGGGCCTGTTGTCTGGACCTATGGCAGTCTCTATGGGGGTGCCACAGGGTTCAATTCTTGGGCCGACACTTTTCTCTGTGTATATCAATGATGTCGCTCTTGCTGCTGGTGACTCTCAGATCCACCTCTACGCAGACGACACCATTTTGTATACATCTGGCCCTTCATTGGACACTGTGTTAACAAACCTCCAAACGAGCTTCAATGCCATACAACAATCCTTCAGTAGCCTTCAACTGCTCTTAAACACTAGTAAAACTAAATGCATGCTTTCAATCGAACGCTGCTAGCACCCGCCCACCCGACTAGAATCACCACTCTCGACGGGTCTGACCTAGAGTATGTGGACAACTACAAATATCTAGGTGTCTGGTTAGACTGTAAACTCAACTTCCAGACTCACATAAAGAATCTCCAATCCAAAGTTAAATCTAGAATCGGCTTCCTATTTCGCAACAAAGCCTCCTTCACTCATGCTGCCAAACATGCCCTCGTAAAACTGACTATCCTACCGATCCTTGACTTCGGCGATGTCATTTACAAAATAGCCTCCAACACTCTACTCAGCAAATTGGATGTAGTCTATCACAGTGCCATCCGTTTTGTCTCCAAAGCCCCATACACTACCCACCACTGTGACCTGTACGCTCTTGTTGGCTGGTCCTCACTACATGTTCGTCGTCAAACCCACTGGCTCCAGGCCATCTATAAATCACTGCTAGGCAAATCCCCGCCTTATCTTAGCTCATTGGTCACCATAGCAGCACCCACCCGTAGTCTGCGCTCCAGAAGGTATATCTCACTGGTCATTCCCAAAGCCAACACCTCCTTTGGCCACCATTCCTTCCAGTTATCTGCTGCCAATGACTGGAACGAATTGCAAAAATCTCTGAAGCTGGAGACTCTTATCTCCCTCAATAACTTTAAGCATCAGTTGTCAGAGCACCTTACCGATCACTGCACCTGTACACAGCCCATCTGAAATTAGCCCACCCAACTACCTCATCCCTATATTGTTATTTATTTTGCTCTTTTGCACCCCAGTATCTCTATTTGCACATAATCTCTTGCACATCTAGCATTCCAGTGTTAATACTATTGTAATTATTCTGCACTATAGCCTATTTATTGCCTTACCTCCATAACTTGCTACATTTGCACACACTGTATATATATTTTCTGTTGTATTTCTGACTTTATGTTTTTTTACCCCATATGTAACTCTGTGTTGTTTTTATTGCACTACTTTGCTTTATCTTGGCCAGGTCACAGTTGTAAATGAGAACCTGTTCTCAACTGGCTTACCTGGTTAAATAAAGGTGAAATAAAAAAAAATAAAAAAAATAAAAAATAAAAAGCATGTAGACATTATCTCCCATGTCTTTTAGACTAGCATTTGGTTTTCAACAGCAGAGATTTATATAAACCTTGCTGTCTGTTTCTCCGACATTTGCAACATTGTTTCAATATTGAAACGGACGAGACAGACAGGCAAGAAGCTTTTTTCAGCCAGTCGAAATCATGGATCAGCAGCCTTTTATGGATATATACAAAGAAAGAATAGAATAGAATAGAAAAGCAGGTAAAACGAAACAAAATGCATCTAGTTTGCTGTCTTTCCAGCTACAGTTTGAAGTGATAGTGTTGCTGTGTAGTTGGCTAGCTCCTCTGAACAGTGTCCTGGCGAGAGTACACATTTTCTATGCCAGGTGCAATCGCGCATCAATAGCTCATTAAGCACATTTCCATCCACAGCTTTTTTTATTTTATTTTATTTTATTTAACCTTTATTTAACTAGTCAAGTCAGTTAAGAACAAATTCTTATTTACAATGACGGCCTACACCGGCCAAACCCGGACGACGCTGGGCCAATTGTGCGCTGCCCTATGGGACTCCACATCACGGCCGGTTGTGATACAGCCTGGAATCGAATCAGGGGGTCTGTAGTGACGCCTCAAGCACTGAGATGCAGTGCCTTAGACCGCTGCACCACTCGGGAGCCAGGTCATTATATATTGCTTTCATGCGAGTAAAAGTCATGCTGTAAAACAAAAAATCACGACAGCAGTGATGGAAACAGGAAGTTTCGGTACAATTTCATAAATGCCGACAGATAATTTGTTCATTCGACATGGTGGGATCTTTTTGTGTCGGTAAAATGTATTATGCGAGAAATGGTGGTGGAAATTCCTTTATGCGCAAATACTGATATAATAACCATCATATCGAAGTAAACACGCGATGACATGGTGTGTGGTCCTCTTCCCACTACGACTCGGGAAACCATGCATTTATTAGGCTATAGATTAAATAAATGATGATGAACCTCACAGGGTGGTGAAAATGTATGGTATGAGCGTGATCCTCCTTTCCAATAGATGTCAAGGGTCTTATTCTGGTGACATGATGATCGATGCTTGACTGCTGTTTGACAAATACAAATATCCATAATAATCTCATGTAGATTAACCTACCCGCAGAGCCTACCTGCACTGTATCAGCAAGCTGTTGGCTAGAGAGTACGTGCCAAGACCAGATTAGGCACATTTGCTATTTAACGCAACAGTTTGTGACAAAACTATCGGTAGAGTTGAAAATGCGATGGAAACACATTGAACATTTGATTTTTATTTGGTAGCTACAATATGTAACTTTTTGGGCGACCAGACCAAATTCACATAGAAATGTGTTATATATCTGTCATTCTCATTGAAAGCAAGTCTAAGAAGCAATATATCTGTTCTATGTGCTCTATTTCTATGCTTCCCGTTCTTAAATTTAGTTTTTGCGTCTTTTATTTCCGGTTTTGTACACCAGCTTCAAATAGCTGAAAATACAATATTTTTGGTTATGGAGAATATACTTCACAGCAGTTTAGATTGTACAATGACTCTTTACACTATACTTGTTTGTTTTGTCACATAAACTGAAATTAGGCGAACTATTCGAATTTTAGCAACCAGGAAATGGCGGAGCAATTTCTGCATAGTGCATCTTTAAGAGAAAAATCACATTTTGTCTGCACTACATCATCACGCACTGATTTTTTTCCCCGCAACAAGTCAGTTTGGTGGAAACACACCACAAGTGGGAAAATTGCATATTATCTTTATGCATATTTTAGAATATTTGCATGAAAATCTGGCGCCAATTGGATGGAAACCTAGCTACTGTTATGGATGTATCCAAATAAATGTCACTAGAAAAAAGCTTAAACAAACGCAAATGCAGCTACTTTGCTGTTATTCTGGCTGCACTGTTTGATGCGACTATGTTAGCTGAAGTTGGCTAGGTAGCAAGCAAGGGATAAGAACATTTAGAACTAACGACTTGGTCGCATCCAAAGATATACAACAAAAAGACTTCAAAACTGGATCGCGTCTCTGGCAACCTAACCGATAGAATGAATGACCAGCTGGCTTGGTTAGCAACCCTAGATTTGTGTCAGGTCTATATCTCGTGGAAGGATGAATAAATTCATACAAATTACGTTTTTTATTAAAATATGTCAATCATTAATTGAATATGTTGGTAACCCACTGTATAAAAGTGATAATGCCCTCAAAACCGGTGTCTGGAGGATATATTGGCATGGTTTGCCTCCAAACACTGGCCTTTCTGGCATTATCACTTAAATGGGCATCACACTTCTGATGGATTGACAGGTGAAGCAAGCGCATCCACGATGTGGGACAACCAAGCCTGGAGCTTTCTCTATGACGACCGGGTGGATGGGGAGCCTCCTTTCCTGGCCCAGGACTTCATCCACACAGTTCAGCCCGATGCTAAAATCATCGTCATGCTCAGAGACCCAGTAGAGAGGTACAGATGTGTGATCTTAATTTGACAGCATCTGCAGTACATTATCATGTGGATTATAATTAATGGACAGTTTTGTAGGGGTTGAACATAATTTGTTAGTGCAAATCAAGTCTGAAATGTTAAAGTGGAAATTACAAACCTTAGAAGCATTTTTAAACATTGAATACACTATTATCACACAACAGCGTGATCAAGGAAAATTCTCACACAACAGGGTGATCAAATTAATCTGTAGGACTCAATAATTGTTTGGCTAGCTGTAAAATAGTTTTCACTCTAGGAATGTCTGTGCATTTGGTAAATGTATCTGATGAAAGTATGATTTCTGGTTGGCGTCTCCCTTTGCTTTAGGTTGTATTCAGACTACCTGTACTTCAACATGGCTAACAAGTCAGTGGAGGACTTTGACCAGAGGGTCTCAGAATCCTTACAGCTGTTTGAGGCTTGTTTAGCAGAGAGCTCCATGCGTTCCTGTGTCTACAATACTAGCCTCTCCAATGCCATGCCGGTGAGTGGAACATATAAATAAATAAATAATACATATGCCATTTAGCAACTTACAGTCATGCGTGCATATTTTTATTACTGGCATTGGAAATGTACAACACTTTCTTACCATAGGTATTCAAAGTAAATGCATTGGAATGCAATGGAATTGTGTCACTTTCTTTGGTGGATAGTGTATTGTCTAGATGGGAAGATGAGAAAATAATGTGTAAGAGCAAGACCACATTTATTAAAAGAGCATTATCCCACTGGGCACAGAGGGCAGTTCAATGTCTAGTTTTAATTTACACTTGGTGGAGTTGTCAAATAATGTGAAATCAACCAAAAATGTCACCATGTATTTGGAGTTAGGTTAAAATGTGGGTAAAAAAAAGACTAGATCCACTTATGTTGATGACTTTTTGCAAATCCAATCAGTTTTCCACGTTGATTCAACGTAATCAAATTGTTTGGTTTTGTTGAAATGACGTGGAAACAATGTTGATTCAAACAGTTTTTGCCAAGTGGGATGTCATCGAAGTGCATACAAAGTTACAGTGGGGAAAAAAAGTATTTAGTCAGCCACCAATTGTGCAAGTTCTCCCACTTAAAAAGATGAGAGAGGCCTGTAATATTCATCATAGGTACACGTCAACTATGACAGACAAAATGAGACAAAAAAATCAAGAAAATCACATTGTAGGATTTTTAATGAATTTATTTGCAAATTATGGTGGAAAATAAGTATTTGGTCAATAACAAAAGTTTCTTAATACTTTGTTATATACCCTTTGTTGGCAATGACACAGGTCAAACGTTTTCTGTAAGTCTTCACAAGGTTTTCACACACTGTTGCTGGTATTTTGGCCCATTCCTCCATGCAGATCTCCTCTAGAGCAGTGATGTTTTTGGGGGCTGTCGCTGGGCAACACGGAATTTCAACTCCCTCCAAAGATTTTCTATGGGGTTGAGATCTGGAGACTGGCTAGGCCACTCCAGGACCTTGAAATGCTTCTTACGAAGCCACTCCTTCGTTGCCCGGGCGGTGTGTTTGGGATCATTGTCATGCTGAAAGACCCAGCCACGTTTCATCTTCAATGCACTTGCTGATGGAAGGAGGTTTTCACTCAAAATCTCACGATACATGGCCCCATTCATTCTTTCCTTTACACGGATCAGTCGTCCTGGTCCCTTTGCAGAAAAACAGCCCCAAAGCATGATGTTTCCACCCCCCATGCTTCACAGTAGGTATGGTGTTCTTTGGATGCAACTCAGCATTCTTTGTCCTCCAAACACGACAAGTTGAGTTTTTACCAAAAAGTTATATTTTGGTTTCATCTGACCATATGACATTCTCCCAATCCTCTTCTGGATCATCCAAATGCACTCTAGCAAACTTCAGATGGGCCTGGACATGTACTGGCTTAAGCAGGGGGACACATCTGGCACTGCAGGATTTGAGTCCCTGGCGGCGTAGTGTGTTACTGATGGTAGGCTTTGTTACTTTGGTCTCAGCTCTCTGCAGGTCATTCACTAGGTCCCCCCGTGCAGTTCTGGGATTGTTGCTCACCGTTCTTGTGATCATTTTGACCCCACGGGGTGAGATCTTGCGTGGAGCCCCAGATCGAGGGAGATTATCAGTGGTCTTGTATGTCTTCCATTTCCTAATAATTGCTCCCACAGTTGATTTCTTCAAACCAAGCTGCTTACCTATTGCAGGTTCAGTCTTCCCAGCCTGGTGCAGGTCTACAATTTTGTTTCTGGTGTCCTTTGACAGCTCTTTGGTCTTGGCCATAGTGGAGTTTGGAGTGTGACTGTTTGAGGTTGTGGACAGGTGTCTTTTATACTGATAACAAGTTCAAACAGGTGCCATTAATACAGGTAACGAGTGGAGGACAGAGGAGCCTCTTAAAGAATAAGTTACAGGTCTGTGAGAGCCAGAAATCTTGCTTGTTTGTAGGTGACCAAATACTTATTTTCCAACATCATTTGCAAATAAATTCATTAAAAATCCTACAATGTGATTTTCTGGATTTTTTTCCCTCAATTTGTCTGTCATAGGTGACGTGTACCTATGATGAAAATTACAGGCCTCTCTCATCTTTTTAAGTGGGAGAACTTGCACAATTGGTGGCTGAAAAAATTATACAGCTGCACCATCGAGAGCATCCTGACTGGTTGCATCACCGCCTGGTATGGCAACTGCTTGGCCTCCGACCGCAAGGCACTACAGAGGGTAGTGCGTACGGCCCAGTACATCACTGGGGCCAAGCTTCCTGCCATCCAGGACCTCTATACCAGGCGGTGTCAGAGGAAGGCCCTCAAAATTGTCAAAGACTCCAGCCACCCTAGTCATAGACTGTTCTCTCTGCTACCGCACGGCAAGCGGTACCGGAGTGCCAAGTCTAGGTCCAAAAGACTTCTCAACAGCTTCTACCCCCAAGCCATAAGACTCCTGAACAGCTAATCATGGCTACCCGGACTATTTGCACTGCCCCCCCACCCCATCCTTTTTACGCTGCTGCTACTCTGTTAATTATTTATGCATAGTCACTTTAACTCTACCCACATGTACATATTACCTCAACTACCTCAACTAGCCGGTGCCCCCGCACATTGACTCTGCAACGGTACACCCCCTGTATATATAGCCTCCCTACTGTCACTTTATTTTACTTCTGCTCTTTTTTTTCTCAACACTTTTTTTGTTGTTGTTTTATTTTTACTTTTTTTGTTAAAAATAAATGCACTGTGGGTTAAGGGCTGTAAGTAAGCATTTCACTGTAATGTCTGCACCTGTTGTATTCGGCGCATGTGACCAATAAATTTGATTTGATTTGATTTGACTAAATACTTTTTTCCCACACTGTATTCAGAGATGGCTTTGTCTATGCCAAATTGTGATACATTTTCCAGGCCTTAGCTAGATTGATTCCATGCCAAATTGTGATCCATAACTCAGGCCTTTATTTTCCATGTCTAATAGGATTTGTTATTCAAATCACGGCCACTTCCTTGAGGCTGGTGAAAATGTGTTGTGACATGCCACTGACTTGATAATGGATTAAATTAGTCAAGAACCGTGAAGTTTCCTTTCAGAACTGATTGAACTGAGATGCACTTACTGGAAATGATTTAGGAAGCAGTCTCTAGAAATATTGTCATTTATTTTCAGAAAATACATTCTCTTGCTGTTTTAACTATTTTACTACATTGACATTGGCTTGGTTTTATACAGGTATGAATGCTTTGTTTAGTTATTATGATCCCCATTAGCTGTTTCACATGCAGCAGTTACTCTTCCTTGGGTCCACAAGCTTTAATGCTTTAAACGTTTCCTTACTGGACAGAGTACAGTAATGCTAAGTAAAGGCTTGCCAACTGCCCTCTGTAAATTATAAACCGTCCAGATGCTGTAATGTACATAGCAGCATTTCCATGGGGTTGAGCTGAGCTAGCTCTGTCTGTACCCTCGTCACATAGTAGCATACCAGGTTGGCTGCAGCTGTCACAGCCTGGGGCACAGCTAGTTTACATAGGAAAAGCACAAATCACGATACCCACAGCCAGAAATAAACACTACTGTTCACACTGTTCTACATACATCTCAGCCTGATTTGTGGTAGTAATGTTATTGTATTGGTGCCGACATGGTGCTTAGAGGAGTACCTTTGGAGATCCGTGTGTACCTATTAAGGTAAATAAATATTAACAAAGTATAAGTTCTTTGACATACAGCAGCGTCATGGATGTCGACCTAAAGTAGCTCCCTGTTTACATTTGACATCTGAATCCATGCTGTTGAGCTTATGATTGTTTAAAAAATATTTCCACCTAGCTCGTTGTCAAGATGTAGTTCATCTCAGATGGCGCCTTCTTTCTCTCTGCTGCATCTACAGAAGTATAATTACTTTTGTCGGTTGGTCTCTAGCACTCTCTGCAGGTAAGCTTGTGTACTGGTAACAGGAGTCATGCTGTAACTCTTTATCGGCAATATTCCTATAGCATGTAGCTTGTTCTCCACCTTAACAATGAAGCCTTGGTAGAAGAGTTACGTAAATATAATGTAAGTCTAACGTTCAGTGTTTGTTGTGGTTCTCTCCAGGTCAGACTGAACCTGGGACTATATATTGTCTTCCTGCTGGACTGGTTGACTGTCTTCCACAGGGATCAGATCCTAGTTCTGCAGTTAGAAGACTACGCTGCCAATCTGAGACTCACCATACATAAAGTCTTTGACTTCCTAAACGTGGGTACGTTCTGGAAAAACACAGTTATCAGATAGCTTGAATTCTACATCAACATCTTAGGTGTGTTCAGAGCTAGGACACAATATTGTTGATGCATGTACATGTCTGCTTCTTCCTCTGTGTGCATTTCAACATCTGGGGCCTCATTTATCAAAGGTGCGTGTGCAAAGAAAAGACTCTAAACCTTGCGTGCTCCAGTTTTCCCGCAAAGTTTACTAGGTATTAATGTTTAACTTGATGGGAAAGTGTGCGCATCTCCACACAAATCTCTAATTATGCATGCGCACAACTTCTAGAAGGTTGATCAACTGTATTGCAAGCAAATAAGCTTTATTGTTAGTTTGGGGGAAATGGGGAGGTGTTTGATTCTTGAGAATTATAATAATAGTAGGCTAATAAAAACATTAAAGCATAGGCCTAATGATAAAACAGATGCATTTGCCGTTGGGAAGGAGATCACATAGCAGCATGTCGTCTAATATGTTTATTTTACTTTTATTATATAGGCCTGAATCATAGTCATATTGCAGGACAGGTCTCTCCCTACTGGGCAAAAACTGGTGAATCAACGTTGTTTCCACATAATTTCAACCAAAACATTCAATGTGATGACATTGAATCAACGTGGAAAACTGATTGAATTTGAAAAAAGTCATCAACGTAAGGGAATTTCGTATTTTTTCAACCAACTTTTAACCTAAATCCAATAACACATTAGTTGACAACTCAACCAAATGTAAATCAAAACTAGACGTTGAACTGGTGTTTGTGCCCAGTGGGTCCTTTTCTGACATAACTGGTTTAAATTATTCATGCTACACAACCAATAGTAAGCTACCATTTATCAATCACTCATTCCATAGCCAAGCATGCTCGAAAGTAAATAGACCGGTAGCCTTGACAGTATGTGAATACTACAGTATTGCTGTGCGATAGGATTAGGAGCGTGACATCATAGCCTATTTAATTTCAGAGCCTATACCAAGGCAGGAGACAGAAACACAATAATATATTGATAAACAAAATATTGAACAACAATTTGTCTTTTGCATAGGGCCTTTATCTGAGCAGACCGAGGCAGCGCTCACCAAGAGGCCCATGTCCAACACACGGAGGGCAGCAGACAGGAGCCTGGGCCCCATGCTGCCCAGCACCAGGGACCTCCTCAGGGAGTTCCACCAGCCATTCAACCACAAACTGGCCACAGTCCTGGACAACAAAGCCTTCCACTGGACAGAGACATGAGGAATGTCTCCATCAGAGATGGATACAGTCCTGAGGAGTAAGTCCCCCATGGTCCTATGAGTCATATGAGATGAACTGATGATTAATGATTAATTGACAAGTTGAATCAGGTGTGCTTGTCCAGGGCTACAACAAACGTGCAGTTGGGGGTACTCGAGGACTGGAGTTGGGAAACACTGCTGTATGCCACTTGCAGTCATTGTGAAATAATTCTGTAAGAAACAATATTGAGCAAACAGCACAATTGATTTTATCAGATGATGTTGCCTTCAATTAATCTTTAAAAACAAACATGAAACACCCTGTTTCTACAGCAATACAATGTTCATTTTAACTACATTAAATTAATTACATCGTAAAGACGTGGACAAATGGTCATAAGCTGATTTTGTTAATATGAAATGTGTGTTTGAGCGTAGATGCCATTCTATACTGCCCTAGACACACATTGGTACATCCTCACACCAGAGGGCAGCAGAACCACAGAGACTCAGTACAGAATTGATAATTTCTCAACAACATTTAAGCCTATCTTCTTACCAAAGACAGGCCTATTTATTTCTAACTGGTATTTTATTTGTTTTTACACACTCTGTGGAGAGTAGAAATGTCATGTCAGACTATTGAGACTGAGGTCAGAGGAGCATTTTTACATTTTAGTCATTTAGCAGACGCTCTTATCCAGAGCGACTTACAGTGCATACATAATTTTTTTTCTTCTCCATACCCCCTGTGGGAAACAAACCCACAACCCTGGCGTTGCAAACACCATGCTCTATCAACTGAGCTACATCCCTGCCGGCCATTCCCTCCCCTACCCTGGACTACGCTGGGCCAATTGCGTGCCGCCCCATGGGTCTCCCGGTCACGCCTGGCTACGACAGAGCCTGGATTCGAACCAGGATCTCTAGTGGCACAGCTAGCACTGTGCTGCAGTGCCTTAGACCACTGCGCCACTCGGGAGACTAGAGATGGTCTTGTTATGCTGCTGGAAATGGGAGAAGAAAATATCCAAGCCAGCACATTATGGTCTGGGTAGGCACAATGGTGTAAAAAGGTTATTAGTGTGAATTAATGTGAGTAGGAAAACTGAAGAATTCTTACATATGCCTTCCGGTTCTGGTCTCTCAACAAGGAGTACTTTTGAATGAGCACTGTGCACACATCCATGTATTGCCGGGTAGTGGGGTACCTAAAGCGAACGAGAAACATACAACATTACATTTAGACTAACAATTATGTTTGTAATACAAATTACATTGATTGATGGCGTTGATTATCATCATGTAAAAGTTGAGTATGTGCTATGCTTTCAGCTGCAGTGATTATGACAACAGTATGGAGGAGAGTATGGAGGACAGAGACAGGAGAAGGGCTCAGGGTGACGTGCACACACACACACAAGCATTATGATTCATAATTGAGGAACTTATATCAATAACATTAAGCTAAGATCAGTATACTACATAACTATACTCACCAAGTGTAGGTACACATGAAGTCAAACAACACCTGCACAATCTGAGACCTCCACTTCGAGCACACAGTAGGGCAATGGAGATCATCCTTTTTCCCCCCAAGTTTTTCTTTTAATACGGCTGGAAATTCTGGAAGTCTAAACACAGACTCTTTGGCTGATTGATGTGTCCTGTTGCTGGCCTGTTGATATGTCATGTTGAAGGCCAATTGGTGTGCCATTTTGCTGGACAGATGCTGGGTCATTTTACTGGGTTTGCTGCAGCTGTGAAATTACAATAATACAGTTTCTTTGTGCTTTCAGGCAAAAAAACTAACAAAAAAGCAGAGAATTGGAATAGGATCAATGTGATAGAATCAATGATGCAGATAAGTCATACTTACCTATTTACAGCTTTTAGATTCTCCATTAACTTTGTGAATTTGATTCAAACTTAGCTCCTCCATTCTTTGGTCCAATGTCATCAATGTCTCTCCATCAAAATAAGAACATGTCAGTTTTCTGGTCAGTGCATATCAGAATAGGAAACGCATATGAAAATGTGAAAACAAAAGTGTGTTGTGCTTAAGTTAAAAAATCAATGAATTTTCACTAACTGCAATCCAGTGGCGGAGTGGAATGGACACTCTTCCCTTTGGGACCCTGTATCCATCTATCCCATGGAAATCGATCTCCTCACCAGGCCTTATAGCAATCTATTGTTGACTGTGTTGAACCATGTATGCGTGATGATGGCTGTTGAAACTGGCTGCTAGTACTTTACCACACAAGCACTAAGCACCAAGGAAACGGTATATTCCACACACTTCCATGAACACAGGGATCTCTTCTGAATGACCAGTGTCGATGACCAGATAGTTTCCTACATTGTATTGCGTGTTGTTCACCGCAATGGACTTTGTCTTGGTGACACATTTTCCTCTGATAGCTTCTCCGAATCTGGCACTTAATACTGCACGGGCAGAGAAGTGCATGCAGTGAGACATCTCTTGTGTCCGCACAGTGTGTTGTTGTGTTGCCAGGGCAGTAGTTGTTGGTTTGCTCCCATCATTGTCTGAGCTGATGTCTTTTTGCCAGGGTCTTCGTTATATTTTTGAAGTTTCCCACAACTGTTGAGAGCCTCCTGGAATATTGGTGTTTCACTTCAAATTGCATGGTGGACTGGTGGATCAAAGGTCCATAGGCAAGTAGCAGGCTAGGGTAGTGGACGAGGTAGTGCATCTTTGGAATTCTCTTCCCTGGAAAAAGCTCCTGGAAGAGAGCTTGAAATTCAGTGTTTTCTTCTGCCAGGTATGGGATCCAGAATCTTCTTAAAACTGGAGCCAAGATTATGTCGGATATCTCTCGAAGCAGGAGGTAGAGATCCCAAGCACTGACACTTTGTATTTGACTACCAATCATGTGGGGGAGTAAACGGAAAAGTGTACATTTTTCTGATGGCCATACTTCCTTAGGACTCTCTCGGATAGTGGCACAGGTTTAGAAGACATCTCGTTTACCATAAAAGTTCTCAATCTCATAGTTAATCTGGTCAAGAGTAATTTGCCTCTCTTGAACCAGTTGTTGCAGCACTAGTCTGAGCACTCTGGGTATGATGCCCTCATGAAGGTCATGCATGACGTCTGGTGGAAACAGATAGGTCATTGGAGATGATTCAACTGAGAGAAGCAACAGGCTTTTTTGATGCCATACATCGATGCATTGTCTGGATTTCCTTCCACAGCCTGCAGATGGTACTTGCAGTTGCCTGGGTCACGCATGGTGAATTTCCAATTACTGGATGTCACGTATCAAAGGCTAGAACACTTCTTTGTAAGTGGTGACTTGTTTTTGACTGAGGCGGTGATGAACCAGTGTGGAGAGGTATATATTTTGGAGTTGTGAAGTATCCTTGTGGTCAAGATTTCCTAATCTAAAGTAGGTCAATTTGTGCTTGCCTTTTTTAGAACCCAGTGGATTGACAACTTGGGATGTATTGAAATGACCTTGTTTAATAACCTTCTTTGTTGCTCAAGGGTACTTAAATTGGCCTGACCATGCCCAATTATTTCACACAGTAATGCTCCAGCATCCACTCAGAGCGTATGCATCTAATACATTCCTCAAATACTGCAGAGTTGTTAAGCAAGTCCCTGAGATCGTCATCTTCATCCATTTATTTGCTTATTTGTAAGGTGAAACCTGAGGGCATCACTGTAGTGTGTCATAAATGCATCAAAAATGATTCTGAGGTCCTCAACAATGCTATTCTATACCGTAGCTGTTCTTCCCTGATTTTCAAAATAAAAATACAGATATTCTGTTTGAGACCCTCAATTAGCTGCTTAGTGTTGATCTCTGTGGCTTGAACATGTTCAGCCTTTGGCAGACTCTCTACATCGCTCACGTCATTTTCAATGGGCTCAGTCCCAGTCTCAAATTAATCATAAGGGCAATTCTCATCAAAGTTGGTGCTTAAAAGCTCGGTGGTTTCAGTAGATGTGTGACCAATAGGTGCTGAAACGTCTATTTGTTTTCCGACACCCATTAAGTCCACAGGTAGTTAAAACATGTGGTTTATGCTGGTGATAGAGGCCAATACAGGTATGTGTCAGTAGTCTGGACACTGAGTACCAATGATCTCCATGATGCCATCCCATCTTTCAAGGTTCACAATCTGTCTGAAGAATGGCAACAATATTAAATTGTCCACTTTGCAACAAACATACTTTCTCAGCCACTTGCAGACTTCATCAAGTGACCAGTCTTCCACAGCCACACTCAAATTCAAATTGACACTAAAAGCAAAAGTGACATTTATTAGTGTTGAGGCTAAAACAAAACCTATACCACTCTTTCCAGACAACCACCTGTCCTCCTAATTTGTATTTATGGTTGTTCTATAACGAAGCAGAGCTTGTCAGGAAAGGTGAAGCTGTCTCTCTCTTATTTATCTGACGCCATATTTTTTAGTATGGGACATTATGGGATTCTGCAGTCCCATATTTAAGTGTTGACTCAGATAATATGGGGCAATATGGGGCATCCAAATGGGGCATTAAGTTCTTCTTCCATGTCAACCCAAATTGGCCTATTAAAGTTCTCAATAAAGAGAGCCTATTTGGGCAGTTATAAAGACTTCTTGATATAATTACATGTTAGGGAGCTTTAATCCTCCCTTCTAAGTCTTTGCCTGTAATCTAGCTAGGTTAATCCTTGCCCTTTTAATAGTCCAAATAAACTGAGTAATACTTTTGTCTGTTGTGTTAAAGGTGTAGGTATGGGCAGTGGAAACATGCTGATGACGTAATTCAGTTTAGGAGCTTTAACCATCTTTATAACATGTGGCCTACCCCACAATGAGATTTGTAGCTTATCCCAGTTCTTAAACTGGAGTTGAATTTTGTTCAAACATACAGAATGGAAAATAAACATTTCCCTTCCCCTAAGAAACAACTTCTCTTCTCACATACATAAAGAAGATAAAATGACACCAGACATTCACCATTTATTTAGCATTGGAAAAGACAAAGGAATTACACAGAATATACAATAATCACACTGTATTGATTGATTGACTGTAAATGCATTCATTCACCATTCAGTTAGTATTGGAAAAGACAAAGGAATTACACAGAATATACAATAATCACACTGTATTGATTGATTGACTGTAAATGCATTCATTCACCATTCAGTTAGTATTGGAAAAGACAAAGGAATTACACAGAATATACAATAATCACACTGTATTGATTGATTGACTGTAAATAAATTAATTCACCATTCAGTTGGTATTTGAAAAGATAAAGACATCGGACTACCAGAACAAACAATAATCACACTGTAAATACATTCATTCACCATTCAGTTAGTATTGGAAAAGACAAAGAAATAACACAGAACACACTATAATCACACTGCAAATACATCCAAAGACTTTATAGAGGCTAACCTGTTTGTAGATCCATAGTGAGCTTTAAACATCGTCTTGCTTTGGTCTGAAATACAGACGACAGAACAGGCCGCCCCAATACACCAACCTGAAAGACATGAATTAGACACAAACACAACATAAACAACATCAGTATTTGATATCAAATGCATCTAACTAATCTGAACATTTTTATGTATTCTTCTTTTTGTCAAGTTTAATATAACCTACATTAGGTCGTGTGTGTGTGTGTGTGTGTGTCTTACCTGTTCGTGGAGGTTGATACATTTCTCTCAGAGCTCACAGCTCCCAAACTCTCCACCACTTAACTGGACATGGACAGGATAAGCCAGATACTAAAGGGAGGGACTAAAGGGAGGAGGATGGAAGGAGATGGTGAGAGAGTGTATCATGGGTTTAAATGAGGACTAACATTTCTCAATATTGAATCTAGCTAGCTAAATTTAGCTAACGTTACAGTAACTTTAACTAGCTAGCTAGCTAGCTAATGTTAGCTAAAACATACCAACACTTATACAACATTTACCAGTTAACATTACAGGCTATGTAGCTTGGCTAGCTGATGAAAAATGAAGTGTACATTACATTTATGTAGTGTTTTTTAGTTATTTGATAGTAGTTTGATGAATTATTATCTTAGCTAGCGAATAGCTAAGGCTCACTCACCTTTCACATCGATCCGTTGCAAGTCATCTCTTATCTGTCACGTCTCTCCAACCATCCGCACGCTTCTCACTTCCAGTTGTCTTTTGACCAAGTTCTCAATTTGAATTATACCCACGAGCGCCCTTTACTCGAGCGCACTGCTGATTCCAAAACGAACCCCTCTTTTGAAAAGGGTTCTTCAAAGCACCCCTTAAAGGTTAAAAACAAACTGATGGCGAAGTATAGGTTCTTCAATTAACGTTAAGGTTCTTTTTTTTAACCTTATATTATCCTAAAGGATCCCATACAAACCTTCAGGTTCATTTTTTACCTTTAATTATCCTGAAAGATCCTCCAGGAACCTTTTCTTTTTAGAGTGCAATTCACCACACAACCAACAAACAAAGCATACCGACTTGGGATGCTTCAATATCATGGTTTGCCTTTTCAACACCACAATAAACAGACTATGTCAATCTCGACAAACAGAAAATACATCCCTCCCTACCTTGTAGGCCAGTATTAAGGCTTGGCTTGACAATCTCTTTCCATTCATCAAATGGCCGCTGCACAGTTTGATTGAATGATTTATTTTATTTGTCAGTGGAAAAAAAATACATACAGTACCGGTCAAAAGTTTTAGAACACCTACTCATTCAAGGGTTTTTCTTAATTTTTACTATTTTCTACATTGTAGAATAATAGTGAAGACATCAAAACTATGAAATAACACATATGGAATCCTGTAGTAACCAAAAAAGTGTTAAACAAATCAAAATATATTTTATATTTGAGATTCAACAAATAGCCACCCTTTGCCTTGATGACAGCTTTGCACACTCTTGGCATTTTCTCAACTAGCTTCATGAGGTAGTCACCTGGAACGCATTGCAATTAACAAGTGTGCCTTGTTAAAAGATCATTTGTGGAATTTCTTTCCTTCTTAATGCGTTTGAGCCAATCAGTTGTGTTGTGACAAGGTAGGGGGTGTATACAGAAGATGGCCCTATTTGGTAAAAGACCAAGTCCATATTATGGCAAGAACAACTCAAATAAGCAAAGTGATGTAGAAAATACCATTCATGTAGAAAATAGTAAAAATTAAGAAAAACCCTTGAATGAGTAGGTGTTCTAAAGCTTTTGACTGGTACTGTACATGTCAGTTGTTTTGCTCTAGGACGCCCACAGGCCTGAAGGTCCCCCGGTACTAGTTTTTTGTAGATTTTACTATATACTTTCTTCCATCCTAACCAAATGTCCTTATCGCCTCCTATATCAAGATATTTTGGTACTTCCCTTATGCACAACGCTTTTCCGCGTTCTAACTTTTACAATACCACTGGTCAATATAGTCTACCAGTCTAACTGTCTATCCTGCCCTCTTTTCAACATTCAAAGTGACAAGTGGTAAGTGGATGATCTGCAATAGGCTAACTAGCAATCATACCACACATAAAAGCATTCAAAGCTGCATCAATTTCCAATATGAATCCACAAGAACAAATAGGAATGAACGGGTATTCCTTGTACACCTAAAACCTAACGCTTCAATATAGCCTAAATATTTATCATTTAACTTTTTAAATGTATTTATTACCTTTTATATGTGGCATAAACACAACCAGTCATAATGTTTTAATCTGATTAGGCTACTTCAAAAGTCTCCTGTAGACATGCACACATTTGTCCAAAATATAATTCCAGCGTCCTCAAAATGGATTGAAATTAACCAGGTTTCCATTCAACCTTTTTATGCAAGTAAAGAACATGTAAAGTAAATGTCATGACAGGCCTGATGGAAAAAGCAAATTTGTCAGTAAACTTTCCAAATGTCAGCAAAACAAAATATGCTAGACAAGGTGTGATCTTTTTGTTGGTACATGGGAATTTAACCGCAAAAGTAATTTTTATGTGCACTACCTATTTATGTACAGACTTTTATCCGCAACAAGTCAATTTGATCGAAACTGTTGGGAAAATGCGTACAAGGAATGTGGTTTCTTGCATCATATAAAACATTACATTGCCATTTTCATTCACCTATTTGGCCAATTGTGTTACAGATCATTTCTCATTTTTATAAAGTAATTTGAGCTTTAGGACAACTAAAAAAGCAGTCCTAAAGTGGTTCATGTCAAGCCATGCATAATGTTTTTAAAGAGAAACTGCCCCTAAAAAACTACTTCAAATTTAGAAAACAGCCTATGTGGCATTGATATGAGTCAGAAACATTTATTCTACTGTCAAAATTGACTACAAAGTGTAAATAGGATAATTTTGGTCATAAAGTCAGTCTCGTCCAAAACAGAGTTTAGTGAGACTTGTGGTCGTGACTGCATCACAACATAATTGAAGGTTGGGTTTGTTTCAATCCTGCCCACATGCCCACTGCTGGCATCACACAAGCTGAGAGCATCTGACTGTGGTTTTCCAAGATGGCAGCATGTCAAGTCGTTTGTCAAGTCGTTTGTTTGTGACTAGTACATTTTAACCTACTAATAATCTATTTATTTATGGTTGCGTAACTTCGTTGTTGCGTAGTGCAAACTATTTTATTTTTGCTGGTGTAAAGATCACAGGTCCTCCTCAACTCGGAACTTCATTACTTGAAGTTTACCAAAGTAACCCTATCTCTGGCTGGCCTGAGTTCCTCGTTAGTCCGCGGAGTGTCTTGTCCGAGCTGCTCCTTGCTCTTCGCCTGGCTGTCAGTGGCAGCTCAACCCGTTCTCTCTATCGCCCTCAACACCCAATCTACTCACACGCGCAAACACTCATTGACTCACATACACGCTGTCCCTCTCTCCACTTACCTTCGTTGGCCTCTTGTTTTTTGGTCAGAGAAAATGACAATTTACGTGGTATTGCTTTGTGCACTGACTTTATTGAACTCTGGAGAAAACGAACATTGTCGCAGAGGGTGAGTACATCTGACAATGTACTCTCGCGTCCATTAGACATTTTGTCTGCAGGAACTTCGCTCTTTTCACTCGGTCCACTCGTCCAAGTGCCGATGCATTTGTGGCATGATGTGAACAGTACGAATTTGTGTCACTACCAAAGTCTAATGGTTTTAAATGACTGTTTTGTATTGTCTGGAAACTCACTTGTAGAATTCGCTTGCAGTAGGTCTCTTAAAAAAGAGAAGCCGTGCAAGGTTATTAAACAGAGGTGCCTAGTTATTCTTCTGTTGTTGATATCAGGTAACGTGCAACCTAACCCTGGCCCTGATATGCAATGTCTCCAAACCCCTCTGATTTTAAAACAAGATCTGGTTTTGGTATTTTTCATTTAAATGTACGCAGCCTGTTGTCAAAAATTGATGGGGTTAGGATTTGGGGCTAAATCAACTGATGCTGATGTAATTGTGTTTTCGGAAACCTGGCTCAGCAAGTCTATTTTTGATAAGGATATTTGTATAAGTGGTTACAATGTTTATCGTGCAGATCGGGTTAAGAAAGGTGGGGGTGTGGCTATATATGTAAAATCTAAATTCCATGTAAGTGTGGCAAAGTCTGAAACTATTTGTAAACAGTTGGAATTTCTTGCCTTGAATATTGAGGGTTTCAAAGGGCCTCTCTATAACTGTGATTGGCTGTTATAGACCCCCTCTGCTCTTGGTGATGCATTTTCTTCTTTGACGACCTTATGTCTAAACTTCTTTACAGTGAAATGATCTTGATTGGTGATCTCAACTGGTGTTGGTTAAAGCCGGTGTCTGATGATTTAAAAATGTTTTGTAATTCTTATGAATCTTACCCAGTTGATTAATTCACCCACTCGCCCAAATCTTAAATGCCCTGATAAATCTACCCTGATTGATTTGATATTGACAAATGTTCCACATAAATATTCTGCGGTTGGTGTTTTTGTAATGATTTAAGTGACCATTGTGCTGTTGTTGCTGTTAGAAATACTAAGGTTCCAAAGACAAATCCACGTTTTATTCGTAAGAGAAATTTGAAGTGTTTTTAATGAGCAGGCTTTCTTTCATGATTTGTTTTATTTTGACTGGAGCAAGATTGAGCTTATCCCTGATGTGGAAACTGCCTGGATATTCTTTCATGATGTTTTTTTCCAAATAGTAAACAAACATGCACCATTCCGAGTTCAGGGTTAAAGGGCGGGATAATCCATGGTTTTCTTCTGAGCTGTCTTGTATTATTCACGACCGTAATCTAGCCTGGGCTAAAGCAAGAAATCTTGTTCTGATGCTGATTGGCTTATTTTTAGGCAGTTAAGAAACAAGTGTTATTTTCTTCTCAGGAAGGCCAAGTCTGAATATTTTATGTCTGTTACCACTGATAACCTGAATGACCCTAGAAAGTTTTGGAATGCTATTAAGTCTATGTCTGGTAACAGTAATGTTAATGAATTACCGTCATGTGTTTTGAAGGACTCTGTTGCTATGTATGACAAAACTGAAATGCTGAATTGTTTCAATGAGCACTTTGTATCATCTGGTAGGCTGTTTGATTCAGTGTCCTCTGTCTCTGTACAACCCTGTGTGGATGAACCAGTGTCCTCTGTCTCTGTACAACCCTGTGTGGATGAACCAGTGAGAGCTGGTCAAACTTTTAGTTTTCTGCCATTCTCAGTGCAGGTGGTACATAAAGCCCCTGAAATCCTTAGATCAAAGAAAGCCTGCAGGTCCTGATCTTTTGGATCCCTGCTTTTTAAATCTGGCAGCTGATTTCATAGCTGAACCACTTACATATCTGTTCAATCTAACCCTGGAATGTAATGAAATTCCAAAGATCTGGAAGTCAGCATTTGTCCTACCACTTTTAAAGGGGGAGATCCAACTCTTTTAAATAATTATAGGCCAATCTCAAAGCTGTCACCCCTGGTGAAAATACTTGAAACCCTTGTAAGTGAACAGCTAAAATAGTTTTTATTTACTAACTCTATTTTATCAATGTATCAATCGGGCTTCAGGAAGAAGCATAGCACAATTACAGCAGCCATGAAGGTTTTAAATGATATCACTGAAGCCCTTGACAAAAAACAGCACTGTGTCTCACTTTTATTGATCTCTCTAAGGCTTTTGATACAGTTGATCATGCTATACTAAGGCAGAGATTGTTGAGTGTAGGTCTTTCGGAGCATGCAGTTGCATGGTTTGCTAACTATCTGTCTGATAGAACTCAGTGCACTCAATTTGATGGGCTTATGTCTGTTAAATTGTCTGTCCTGAATGGTGTGCCCCAGGGCTCTGTACTTGGTCCTCTCTTATTCACTATTTATATTAATGATTTAGACAAAAATGTCCAAAATGCACAACTTCATTTTTATGCTGATGATACTGTTATTTACTGTTGTGCCTCATCTCTTACAAAAGCTTTCCAGAACTTGCAAACTGCTTTTTATACTGTTCAACATACCTTGTGTCAATTGAAGCTTATCCTCAATACTGACAAAACTAAACTAATGGTGTTTTCTAATGCAAGAAATAGACCTCTGAACCTTTCACCTGTTACTACCTGTCAGGGCAAGGAGATTGAGGTTGTAACCTCATATAAATATCTTGGAATTCTAATTGATGACGGCCTCTCTTTTTAAATTGCATATTCAACAACTTACAAAAAAATTGAAGCTGAAATTGGGATTTTATTTTAGGAATAAGGCCTGTTTTTCTTTTGAAGCCAGAAGGAGGGCTAGTATCAGCTACATTTATGCCTTTACTAGACTATGGGGATATTTTATATATGAATGCTTCCGCTCAGTGTTTGAGATCAATTGACACTCTTTATCATGGTACTTTGAGATTTATTTTAAACTGCAAAACCCTTACGCACCACTGTACTTTGTATACCAGGGTTGGCTGGCCTTCTCTAGTCACTCGTAGGCTCAGTCACTGGTATACTTTTATTTACAAAGCCATTTTGGGTTTACTACCTTTTTATTTGGGCATTTTTATTGTTCAGAAATGTGGTGGGTACTCTCTTCGTTCACTGGACTTTATCCTGCTAACTGTTCCAAATGTCCGAACTGAATTTGGTAAAAGGTCTTTTATGTACTCTGCGCCATCGTCTTGGAACACCTTACAAAATAATTTTAAACTGGAAGAACTTGTCCCGATTGGTGTTTTTAAATCTCTGATGAAGGATTTTGAGGCTGATTCCCTGACCTGTCAATGTTTTTAATTTGCTATTTTTGATATTGTTATACTCTTGTGAATTCATGAATGGTTTTTACTAGATTACTTGTAGTTTTTCATGTTGTCTGTCTGTAATTTTTTGTAATGACTTGGTGCTGCCTATCTTGGCCAGGACGCTCTTGAAAAAAAGATTTTAAATCTCAATGAGCCCTTCCTGGTTAAATAAAGGTTAAATAAAATAAATAAATGAAAAAATCATCAGTTCGGAGAGCAGCTGCACGTGTCCCAATCGTAATGTTCATAGTAAATTTGGGTTTACTTTGGATATCCCTATGGGGCTAGTTAGGGACCATCGGTAAATTACAAAATGTGCATGGAACAATATGTTAAAATTCCAAAAGCTCAAAATTTCAATGACTTAAATACCTCAACCCAACTATACATTGTAGAAATTGATATACAAACATTGAAAACATTTAATGAGAAAACAAAAAGGTGTACAACATGGAAATATTGTCTCATTTACATTGTGTAATTTATTGATGGTCCCTAACTAGCGCCGGAGATAGGCTATCCAAAGTCAAATCAATTTTGCCACCGCTGCATACCAGCCGGCTGAAGATAATTGGCTGAATAATTTGGCTAACTCTTCCCACCTGCGAACACACACAAGAGACATCAAACCACACCCCAAACCCAACTCACGTTTAAATTCAGTCATGGCTGCTAGCATTTCTTAATGAACCGAATCTAAAACGAGGCTAAATCAGGAGGTGAAGTCACCCTTTAAAAAGTATCATGGAATGTAGGCCTACATTGAACACCACGTACAGTATTGGCTATTATAGGCCAATATCATAGAAGTCAACAGCTATGTCCACGTGGAAATGTTATGCCATTTGGTCCATTGGTTTTGTTGATAGGCCACTCTGATAGGCCTACATTATGCTCAAATAGCCACAATATTCTATTGGCCACTGTCTGAAACTGTAACTTAAAGCGGGTACAGCCTCACTGTTCACAGTAAACGTGCGCCGGAAGTTGCACAGAATGCTCACAAAATTAAAGTTTCTGCTCACAAAACCAGAAATTTGCTCAGTGCCGAGAACATTTGAGGGAGCATTGTCGATGTTATAGCAAGATCTCAAATCACACCCAATATCCCTTATAGTGCACTACTGTTGGCTTGGTGACTATACAATTTGCACTAAATGGGCTATAGGGTATTATTTGAGACGAATCGAGTGGATCTGTTCACAGGAGCAGTATTGACCAACCTAATGAACTGGTAAATAAGAATTGTTCTGTATAGTGAAATGTCACAGTGTCATGGGAGTAGGTGGAAAGGTCTCCAGAGCAGCCACATTATTGGTGACTTTCTACAAGACCTGTTGAGTTAATTGTTTCAATCATGTACACAGTTTCTAGTGTGAGTCAGTTGTCTGACTGCCATGACCCAAGGTTAGAGGGGAAGGAGCTAGTCTCTAGGCTCCCTCTGTTCAGCTCCCAATGGCAGTTCCTCTGGGCTCCATTAAAGGGAGAATGGAAACACTGAATTAAAGTTAAATCACTGATCCCTGGAATCACTCGTGTAGTCTCTAGGGACTCTTTGCTAGGTCCTCGATGGAAGCAAATTAATCACATGGGCAAGCTGATACCATAGATCCAAACAGAGACAAAACACAGAGGCATACTGTACCCTGGAATAGTATTATATGGAAAAACTGTCCTTATTGCATGCAGTAGTATTTTTTGAGCAATGGATCAGTTTGACTCTCAACATAAAGTGGTAATGTGCTCTGTTTTCTAAGAACAGTCACTGCTATTTCACAAAATAGCAGTGCTTGACAATGCCTCTTTGGCAAGAGCATTGTTTACCTTGATTGCAATTATAACTGCAGGTGTTAGATGAGCTAATTTCTTTTTCACCAACTCTCTCTTTTGATGAGGAATGCTAAGTGACGGCATTAGTACAAAGGCTGAATAGCCACAATGGGTTGCTTTCTGGGTCGTTTCACCAATTCAGTGCCTTTTGAGAAGTGTAACTTGATCATAGAATCTTTTGATTTCACCTAATTTTAACATTCTGTCATAAAGAGCACATGTTCAACTTCATAAAAAACACGTTGTCCCATCTCAAGAAGTAAAATAAAAATGGAAACTAGTTGTGGCGACAGGGAGTGGCAATTGAATGCAAGCTTCACCAAAAATGTAAATTGTTAAAATATTTCTAGCCTGTCTATCTATGTGTAACAGGGGCCTAGCGCACCAGTTTAAGTGTGTCAAGAACTGCAACGCTGCTGGGTTTTTCACACTCAACAGATTCCTGTGTGTATCAAGAATGGTCCACCACCCATAGGAAATCTAGCCGACTTGACACAACTGTGGGAAGCATAATTAGGGCTTTACAATGATGGTGAAAACTTGGAGAAATGTTGGGGTTAAGTGGGTTAAAATCTTGTCAAAATGCTGCATTTTGGCAGTTTAGCAAGTCTTTATTCATATTAAAATATTATTATATTATATTATATTAAAGGAGTAAAGGGTACTTCATTTAATATAACAGGCTTTTAAAATTCAATACTGATGCACAATTTCTAGTTCAAATATCAAAGGGACAAAAAGGCACTTATTTAGTGGAATTACCTTTCTGATTAGGGAGGTGTGGGGTGGTAAGTGTTGGATTCTGTGATTGGTTGGGTACAACTGGTAATGTATGTAGACTGTCCTCATACAGTGGCAAGTGAGTGGTGAGTGAAGAAGCAGAAGTGAAGTGTGGTTGATTGCCCTCTCCTTGTGCTATCGACAGTAATCATCCCCTGTATATGATCAGTCCAAATGTTTTCCTATAACACTGTAATGCAAGAGTGATTCACATCTTAGTGGCTGTCAAAAATTAGGTTGTCATTAGGTCGTCAAACAATACTGTATGTATCGTATCAAGGGTGAGGAGTCACAATTACTGCTCATCATTATGCTGGTCATGTAAAAGGTAATCACTGTATGTGGAGGGGAGAGATACATTATGCACTGCTTTTAAAGGAATTATTGTCTTGCTTATGCATAGGGACAAGAGGTTTTCCAGACCAAATGTCCAGGGAAAAAGGCCAAAAATAGGGCCGGGAGTTTTTCCTGGTCAGGTCACATGGTCAGGAAAAACTCCTGGTTCCACTTCTAGATGTCCCATGGCATCCTTACTTAGGACCCTTGCTGTACAGTGTTTTCAAAGACTTGTGCCTATTTATGTTAGTTTACAGTGACTGTAAGAGGTAAGGAGCATAAATAATAAGCTTGGACTGAAACAGGTGCCGATAGTCATTTTGGGTTGGCAGGTACCGTTTATATTTAGGTGCAGGAACTCCTCAATACTTTTGAGCTAATATTCTATTGGAGGTGCAGGAACTCAAGCAGAAGGCAAATCTTATCACCACAATCAAGTAAAAAAGTGTAGCTCAGAGAGACTATTTTTCATTTTCGGTCTCAGTTGAGGTAAATAATATCATGAAGAATTATGCAAATGTTTTTCACCACAAACAGCAGAGAAGCATAAAAATAGCAGCCAGTCTGAATAAATTCTTTATATTCCCACCACTGAATTAACCATGGTGTGTTGTACATGATTGATTGCATTGCCATTTAGCTAAAAAAGTAAGGTAAACAAACTTCATTTATGTTCACATTGTGTTAATTACATTCACAGGTAAAGGAAAAAGTGGTCATCATTTTGTTTCTTAAAGATACATAGGCTACAAATTCTGTTTATCTCCTTTTATGGAGGCATGTCATACATTGGTGACTACCTTCTCAGGACAAAATTGAGGCACTGTTTTCTCTTTCTAATCCATTAGAAATACCCATTCTAATTTACCCAAGTAAGTACCCAAGTACCTTAGTACCTAATGTCTGTATTGTTGTCTTAATATTTGGACTCACCTGTAAATGTTACTGTATGACTTGAAGAGAGACTACTCAAAGCTTTTATGCCTAAATGTCACACAATTACATTTCTTGAAGTACCACTTATTCTCCATCCTGTCTCATCCAGTAGTGTACTGAAACATACAATTAAGTGCTTTAAGAACAGGAAAATCTTTCAAGTAATTTGATGGCCACTGAAGAGCAATTGATAGGAAGTCTAGACTGCCATTAAAGAACAATTTCTAACTTCATACTCCTCTTCAAAACGTTTAAGATTACTTGATAGCTTTCCAATAGCAGTCAGGACAATCACTGGACAGGTCAACCTGCTGACAATTTTAAAGATACGTCAAGGACCTATGGCAGGTCCAGAGAAACAAGAGAACTGAGTACTTTGGTGAGAACAGAGAAAGAAGATTAAACCTGAATGACACAATAAATGTGAATCAGAATTTTGGAAAATTATGAAATATATATTTATTAGACCATTTCATCTGCACTCCATGTTACATGAGTGCATCCCTTCAGCCCATCCAAGTCCAAGAAGCAGCTTAGCATGTCTTCTCTGGCTGTTATCATGTAAAGGTGGATGTTCTACTTGTTAACACTATCAGAAATGTGGTGTAGGACAGAGCAGGCTAGAGGTGTTGCCATGGGGATAGGAACCACACAACAAGGGGGGAAAGCCAGCATAGTTGATCCATCTAATCAAACATCAGGCTTCCTTTTGTTTTAGAGTTGTGCTTTAATTGCACATGAAAAAGTGTATAAAAGAGAGTTTCTATCTAGTTAAGTTTAGGATGAGAAAGGCACCTGTCACGTCTCCTCCCGTTGCTCCCCTCCAGGGCTCTGATTCGCCGGTCTACTGAGCCACCGGTCTGAGCGCACCACCTTGGCTACACAGGAATGGAAACCCAACGCACCCTAATCACCTCCAGCACACCTGCACCTCATCATCTCATCACCACCCCTATTTAGCCCTGGACTGTTCTGGATGATGTTGTGTGTGATTGTTTAGCTTCGTGTCGTTTACTCTATCTTTGTTATTTCTCTTGCTCATTGTTAAGTAAACCTTGACAATTCCTGCGTCTGCGTCCTGCCTCTTTGTATACTCAGTACGCATCACAGAATCACACATCAAACGAAAATGGATGCAGCAGGAGTTTCCCAGTGCCTTGACCAGCACCAGCAGCAGCTTGCCCAGTTGAATGCCGCCATGCAGGAAGTGCTCCAAACTCTGCATAATCTGCCCAGCGCTCCGGTTCCACCTCAGGGAGCAGCGAGTGCCCCCAATCCACCTGTTCCTGTGCTATCACCCACTCGTGCGGGAACCCTCGCCCTACCGGAGCGCTATGACGGTAAAACTACTAAATGTAGCGGCTTCCTGCTACAGGTTTCACTTTATCTGGCGCGTCAGCCTGGGGCATATCCATCTGACCAAGCTAGGATAGCGCTGCTGATTTAGCTTCTTAAAGGAAAGGCACTGGATTGGGCCACGGCAGTCTGGGAAGGAGAGGAGGCAGTGGCACTTCCCTACCCACCTTCCTCGCTAGGTTCAGGCAGTGTTTGATCATCCCACGGAGGGAAAGGACGGGGGTGAGCGTCTCCTCCATCTACAACAGAGAGAGGGGCCCGCGTCCAAGTATGCTCTGAGCTTTCGCACGGTGGTGGCGTCTTCCGGCTGGCATGAGCGTGCTCTGCGCACAGCCTTCAGGAGAGGCTTACGGGAGGACATCAAGACAGAACTCGCATGTCGGGATGACGAGATGGACCTTGATACCCTCATCACCATGTCCATCTGTCTTGACAACATGTTGAGAGAGAGACAGCGTTCCCAACACCTCCCGGAGCCTTGACGCTCAGCCCCATCTGAGCTATGGAAGCCGCCCTGCTTCCGAGTCCTCACCCATGGAGGTGGAAAGCACCCCCTACACTACCACGGACCACAGATCTCCTGGCGGCTCCCTATCTAGGCGGTATGACTCCCGTTGCCGCTCCGTGAGTGTTACGTCAGCTCCTATCACAAAACCATTGTTTTTAGTTCCCATAACGGTGACTGGTTCTTCCATTTCTACCGCAATGATAGATTCCGGATCAGCAGGGAATCTTATAGATAGGGAGCTGATATCTGAATGGGGGTTGCCCACCTTGCCACTGCCATCTCTGCTACACGTCACCTCACTGGACAATAAACCCCTTGGATCAGGCACCATTACGCACGTCACTCTCCCCATCACCATTCCCACACTACCGGAGCACCAAGCTCAGACTACACAACCCCACCATCAATTGGAGCACCAAGATGATCACAGCCTGGTCCACCTCATGCCGGAAGACCTGCCTGCCGGTGGTTTGTTGTTCCACATCAGTGGAGAGTCCGGAGTGCGCCCTCCAGCCCAACATTTCACGTGAGTACGCAGATCTCTCCGATGTCTTCTCTTCATTAAAGGCTACGTGTCTCTCTCCTCACAGGCCCTGGGACTGCACCATTGACCTGCTGGAGGGACAACACCCCCCGATGATTCGCATTTACCCCCTTTCCATGGCGGAGATTGAGGCATTGGAGAGTTATGTGGCGGAGACCCTGAAACAGGGGTTCATCAGACGCTCTACCTCTCCTGCCTCCGCCAGCTTCTTCTTCGTGGCCAAATAAGGAGGAGGACTGAGACCATTTATTGACTACATGGGGCTGAACGCAGTCACCACCAAGTACCGGTACCCCCTCCCTCTGGTTCCGTCGGCCATCGAGCAGCTACGAGGGGCCTGGTACTTTACCAAGTTGGACCTGAGGACTACTCGGCTACGTTCGAGGATCACGTCAGGGACGTCTGAGCTGTCCTACTCCGCCTACGGGAACACAGCCTGTTGGTGAAGGGGGAGAATTGCGAATTCCACCAACAGGCCATCTCCTTCCTGGGATACCAGATCAGTCCTCGGGGTGTTCATGGAAGGAGTGAAGATGGACGTTGTCAGGTCATGGCCAGTTCCCACCACCATCAAGGGCCTACAGAGCTTCCTGGGCTTCGCTAATTTCTACCAGCGTTTCATCAGGTCCTTCAGCTCCATAGCCGCCCAGCTCACCTCTCTCCTTAAGGGTGGGCCTCAGAAGCTGGCCTGGAACCCTGAGGCTGACGCTGCCTTCAAGAGGCTTAAGGAGAGGTTCACCACAGCACCCATCCTAAAACACCCAGATCCATCTTGTCCTTTCATCCTGGAGGTAGACGCATCGGAGGAGGGCGTGGGTGCGGTCCTTTCCCAGCGGCATGGTAAGCCAGAGAAAATGTATCCCTGTGCCTTTTTCTCTAAAAAGTTTACCCCCGCAGAGAGGAACTATGGAGTTGGAGACGGGGAGCTGTTGGCGGTGGTCCTCGCTCTGGAGGAATAGAGACACTGGCTGGAGGGCGCAGTCCATCCATTCTGGATTCTTACTGACCACCGGAATTTGGAGCACATACGGGCAGCGAAACGGATGAACTCTCGTCAAGCCAGGTGGGCCCAATTTCTCACTTGCTTCCAATTCATTCTGTCCTACCGCCCAGGATCCCAGAATGTGAAGGCCGACGCACTCTCCAGGATGTACCATACCTATCCTGCCCTCGTCTCTCATCGTTGCTCCTGTCGTTTGGGATGTGGACGAAGACCGCCACCTGGCAGTTCAAGAGGACCCAGCGCCTGTCAATGCCCCTCCGGGGTGCGTGTATGTACCCACCAGTGTCCGTGACCGCCTGCTGATCTGGGCGCACACCACCCTTACGGCAGGGCACTCTGGTATTACGCACACCCTGCATTCTCTAGCCCAAAAATACTGGTGGCCCACCTTGGCTTCTGATGTCTCCCGCTATGTCAACTCCTGTTCCGTATGTGGCCAAACGAAGACACCTCGGAACGCCCCGGCAGGAAAACTAGTTCCTCTCCCATTGCCTCAGCGACCTTGGTCACACCTGTCCACAGACTTTGACACCGACCTCCCACATTCTGACGGCTTCACTACAGTCCTGGTGGTCGTAGATCGGTTCTCCAAATCATGCATTTTTTTGCCGCTAACTGGTCTTCCTTCTGCTCTCCAGGTCGCTGAGGTCCTGTTCCAACAGGTCTTCCAGCATTATGGACTTCCGGAGAACATCGTCTCGGACCGTGGCCCCCAATTCACCTCCCGAGTTTGGAAGGCTTTTCTGGAGAAGATCGGGCCCACGGCCAGCCTCACTTCCGGGTATAGGCCTCAGTCGAATGGGCAGGTGGCGCACATGAACCAGGAGCTGGGGAGGTTTCTTCGTTGCCGCTGTCAGGACCGGCAGGGTGAGTGGGCGAGGTTTCTTCCCTGGGCAGAATATGCCCAGAACTCCCTCGTTCACTCCTCCACAGGGCTCACTCCCTTCCAGTGCATCCTGGGGTACCAGCCAGCCCTGGCCCCTTGGACACCCAGCCAGACCGATGCGCCCGCTGTCAACGAGTGGTTCCACAGGGCCGGACAGGTCTGGGACGCCGCCCATGGCCATCTCCAGAGGGCCATTCGTCGGCAGAAGGACCAAGCCGACCGCCACCGCAGTGAGGCCCCTGTATTCCAGCCTGGGGATCGTGTCTGGCTGTTCACAAAAAACCTCCCTCTCAGTCTGCCCTGCAAGAAACTGAGCCCCCGGTTTGTGGGGCTGTTTAAGGTCCTCCGGCCGATAAATTAGGTATCATACCCGGCTGCTCCTTCCCCCTCCACTACCGTGTCTCACCCACTTTTCATGTGTCTCTCCTCAGGCCGGTGGTTCCTGGTTCTCTGGTGGATGCCGTCCCCTGGGTACGCCTCCTCCGCCCCTGGACATTGACGGGAGTCCGGTGTATGCGGTGAGGGACCTGCTGGACTCCAGGTTCCGTGGGGGATGGCTCCATTACCTGGTGGACTGGGAGGGGTATGGTCCTGAGGAAAGGAGCTGGGTTCCGGCTGGGGACGTTCTGGACCCCAACCTAATTCGGGACTTCCACCGTCGCCGCCCTGACCGGCTCGCTCCTCGTCCTCGGGGTCGTCCTCCTGGCCGGCGACGTCCAGCGGCTGTAGCCGTGGGGGGGGTACTGTCACGTCTCCTCCCGTTGCTCCCCTCCGGTGCTCTGATTCGCCGGTCTACTGAGCCACCGGTCTGAGCGCACCACCTCGGCTACACCAGAATGGAAAACCAACGCACCCTAATCATCTCCAGCGCACCCCATCATATCATCACCACCCCTATTTAGCCCTGGACTGTTCTGGATGATGTTGTGTGTGATTGTTTAGCTTCGTGTCGTTTACTCTATCTTTGTTATTTCTCTTGCTCATTGTTAAGTAAACCTTGACCTTGTTAATTCCTGCCTCTTCGTATACTCAGTACGCGTCACAGCACCTAACACATATAATGATTGTGATGATGACAGTGACAACAATGTTGATGATGATTATTATACCACTGCTATAATGAATTATGATAATTATCAGCAACAAATAAGAATAAATAAATTCAAGACAGAGAAAAAACTAAATCACTAAGAACCTCTATGACAGGCACTACAACGTCAGTGTGCCAAAAATGCTTTTACAAGGTCAGGAAGCATATTATGTTAGTCATCAACCAAATTTATTTTGAGACAATTCTTTGTTACCATTTTAATTATGATGTCATACATGCTGGGAACATACCAATGTTTCTATCTGGTTCAGTGATTCAGATAGCAGTCAGCCCTGTTAATTAAATTGTATGGCCCATCACCAGACGGCTAAGAGCGAGAGACAGACGTGAATCTGACTAATTTTGACAATTGCTACTAGTTTATTACAAAACATATGGAAGCCCAATTCTTAAAAAAAAGTGATTATAATTGTGATTTGTGACCATAGTTATATGGTATATCACAGATTCATGTCAGGTATTTGGGATATCAGTTATTTGTGCAGTCAAACTGGGGGCCCTTGAGTAACCAGTGGTCTGGTGCTTAATTATAACCGTAGACCCAGGATAGGAACAGAACAGCCTTTGATTAGGATAGTCAGGTATGGAAACAGGATTGGTCCCAATTATGTCTGTGTTTGCTTTGATTACCCTCCTCGACCACACATGACTTGAAGTAACAATATTCTCATCAAAAGGCAGCATGTCTCATTATCAGGGACAAACAGAAAGATATACATATTTGTATTCCACTAGGCCAGAGCAGAAGCAATCTGTCATGGTTGAACTGTGTGTATGACTTCAATTTCAGCCTAAAATAATCCCATCGTGCTGCTTAATTTGAATGCACAACAGACCCCAGTCCCAGTGTTGGGTCTGTATTCATTCTGCACTCACATAACGGAAAAACTCAGGTAGTGCTCCCCACATCAGATGTACTTATTGTGTCAAAACACACCATTTTGGGGGGGAACTCGTGTGGAAGCTGTCAAAGTTGCTCAGCCAGCATCACTTCATCTTAAAGCTAGAATCCTTAGTTGCTTAGTTAGTTGCTACATCAATTTTCTTTACTAATAAATTAATTATATATACCCCTTGATTCTTGAAGAATATAACTTATAAATGCCTCATGAGCTTAGTTCAACTGTCGTACCCCATCAGAACCCAACCTATAAGCTTGTTTTACTCCAATGTTTGTAAACAACGTAAATGCAAATAAACACTGTATAGCCTCAAAACATGGTTAAAACTATAATTTTGATATCATGAATGGTCAGTCCTTGCATCCATTGGTCTGTCTATGAATTTGAGAGTGGTTACATTTCTCAAGGCCCATCCCTCAGCTTTTTACCAACACAGAGGCGGGTGTACGCTTTGTTATTGTTTCAATTAAGGATTCTAGCTTTAAGCTTTGTTGAAATGACTCAAGATCCAGACAAAGATTTACACAAAGCTTATAGGATTTAAGAAGGGTCAGGCATTTTTTGCATGGAAAGAAAATTAAATTAACTCTGATAAGCAAAATGACATGTGCTTTGAATAAAATTAAAAGCTTAATTCTATTCACATTTTCTAATAGTAGAAACGTTTCCCAAGCCTCATGAATTTTAATCAGCTCATACTGTAATACAATCTAACTAAGATGAGAGGACACTCGGCTGTCCAGTATATGCACTACAACAAGATCAACAACTAATGTTAGCCAGAGCGAGATGAGCTAAAATCTAACGAGGGAAGAGTAGATAAACCCTCTCAAACCTTTTCAGCTTGTAGTCAGTCGTCAACATTGCACTGATAAACAATGGGGAATAGTAGCTTGCTCGCCCGTCTGCAGCTTGCCTACAATGCATGCTTGTCCCAACCCACGTTTTGACAACTGAATGGGAACTTGCCTGCCTGCCTGCCCGCCCATTTGATCAATGCCAAATACATTTGATTGACAACTAAGAGATATGGTAACTGTGGATAACAGTCATTCAAGTTCAGCATAGCGTGGAACCCCGTATTATCGGCATATTCAACAGCGCTTAAAAAATATATTACCTTCAACAGTGTTATCTTGTGATCAAGCCATCAATGTTATGTGATTATTGGTGTCGTAAAAATGTTAGCTAACGGGTTAGCAATTAGCAAGTTTGACATTTCAGTGGAAATACTATTATCAGCTTTTTTATAAGCGGTTTATCAAAGATATACGTCCCGTATTATCGGCATACGGCCCCCAGTTATTGGCCACATTACTATTTTGTTCAATTACAAGATATATCCATTTAATTTTGTTCAAAAGAGACACCAACAACGTACCCAAAGAGTTTACTAGATAGTTGACTAGTTGGCTAGCCTTCCGGTAAAAAAGAATGACTTGCCTGTCAACTTTTCATTCCGTAGCCCAGTGCGCCCTCCTGTGGACTCTTAAAAAATGGTTCTTCACCAACAAATTCAGTGTTGTAACCAAATAATGTCTCATCATTTGTTTTATAGATTAATCTTATGTTTTGTGAAAGTAGATAACAGTTGAATACTAAAATATGAGTATTCATAATGTACATCAAATAAAACTTTAATTTCAGTTATGTGCATTGACATAAACAATGAAAACACTGTTCGAGTTTGTGTTGCAGAGGTGCGCTTGGAAAGTAAAGGAAGAAATACACAAGATGGGTTCAATAAATATCTATATTATATTTTAGACATTTATTTTTTGTACAAATAAATAATTTCATATGAACACAAACAAAACAAACAAGTAAATCTCGACCTCCATCCCTATATTGTCACAAAAATCACAATAAAAATCCAGCTCCACCGCTACCTCTTGATCCCACTGCACACACCTGCAGTGGAACCAGTGCTGGCAGAAGTCACAGCACACCCATGGCACCTCGGATCTACACTCCTGAGAGGAGCTTGCTGGCGGATCATGCGAGCACAGCAGGTGGTGTCTTCTTTTATAAAAAAATTAAATAATAATACAAATTGATTAATATGGTTTTGCAAAATGTAGAAGTTCTTCAACAACAATAGTAATTGATACAACTGAGAGAGAGAGAAAAACAGATGATGAAGTACCTGAGAGTGGTGCTATGGGTGGCGTGACAGATGTGACCGATGGAGCTTTTCTCTTCCTTTTCTGTGCTGCAGTTTGAGAAAAAGTAGTATTAGACAGAGCATGTTTCATGAAAACCCTTTTCAACTTTTTTACATCAATACCTCTGGAGGAAGCTGCAGAGGTTTTGGAGGGGGTGGAGATGACTTGAGGGCTGGTGCTATGTACTGTAGATATGTAAAGATATATTTTTTTCTTTTTACATTGCTGTTTTATAAAACAGATAAAAAACTGTCATTTTTTCGTAATTTTACCTGTGGAGGTGGCGGTATTCAAATTGCAGGGGGAAGGGACACCAGACGAGGCTGCTATGGTGGTGTGACCAGGGGAGACGGAGGAGGCAGTTGGTCCAGAGGAGGCCGTGTTGGTGGTGACAGACAGGGGGGGTGGTGTTCATCGTGTTGGTGGTGGACAAAACCGCCGACGATGACTTGGAGGAGCTGGTGTTTGTATTGGTGGGGTTGAGGAGCCGACGATGGTGTGGCCGGGAGAGTAGGCACGTGGCCTTCTTCTGCAGCTGGGGACTCCGGCGGCTCCTACAGGTGTTGCACACTGGGAGGCACTGGTATTGGTGATGCAGCTGTCAGGAGTGGTTCCAGCAGGTGGTCCAGCAGAGGCGATGGCGTCAATGGTCTCATCCATGGCAGCCCTCTCCTGTGCCCTCTGTGTTCTGAGGGCTGCCCGACGCTCTTTCTCCTCTGCCCCGGCCCTCTCCTTCTCACCCATCTCCTGCCACTGGCGCGTGTATTCCTCCCCGGTGAGGCATGTGGCGACCACGGGTAGTCTTCTGTATCGGTCCAGCCAATACTTAAGGACAGTAAGGATGTGCCCCAGGTCCTTCGCTATCAGCCCCCCCTCTATTAGGGGGTGCTCTTCTAGAGCTAGGGCTGGGACTGGAACAGGGCCTGGGATTGGAGCAGTGGCTGAGGGTCCTCCTGTGGTCACTGGGGAGGAGGTGCTGATGGACGGCACAGTGCTGCTGGTTCCAGGAGAGGCGGTGGTGGGACCCGTTAGGGACCGAGACGGCATTAAACGGGACCCTTCAATGGCTGAAGGGTCAAAAGGGAAGAGGCCACAATTCTTAAACCCTTCCACCACATAGCGCATGTCCTTGCATCGCTGGAACGGGTAGCGGAATACTCTGGCAAATTCTGATTTGTTTACCATGTAGGAGTGGTCAAAATGGCTAAGGTCTCCAGCTACCTTGGAGAACTTAGCCTTTAAAGTGCCAAAGTATGCCACGTCCAGCGGCTGCAGGACATGGGTGCAGTGTGGTGGAAGACAAAGAAGTATAACCCCTTCCCTTAGTGCCACCGCGAGCACCTCCTGGTCCATGTGGCTCTTGTGCCCATCGAAGAGGAGAAGGCGAGGGCGCTCCTTCACTGCATGCTTAATGGAGTGCTGAAACCACTTCCTGAACAGGTCCCCGTCAATGTAGCCACTGTTTGACCGTCCATACAAGGCTTGGGAGGGGGCCTTCCAGTGTGTAGTGGCCACCGGGGAAACACTTGGGGTAGATGATAAATGGGGGGATGTCCTCCCCAGCAGCGTTGAAGCATGCCAGCTTTGTGATGTGCTCCTTGGTCCCCGGAGCCTGCTGGTACACATGTTTTGCGCCCCGGGGAGCCAGCACTTTGTGCCTGCTCTCCTCCAAGTGCTTCCCATAAGAAGTGAAGAAGGTGTCCATCGTCGGATGTGTGGCACACTCAGCTCTCCCCTTGTCCAGGGTGTCCGGCCTCCTCATGCTCAGGTTCTTGTGCCTCCTCCTGAACATTTCCCACCACCTCTTCCCCAGTGGTGGGATTGTTTCTCTGGGGTGCCGAAACCTACAATAGAATAGAATATATAATTGTCCATCCTGGATGAAAATGTTTGTTTTGGCAACACCATACACATCCACATTTACATCACACACATTGAGAACAGTCAGTCCACCAATCTACATACAGTGGGGAAACAAAGTATTTAGTCAGCCACCAATTGTGCAAGTTCTCCTACTTAAAAAGATGAGAGAGGCCTGTGATTTTCATCATAGGTACACGTAAACTATGACAGACAAATAGAGATTTTTTTTCACCAGAAAATCACATTGTAGGATTTTTTATGAATTTATTTGCAAATTATGGTGGAAAATAAGTATTTGGTCACCTACAAACAAGCAAGATTTCTGGCTCTCACAGACCTGTAACTTTTTCTTTAAGAGGCTCCTTTGTCCTCCACTCGTTACCTGTATTAATGGCACCTGTTTGAACTTGTTATCAGTATAAAAGACACCTGTCCACAACCTCAAACAGTCACACTCCCAACTCCACTATGGCTAAGACCAAAGAGCTGTCAAAGGACACCAGAAACAAAATTGTAGACCTGCACCAGGCTGGGAAGACTGAATCTGCAATAGGTAAGCAGCTTGGTTTGAAGAAATCAACTGTGGGAGCAATTATTAGGAAATGGAAGACATACAAGACCACTGATAATCTCCCTCGATCTGGGGCTCCACGCAAGATCTCACCCCGTGGGGTCAAAATGATCACAAGAACGGTGAGCAAAAATCCCAGAACCACACGGGGGGACCTAGTGAATGACCTGCAGAGAGCTGGGACCAAAGTAACAAAGCCTACCATCAGTAACACACTACGCCGCCAGGGACTCAAATCCTGCAGTGCCAGACGTGTCCCCCTGCTTAAGCCAGTACATGTCCAGGCCCATCTGAAGTTTGCTAGAGTGCATTTGGATGATCCAGAAGAGGATTGGGAGAATGTCATATGGTCAGATGAAACCAAAATATAACTTTTTGGTAAAAACTCAACTTGTCGTGTTTGGAGGACAAAGAATGCTGAGTTGCATCCAAAGAACACCATACCTACTGTGAAGCATGGGGGTGGAAACATTATGCTTTGGGGCTGTTTTTCTGCAAAGGGACCAGGACGACTGATCCGTGTAAAGGAAAGAATGAATGGGGCCATGTATCGTGAGATTTTGAGTAAAAACCTCCTTCCATCAGCAAGTGCATTGAAGATGAAACGTGGCTGGGTCTTTCAGCATGACAATGATCCCAAACACACCGCCCGGGCAACGAAGAGTGGCTTCGTAAGAAGCATTTCAAGGTCCTGGAGTGGCCTAGCCAGTCTCCAGATCTCAACCCCATAGAAAATCTTTGGACGGAGTTGAAAGTCCGTGTTGCCCAGCGACAGCCCCAAAACATCACTGCTCTAGAGGAGATCTGCATGGAGGAATGGGCCAAAATAACAGCAACAGTGTGTGAAAACCTTGTGAAGACTTACAGAAAACGTTTGACATGTGTCATTGCCAACAAAGGGTATATAACAAAGTATTGAGAAACTTTTGTTATTGACCAAATACTTATTTTCCACCATAATTTGCAAATAAATTCATTAAAAATCCTACAATGTGATTTTTGGGATTTTCTTTTCCCATTTTGTCTGTCATCGTTGACGTGTACCTATGATGAAAATTACAGGCCTCTCTCATCTTTTTAAGTCGGAGAACATGCACAATTGGTGGCTGACTAAATACTTTTTTCCCCACTGTACATAAACACATAAAACTTCAAATACCTGCGTATTTCGTCTGTGTATTTCATCAGCCTCTGTCTGGTGAAGGGGAACCCATGGCTGGCGCAGTAGATACAGTACTGCACCAGAGAATTTTCATCCTCTGGTGCAAGCAATGTGGGTGGTCCACTGCGACAACCATGGGTCACCCGGCCGCTCAGCCTGTCCACCAGGGTCTGCCAAGGTACACCATGCACCTTGGTAGATAAGAAAAGAAAACTGTTACTATCAGATAAAATGCACATACACATGGTAATCTCCTAAAAACAAAAGATGCCTAACCTTGGCAGCCTGGCGGATAGCCATCCCTGCCCCGCAGTCCTCCATGGCATGGAACATGTCCACCTCACTCCACTGCTTCCTCTTGACTTTCTCCATGCTTTGGTGTTAATACATGTAGCTAAATAACTTTGCATACTATACACATTTTAGAAAGATAACTCAATCTGAATATGTATAAACATTTACATTTCAAAGCTAAGGCATTGAAAGGTGATGAAAGTTTTCACAATAACTGAAAGTGTACCCACATTTTTGGTTGATGTTATCTGTAATGAAAATTAGTGTCCCAATTAGTTTAATATTGATGCATACATTGTAACATTTGACTAAATACTGCCTCAATGTAGCTGTTTTAAGATTAAACATAGCTGTAGTGTCGAGTTAACGTTGCTAATTATGCTGTGTGACAAGAAGGACCCGCTGACGCTGTATTTTCATCATAAGGTTTATTCATAACAAAGGGTTACAGCGTCGATTTACAGATACCTGCAGATACCCGGAGAATAATCGCCCCATCTCTAATATGATTATTCTGTCTTCCTTTCTCCCAACTATGGTATATATGCTATGTAATCTGATATGGGTGTTCCCCACAGACCAATCCCAGGAGGACACCTAACAGACTTCCTATTATATTGTGTGTCACTCTAAAACTGCTCCCTCTAAAATTGAATAAACCTCCTCTCAGGTTCCACTTGAAAACATTAGCAAAGTCATAATTCATCATACACTACATATTCCCCCCTTCGAGACTAACTAAAAGTCTCGAAACCAAAAAGAAAAGGATTATGACAAGTAACAATCTCTCTTATTGATTATTTTTTACAATAAACCCAAAAACACTTTTCTCTATGGAGTGTAAATACCTTTCTATGAAATATGAACAAATCTCCATGGAGTGTGAATACATTACTATGAAATATGAACAAATCTTTATGGAGTGTGAGAGCGAAAATCCTGTCTGGCAGCCTTCTTTCCAAATATCCATCCATCAATCAAGACAGTAAAATTCTCTCACGGCCCCTCTGCCCCAGGCAACCACTTAAGTACTCCAGATCAATTCATAAATCTTTATCAATGCATTTGAAACTATGATGCAATTAAATACACATGAAAGCCTCAGCAAACAAAATACTATCCAAAATGTCCACACCCAGGCTGGTCAACCCATCGGACCCTACTGTGGATTCCTCTATCCCTGCCTAGACCTCATGTCCCTAAGCATTCACGAAATAAACAAAAACATCTAAGATCCCCACATGTATCCAATAATTAATACAGAAAGAATCTGACACAAATTATGTATTACACATGCAAATATGTCTATATATCATTGCAGACACTGGAATGTAGTCCATTACACTTCATCTCCTCAGCAGTGTCGACTTCCAATGCATCGTCGATGATGGAATCGGAACATTTCCACACCTTCCTTGTTCCACTTCCTCCTGTCCCTTCATATTCTCCTTTCATATTGTCCTTTCATATTGTCCTTGTTTGAGTATTTCAATCTCTACATATTCCCCCAAATGCTTCTGGAAGAAAAGAAAAGACCAAACAGTATCTTTTGCAAAACAACACATTCAAATTAAAACATCAATATCAACTAAGAATATAAAAAATGATATATAAAATGAATCTAAATGAATCACATTCTATTCCCCCCTTTGATTCATAACAAAATACTAAAATCACACTAATATTGAAACCTCTGAAATCTATCTATCAATACTCCTTTGAGTCTTGACAGAAGGTTAAACCCTCTTATCGTTTCATTCGCAAAACCCTTCAAATTATAGTTAATATTATCTATGTTATCTTCCCAAATTTTACACCATACCATGGAAAAATACCCACTTCTCTCTTAGACTTATCCTCCAATGATAGGCTTCCCAGACTATGACATTTCTCTCTTTCAGAATCAGATTTATCTCTGTCCCTTTGCTTCCCCTCTTTTAATTTTAAAAACCTCACATGGAAGCTTCAACTTCAACATGTAACAACATCCTATCCTTTCCATCCATAGGTAAGAATATATACTCTCACCACACAAACCCCTAAATAACTCCTATCCATCATATGTTTTATTAGAACAAAAACAGCTTTTAGCCCTCACTGGTTTCCTCTCCAATGCTTCATGAAGCGCTGTTAACTGATTTTCCTTCCTATCTAACAAATTCACATAGGTTAATTCATTTAACCAATAACACTTAAACCTAGGCCTAAACAAATGTTTCCACAACTACAAGGAAAATGAGCTGTATCACCCATCCTAACCCTAATAACAGTCTTTTTCTCTAAAATTGGTGCTGAAGCTATTGGCTCCCTTGTAATCAAATGTAATATATGTATAGCTTTAATAACTGTCAATGTTTAAATAGTTAAATTGCTTCTCACTGTTGTTATAATATACTATAGTGTTGATGTCATTGTCGTTGTTTCATCTAGTTTCCCCAAAGCTTTGAACTCTTTACTTGTACTTCCATCTATCACCACTAGTGTCACTACATTCACTCTCAGTCCTAACTCTAATCCCTCACTTTCAAACTTTTCATTATAAAAAATACACTTATAATCACCTTCATCTTCCTGCTGGGAATTGTAAATATAGATACTCAATCACCCTCAATCTTCTATTATCATTCAGCAACGCATACTTTCTCAATGCAACTGCTCCTAACAGATCTAAACTCCTATCATATCTATCTTCCCACTAAACTCTAAATTTCCCTTCACCACTGTTCTCTCTCTCTTACTACCAAAACTTTGAAACTTAGCTTACTGTCCTAGAGTTCCTTCAACCCTAGTTTTCCTAACTTTAAAAAAAATAATTTCACAGATTTATTCACAAAATCCTTTACCACTAATTTTTCAATATGTGATCGGGAAGTCCCCACCTGCTTATGATTACTTTACACACAGACTTGGCAAACGATTGAGCATCTTTTAGCCTAGTTTGAAATCTTATTCACCTCTTGGTGTAGGAATGTAACCAAGAATAACAGTCACCCCTTTTAACATTATTTTTCAGACAGATTGTCCCATAGGAAGGAGGACAATCTTTTCAAGCAAATATGATTCCCAAAAACCCTACTTTTTTAAAGTCTTCTACCAGACAGCCGTCTGGTGTACATCTTATTGTACAGTTCAACTTACACAATGCTTCTCTTCCCAACAATGCAATAGGTATATATTCTGATACCAGTATGGGTATTTTAATTTTCTCTGATTTTTATAGCAGATCTCAATTGGTTCCTTAAGAGTAATCAACTGTTTTACTCTCTCGAATCCCTATCCTAATTAGTTAATTTTACATAGTGAGATGTGTAACCTCTTCAGGCTGAACACAGATAAAAGCTTTTCCACTAGCCACCATCACTTCTCATAGTCCTTTGTTTATTTTCACTTCAATTGTTTGATATTTTCCCTAATTGGTGCTACCAGCTGACACCCCCCTTCGGATCTTCTAGGCACTCCTAGAATCCTTGCTCCTTTAAGGGTTCACCTGTCCTCCAGATGATCTTCACTTGCTCCTGTATCTTCCTCTGAAATTCCCTCTTTCCAGAAACTATCTATGGATATGAAACAACTTATACCACTAGTTGTGGCTGGTAAAATTGCATTTGACCTTGTTCAGTTGAAGCTATAGCAGTGATTGTTGATTTGGTGCACACTGATTCTTCATAACCAAAGCTTTTCTTCTCCTTCTTCTTCTCCCCCCAGTTGTATTTCATCAATTTTTCTGAGAGTTTCTTGGTCCTGTTCTTTCTTGTTGTTGACATATCAGTATTCTTCAAAAGCTTATATTCTAAGTTCTGTCCTCGAAATATCATCTTCCATCATCTTCTTACTTTTTCTCCTCCAATTCTTGGGATCCTTTTCTCAGCAGTTTTTTCTTCTCTTCTGTATCTTCAGCTTCTTGAGTTGTTCTTCCAGTTCTCGTTGTCTCTTCTAAATTATTCCCCTTATCCAGGCATAATACACTTCAGTCTACATCTCTTTCTATTTCTTCTTTACTAATCATTGTAGAATAAAATCCTCTTGAATATGAAGCACCTTTAATCTCCAAGTCTTCATCTTTGTCTTCATCTTTCCGAACCTCATTCTTCTCTTAGTTTCCAGACATCTCAGTTTTTTCTTACTTTTGGAGTTTTGGATTCATCTTTATGGTCGTTTCTGCTTCTCTCTCTCTATTATTCAATCACTTTCATCATGTTGATGACGTCAGGGTTAAAATTCCCTCTACTAGCTATGTTTGTTCAATGTCAGGCCAACTTTTATTCCCTTTTCCAGATAACCTTTAGTTAATGGTATTGCAAGGTTTAATATTTTCAACTATATCAACAGGTGTAATTACTTTCATAGTTCTTATGTCCTTTTTCCCCCTTGTAACAACTATTTTATATTCCTTTATTGTGAATTATTTTTATTTTAGACTATATAGCCTATAGCTTCCTCCCAATTTTTTCTCTCTTTCTATTTTTTTTCTTCTCCAAATTAATTAATTAATCAATTAATTTATTAATTTATTCATCAATTTACTTATTTATTCATTTTATTGTATTTTACCAAATTATTGATTAGTGGCAATCTTACCACATCCGATCAGGAAATTAAATGAAAGTAGTCAACTTCAGAGCAATCCAAAAAATAAAGACTTCTAATCCTACAACACTACAATACTCATAAACCCATTGCTTAATAAGCACCCAATTATCCTAATTTTACAGAATAATGTCAGTACTCGATTCCCCCACACAACTCTAATCAAACCCACTCATGCACAAAAACTCCAAAATGCAACTTTTTTTTTCATCAATTGATCAGTCTTTTGCCAAGTCCTTGTCAAATTGTCATAACATCAATTAAGCTAGGCACACAACATTTGCTTTATGGGAAGGCAAGGTTTTTGTAAACAAAACAGTACTGGCCTTGATTTTTTTTTTACTTGATCCTGTCGCAGCAGACTCTGTCGCGTCACACCCTGTCACATGATGTACACGTCAGCACTTCCGCTCTCTCTCTCTCTCTCTCCTCGTTCCTCTTATGTCTCTCATATCACAAAAGAACAAAGAAACAGACAAGAATTTAGTAATTAATGCAGTCACTGAGTTATTTCAACCATTCAATATTCCTCTAGTCACATTTGCGCTAAGAATTAACTCAGGAATCGTATAAATAGCTCAATAACATTTTTTTCTTTTTTTATTTAATTATTTTTATTTTTAATCCGTCAACATCTCTCTCTCATTTATCAATTCAATAGGTCTCAAGAAAACAGTTTCAACGTCAAACATCCGATGTAACAACCAGAATACACCATTAGCCTCTAAATGTTCCCTTCTCTTTGTTCCTTCGTTCGTCTGCGTCTCCCCGCAGCACAGTGTAGCAGAGGAGTGGCATATTTACCCCTACGTCACTCTAGTGTCGTAAAATCACACGCATGCGCAGTTCAAACATCACTACGATTTCACAGTGGAAGGAGCTCTCTCCCAGCTCTCTCCACGCTAGGCAACAGAAAGTTAACAGTCCCGCTGTATTTCCTCTCTTTTACCCCTCATAGACAAACAATAACACTTAACAGAGCTCACAACCCATAGGACACAATCCCACGCTATACTAAACACAGTTTTGGAGGCTCGACCCATTCCAATGGACCCCCAAGGAAAAAATACAGCGCACGGCACGCATCAAATTTGGCATGTAGCATGAATAAATTAGCATTAGCATGTAGCATTAGCATTAGCATGTAGCATGAAGCATTATTAGCAGGCCACGTTTAGCATTTCTACCTCCGCCGTGTCGTAAAATTCTAAATTTCTGCTACCACGAGGTCCTGCCGGAAATTTAATGAGCGGTCACATCAAACAAATGATTCGTCAACCACAAGCTGAGCGGTAACATACAATCAAATATATACCACAGCCTCAAGTCCCCTGGACTTACCTAACTACACCTAATGCGTTATTAGGATTTTTGGCCCATCATAATGATCACCTCCTTAAGAGGGTTTCCGTAGATTCGCAGCGGTTCTAAGTTACACACATATTCCTAGGCCTTATTCCTCTCAATCTATTCTTCTTGAACTCTTATTCAAGCAAAATATCCCTATAGACACTCCCCCCTTTTTGCGTTGTTTACCAGCGCAAACAAATTTAGAACGGACTCCTATCTCACAGCACATCAGCAATGCACACACGCAAGTCCTTTAACGGTGCATTCTTTCAACGCACACACACAGACACACGAACTGACCAGAGCCCAAAGTAGCGAGCAAACTCACCCTTATCTGCCTCTGGAGCTAGAGTCAGCTCGGCGCCCATGAATGAAACGCTGAGAAAAAACGCAATACCTTCCAAATCCTCGCCGCCATTTTGTAGTGTCGAGTTAACATTGCTAATTATGCTGTGTGACAAGGAGGACCCGCTGACGCTGTATTTTCATCATAAGGTTTATTCATAACAAAGGGTTACAGCGTCGATTTACAGATACCTGCAGATACCCGAAGAATAATCGCCCCATCTCTAATATGATTATTCTGTCTTCCTTTCTCCTAACTGTGGTATATATGCTATGTAATTGATATGGGTGTTCCCCACAGACCAATCCCAGGAGGACACCTAACAGACTTCCTATTCTATGGTGTGTCACTCTAAAACCGCTCCCTCTAAAACTGAATAAACCTCCTCTCAGGTTCCACTTGAAAACATTAGCAAAGTCATAATTCATCATACACTACATAGCCAACAGTGATAGGTGTCAAAAAGTTCATGGTTCAAAGTTCCAAATACATTTTTGCAGATTGTGCAAAACGCCTCCATCAGAGGACTCCAATTTTGATACTGTAAAGCTTGACATCATTCAGCTGTTTTCGTGATATGTATTATCTAACGCTTACAATTTCTTTCCTTTTTGCTTACTTAGCAGTTCTATCAACATTTAGCAACTAAGCTAGCAACATTAGAAAATCCGTTAGCTATATTTAAGAGGTACAAAGTTGGAAATTAAATTATGTGTGGTCAGTCGCGCAGTCGAATTTTACAATATGCAGCGTGTTCCACAAAATGTGTACATATATAACTTTTTTGAAAACTCTCAAAACCTAATTTAACTTACATAAATAGCACTGAAAATCGGTGGTCAACTAGCTAGAAGGGTGTCGTTAGTCACAAAACGTACCGTTATTATCCAGTCCATTTAAATAAATGTTGAGCTCGAGGTGATTTAGTCCTCCAACTGCTAGAGTGTCCGAAAATAGGAGGTGTCCGATGTTGGGGGAAAGTTAGCTAGCTACCTAGCAAAGTGATTAACATTTCTTGCTAGCTAACCAAATTACACATCTCTAGCTGTAGCCACAGAAAAACGCTATGGGGGGAATAAATCGGCCCCTCACCCACTCGTCCAATGACATAACATCCTCCCAGCAGCTACCTAGCTAGCTAACATTATGCTCTGTGTTTTTTGCTTGGTAAATAAATAGCTTTAAATACATAAGCTAGAATATTAGCCACATTATGACTGACTTGTGAACATTGCCCTTGCTAGTTTCATTGTATTGACATTCTCAGCCTTAGTTACATCCGTCCGTTTTTGTCCAAAATATTGAGAAATTGAAACTGAAACAGTGCTTCCCGAATGGCTAGAGGAAGCAAAACATGTACCAGGCTAGCTGTGATTTACAACCTGCTAACAATATTTGTTGGACTACCAAGACATTTATTGGTGAATTATATTAACCATGCATTGAACTGCTTCCATCTATTCTGCCAACAATGCCTTACTCTATGTCATTGAATTTTCAGTCAAATAGAACCTATTTTTAAAACCTCTCATGAAGTTGGTTTTGTAGAATGAACTGGGAATTTGATATTTTTTACTGATATTATGATTGTCTGTTTGTTTCATATCTGCAAAGTAGCTAAAACGCTATCAGGTCCACTTTACATTTTGGGGTGGTTGTCATGGTAACAGCAGATCATATGCAAAAAAAACCTTCAAGGCAATAAAATCCGATCTAATGGTCCAGACAGAGGTCGCATATGGAGTATCAGAATTGTCTCAGGGTTGAGATCCACATATGGAGGTGGTATAAATCGGAAGTCAAAAGATCAGATTCCATATTTTTTATTTTTTATTTACACAGTAGGGGAAATATCTGTAGGTATCGGATATGCTAAATAATTGGCAAAAGATCTGAATTGGGCTGCCTGTGTAAACCCAGTCTTATACCCTGAGACCTCAGTAAAACAGTATCAATGTCATGATTCCAAGAAGCCTGTGCTTAAATGATCTACTCTACTGTAACTGGAATAGTAGGAGCAGGATTTTTCTCACATGTAACTAAGGATGCATAATATGTGCATGTTAATCTGAGTGAGGAATAGAGATGGTTAGCGAATGAGGTTAATTGCTTGGCAAGGGTTGTAAAACAATTCACAGAGCCATTTTAACGTGCTGCTCAGGGGTCATTCAGGTGAACAGGGAATTAACACAGACGCATGAAAGCCTATTCTCTCCCCTGAGTTTAGTCGCTCAGTGATTGATGTGCTTCGTTGTAAATATTGAATGGAGTTGAGCTAAATCTAGCCTATCTAGTGACTCATTTGAATATCGCTGCCAGGAGATATCACAAGATATGACCCAGACGCAGACACAGGAGGCGGATAGTAAAGTTCTCAATAATAATTTAATAGAACACGAGGCAGGCAAAGGGCAGGTCGAGGACAGGCAGAGGTTCATAATCAGGTCAGAGTCCGGTAGGTACAGGACGGCAGGCAGGCTCTGGGACAGGGCAGGCAGAATGGTCAGAACCGGGAAAACTAGGAAATAAACACATGCAAAACAGGAGAACGGGAAAGCACGCTGGTAAGACCTGACAAGACAAGACGAACTGGCAACAGACAAACAGAGATCACAGGTATAAATGCACAGGGGATAATGGGGAAGATGGGCGACACCTGGAGGGGGGTGGAGACAAGCACAAAGACAGATGAAACCGATCAGGGTGTGACAGGAGAGGACAGCAAGTACAATCAGAGTTTCTCAGAATCCATTATGGTAATCTCGTAAAATATACATTTGTTCCATATGGTTGGTAATGAAATAAGCACACAGTGTTTGTGTGTGGAAAGTAGCACGTCACACCATTGCACAGTAGTTATTTGAATTTAAACATATGTCAAAGTTTCTCTGTTAAAAGGAGCGGGTCCGGTCTCCTGAGTGGCTAGGCGGTCTAAGGCACTGCATCGCAGTGTTGCGGCATCACTAATAATAATAATATATATCACTACAGCCTGGGGTTCGATCCCAGGCTGTGTCTTTACCGGTCGTGACCTGGAGTCCCATAGGGCAGCGCACAATTGGCCCAGCGTCGTCCGGGTTAGGGGAGGGCTTGGCCGGGGGGGCTTTACTTGGCGCCTGCAGGCTGACTTTGGTCATCAGTTGAACGGTGTTTCCTCCGACACATTGGTGCAGCTGGCTTCCGGGTTAAGCGGGCAGGTGTTAAGAAGCACGGTTTGGCGGGTCATGTTTCGGAGGACGCATGACTCGACCTTCGCATCTCCCGAGCCCGTTGGGGAGTTGCAGTGATGAGACAAGATTGTAAACACGAAATTGGGGAGAGAAAGGGGGGTAAAAATTAATAAAAAATGAATACAAAAAGGAGCGGGTACATGTCAAAACGACCTTTCTTGGAACAGATTCTGATTCTATTTAGTCAATCAATTCAGCCAATCAATTGTATTTTGTCAATCAACACAGACCATCCCCAAGGGTAGTCTTAAAAGGTATGTGGCAGTCATGGAGTTTACACCTAAACTCACTGTTCAGTAAGCCCATTACTGAGAGTGACTATTGAACTAAATAATGGCCAGCCCAGTGTTTATCCTTGCCTCTCTTATCTGTTCATACCTGTGAGAGTAAATAGAGCTCTGTCTGTGCCAGAGCTGGACCTGGAGCAGCACAGATGCTTCAATATTATTGTAATGACTTCGATAAATCATAAATGAACGAATGTCCACAACACTTCTTGAGTTTGTGAATGAAAACGGTTTATTGAACCAAACTCTCACAGGCTACTGTCTGGCCATAGCCCACGCCAAACAAAACCCTAAAGAAACAGCAACAACTAAACACGCACTGTCGGGACAACAAAAGAGAGTCTTATAACTTACGGTGCCCGACACCCTTCCCGGTTCTAGTCACATACTGTCCATACACACCATTCACATACATATAGAGTTCATTCGGAAAGTATTCAGACCCCTTCTCTTTTTCCACATGTTTATGTTACAGCCTTATTCTAAAATTGATTAAATAAAAGCATATACACACAATACCCCATAATGACAAAGTGAAAACAGGTTTTTATAATTTTTTGCAAATGTATAAAAAAAGAAAAAAAAAAGAAAGTATTCAGACCCTTTGCTATGAGACTCGAAATTCAGCTCAGGTGCATCCTGTTTCCATTGATTATCCTTGAGATGTTTCTACAACTTGGAGTTTGCCAAAAGGCACCTAAAGGACTCTCAGACCATGAGAAACAAGATTCTCTGGTCTGATGAAACCAAGATTTAACTCTTTGGCCTGAATGCCAAGTGTCACGTCTGGAGGAAACCTGGCACCATCCCTACGGTGAAGCATTGTGGTGGCAGCATCATGCTGTGGTGATGTTTGTCGGCGGCAGGGACTGGGAGACCAGTCAGGATCGAGGGAAAGATGAACGGAGCAAAGTACAGAGAGATCCTTGATGAAAACCTGCTCCAGAACGCTCATGACCTCAGACTGGGGCCAAGGTTCACCTTCCAACAGGACTACGACCCTAAGCACACAGCCAAGACAATGTAGGAGTGGCTTCGGGACAAGTCTCTGAATGTCCTTGAGTGGCCCAGCCAGAGCCCGGACTTGAACCCGATTTAACATCTCTAGAGACACCTAAACATAGCTTTGCAGTGACACTCCCCATCCAATCTGACAGAGCTTGAGAGGATTTGCTAAAAATTATTAAAACCTGTTTTTGCTTTGTCATTATGAGGTATTGTGTGTAGATTGATGAGGGGGGGGGGGAAAACAATTTAATCCATTGTAGAATAAGGCTGTAACGTAACAAAATGTGGAAAAGGTCAAGGGGTCTGAATACTTTCCGAATGCACTGTATGCTTGGTCTAATATAGTGACAACTAAAAGATACCAAAAGCAACGCTCCTCATCCAACCTGACAGAGCTTGAGAGGATCTGCAGAGAAGAATGGGAGAAACTTCCTAAATACAGGTGTGCCAAGCATGTAGCGTCATACCCTCCCAGAGTGCAAAGAACCTTGGCGTGACCCTGGACAACACCCTGTCGTTCTCTGGGCCTGTCTCCCCAGTGGGTGGGCTCCCAAGTGGGTGATCCTATGCCCTCCCAGGCCCACCCATGGCTGCGCCCCTGCCAAGTCATGTGAAATCCATAGATTATACCGCCTGGTATAGAGGTCCTGGATGGCAGAGAGCTCAGCCCCAGTGAGATACTGGGCCGTACCCACTACACTATGTTGCGCCTTACGGTCGAATGCCAAGCAGTTGCCATACAAAGCGGTGATGCAGCCAGTCAAGATGCTCTCGATGGTGCAGCGGAATAACCTTTTGAGTATCTGAGGGCCCATGCCAAATATTTTCAGCCTCCTGAGAGGGAATAGGTATTGTCGTGCCCTCTTCACAACTGTGTTGGTGTGTTTGGACCATCATAGATCCTTAGTGATGTGGAAACCGAGGAACTTGAAGTTCTTCACCCGCTCCACTATAGCCCCGTCAATGTGAATGGGGGCGTGCTCTGCCCTCCATTTCCAGTAGTCCACGATCAGCTCCTTTGTCTTAATGACGTTAAGACAAAGGAGCTGACCTCCTCCATATAGACTGTCTCATCATCGTCGGTAATCAGGCCTACCACCGTTGTGTCGTCGGCAAACTTAATGATAGTGTTGGAGTCGTACATGGGCACACAGTCATGGGTGAACAGGGACTACAGGAGGGGACTAAGCACGCACCCCTGAGGGGCACCTGTGTTGAGGGTCAGCGTGGCGGATGTGTTGTTACCTACCCTCACCATCTGGGGGCGGCCCGTCAGGAAGTCCAAGATCCAGTTGCAGAGGGAGGTCTTCAGGCCCAGGGTCCTTAGCTTGGTGATGAGCTTCGAGTGTACTATGGTGTTGAACGCTGAGCTGTAGTCAATGAACAGCATTCTCACATAGGTGTTCCTTTTGTCCAGGTGGGAAAGGGCAGTGTGGAGTGCAATAGAGATTGCATCATCTGTGGATCTGTTGGGGCGGTATGCAAATTGCAGTGGGTCTAGGGTTTCTAGGATAATGGGGTTGATGTGAACCATGACCAGCCTTTCAAAGCACTTCATGGCTACAGACGTGAGTGCTACAGGTCGGTAGTAATTTAGGCAGGTTACCTCTGTGTTCTTGGGCACAGGGACTATAGTGGTCTCCTTGAAACATGTAGGTATTACAGATTCGGCCAGGGACAGGTTGAAAATGTCAGTGAAGACACTTGCCAGTTGGTCAGCGCAGGCTCAGAGTACACTTTCTGGTAATCTGTCTGGAGTAAATCCTTCGCGTCGACTTGTTAAAGAAAAAACCTTTGTCCAGTTCGAGGTGAGTAATCGCAGTGCTGATATCCAGAAGCTATTTTTGGTCATAAGAGACGGCGCCAGAAACATTATGTACATAATAAGTTACAAACAACTCGAAAAAACACACAAAATAGCACAATTGGTTAGGAGCCCGTAAAACGGCAGCCCACTCCTCCGGTGATGTGGGCTAATGTCATGTGGTGTGGTAGACAGGTTACCTTGGTGTTCTTGGACACAGGGTATATGGTGGTCTGCTTGAAACATGTAGGTATTGCAGACTGAGTCAGGGAGAGGTTGAAAATGTCAGTGAAGACACTTTCCAGCTGGTCAGCGCATGCTCTGAGTACGTATCCTAGCAATCCATCTGGCTCTGTGGCCTTGTGAATGTTAACCTGTTTAAAGGTCTTACTCACATTGGCTATGGAGAGCATGATCACACAGTTGTCCAGTACAGCTGGTGCTCTCACTTACGGTTCAGTGTTGCTTACCTCAAAGCGAGCATAGAAAACATTTAGCTCGTCTGGTAGGCACTGGGCAGCTCGTGGCTGGGTTTGCCTTTGTAATCCGTGATAGTTTGCAAGTCCTGCCACATCCGACTAGAGTCATTGCCTACTCACATCTGCTGTGGTATGATGTTCTGTGTATGTTGGTGCTTGCATGTGTGCGTGGGTCTGTGTGTGTGTGCGTGCAGGTTTGCATTTTGTGCATTGAGGAGGGGGGGTTGTACATTTGGATATTATTCAATCATGTAATGGGAATGATTTAAAATAAAAAAGGTGCATTCAGTAGGTGTCTTTTTTGGGTCCAGTTGAGACATTAATCCTGCCACACAATTCAGTGACTAGAATCGGTATCTGAAAGTGTTACTTCCTCCATCTGTACAGTGTATCTTTATTCTATTCTCTCCCAATTAGGAGAGGAGATGTGGCCAGTAGACCAGACGGAATGAATGAGGAGCCTTTGTAGTTTACTGCAGGACATTATGCCTCCTGTTTGTCAGATGCAATGTCATGCTGCCCCCGTTTCCCCAACCCCTCCCCCAACACACACACACACACCATGTGTCCAATCCTCACTCCATGCCTCCCCTCTTCCAGTGTCTTGCCTCCCCTAGCCCAAAGTTCCCTCACACCCAGCTGGCCGATAGCGTGGGAGGGAGAAGGCTTGTCAGGAACAGGGTCTCTCCCACTAATTATCCCAGAGCGTATCCGGCTGGCTGCAGACCTCACGCACAACTAACTCACTGAGGTGGTCAATTAGTTGGTTACATTTACATTTTAGTCATTTAGCAGACACTCTTATCCAGAGCAACTTACTTTTAGCATAGATTTAGCATACATTATTTTATTTTTCATACTGGCCCCCCGTCGGAATTGAACCCACAACCCTGGCGTTGCAAACGCCATGCTCTACCAACTGAGCTACATCCCTGCCGGCCATTCCCTCCCCTACCCTGGACCAATTGTGCGCCGCCCAGTGGGTCTCCCGGTCGCGGCCGGCTACGACAGAGAGAATAGAATAAAGATACACTGTACAGATGGAGGAACCAGGATCTCTAGTGGCACAGCTAGCACTGCAATGCAGTTCCTTAGACCACTGCGCCACTCGGGAGACCCAGGTAGCAGGTCTACTATTGGGCTGTATCACACATGGTATTGTACGATTGTCTTACCCTATACCTTCCCAGCGGGCAAAACTGTTTGAAATTACACCATAAAGACGTCATTCCAAACAGTTGTGCCTGCTGGGTTGGATGTTTCCAATGGGAAATAGAGATAGTATCCATATTTGTAGTCTCTTTCTTTATTTATTTTCTGCAGACCCATTTGCTATCTTTGAATCAAAAAAATTGATATGATGTATATCAAGTTTTTCTTCCCAATTGTGATGATTCCTCAGTCAACAATACAGATAAAACCTTTACCTTACAGTAAAACATTTGACATTTATCTTCGCATCTATCTTTTTTATTCATGCCTGTATCAGTAAAGTATTCGTTTTTTATTAGGATTCCCGTTAGCTGTTGCCAAGGCATCAGTTACTCTTCCTGGGATCCAAACAGAGATAAAACATTACATCATACAAAACATTGTGCATTATACAAATTTACATTGCTCCATTATTACATTACCATTTTACAATATATCACTAAGAATAATGTGTGGGTGTGTGTAATGTTTGTGTTTTAGAGTGTGTCTCTTCACAGTCCGCGTTGTGTCGTGAGGTGTTGTTTTATCTGTTTTTTAAATCTGATTTGACTTCTAGCTTGAGATACCTGAGGTGTAAGAGAGTTCCATGTAGTCATGGCTCTATATAGTATGGTGCGTTTCCTAGCCTCTGTTCTGGACTTGGGGACTGTGAAGAGACCTCTGGTGGCATGTCTTGTGGGGTATGTATAAGTGTCTGAGCTGTGTGTTAACCGATTTAACAGACAGTTCGGTACATTTAACACATCAATACCTCTCACAAAGACCAGAAGTGATCTGTCAATCTTTCCTCTACTTTGAGCCAGGAGAGATTGATATGCATGTTGTTGATATTAGCCCTCTGTGTACATTTAAGGGCCAGATGTGCTGCTCTGTTCTGGGCCAACTGTAATTTGCCTATGTCCCTCTTTGCAGCACTTGACCATATAACTGGGCAGTAGTCCAGGTATGATAAAACTAGGGCCTGTAGGACTTGTTTGGTCGATTGTGATGTCAAGAAAGCAGAGCAGCGCTTTATCACGGACAGACCTCTCCCCATTTTAGCAACTGTTCGATCAATATGTTTTGACCATGTCAGCTTACAATCTATGGTTGCACCAAGCAGTTTAGTCTCCTCAACTTGCTCAAACACCACATTATTTATTACTAGATTTAGATCAGGTTTATTGGTTTAATGAAATGCTTTTAGTTTTGTATATATTTATTCTAAACTGACTGCAGCTCTTTGTGATAGCTGACATGTATAGTGTTGAGTCATCAGTGTACATAGACACACAGGCTTTATTCAATGCTAGTGGTAGGTCATTAGTAAAAATAGAGATCAGCAGAGGGCAAAGACAGCTGCCTTGAGGAACACCACACTCTACCTGGCTTACGTTAAAGAAAACCCTCTGTTCTATTAGATAGGTAGCTCTCAATCTACGATATGGCAGAGGATGTAAAGCCATAACACATATGTTTTTTCTGCAAAATATTATGATCAATAATATCAAACGCTGCACTGAAGTCTAACAATACAGCTCCCACAAGCTTCTTATTTGCAATTTATTTCAGCCAATCATCAGTCATTTGTGTCAGTACCGTACATGTTGAGTGCCCTTCCCTATAAATATGCTGAAAGTCTGTTGTTAATTAGTTTACAGTGAAATAACATTGTATCTGGTCAAACACAATTTTTTTCCATAAGTTTACCAGGGGCCGGTAGTAGGCTGATTGGTCAGCTGTTTGAACAGGTGCTTTGCTATTCTTGGGTAGCAAAATGACTTTTGCTTCCCTCCAGGCCTGAAGGCACACCCTTTCCTCTAGAATTAGATTGAAGACATGACAAATAGGAGTGGCAATATAGTCCGCTACCGTCCTCAGTAATCTTCCATTCAAATTGTCAGTACGAGTTTCTAGCCAGAGGGAGGGTGTTTCCTTGCTCCTCACGTCACTGTGAACCTCATAGTGTTTGAAAATCATGTCATCGGGTAGAACTTTTAAACTTTATATATATTTCAACAAAACGTAGAAATGCGCCGTTTTCACATAAATTATGTAGACACTGGGATTGTGCTGCAGATAATGAAAATAAGGTTGAAAAGTAGAATTTAGGAATTTCTCTTTAAAGTCATTGGCAATATTAGAGGATTTTGGGATGAATGAGCCATCTGATTCAATGAAGGATGGAGCTGAGTTTGTCTTTTTGCCTGACATTTCATTTAAGGTACTCCAAAGCTTTTTACGATCATCCTTTATGTAATTTGTCTTTGTTTAGTAGTACTGTTTCTTCTTCTTTTCGTTTAGTTTAGTCACATGATTTCTCAATTTACAGTACATTTGCCAATTTCATAAATGTGTCAAGTGCGGCGTCTGGTTGATCCTCATTACACACAACAGACCAGCAAATCTTTTTTTACATCTTCAACATAGGAATCACTAGAAAACCTTTTGTATGATCTCTTGTACACTATTTTAGGCCCAGCCTTTGGAACTTTGTTTTTTCTAGATGGCCACTATATTATGATCTCTACAGCCAATGGGTGTGGATACTGCTTTAGAGCAGATTTCTGCAGCATTAGTAAAGATGTGATCAATACATGTGGATGATTTAGTTCCTGTACTGTTTGTAAATACCCTTGTAGGTTGACTAATAAAGATTGCATGCTCTGGTTAAAGTTTGAAGCTTCTTCTTGAGTGGACAGCTTGATGAAAACCAGTCAATATTTAGTTATCCCAGAAAATATACCTCTCTGTTGATATCACATACACTATCAAGTATTTCACACATGTTATCCAGACACTGACTGTTAGCACTCGGTGGTCTATCGCAACTTCCTACAAGAATAGGCTATAGGTGAGGCAGGTGAACTTGTAACCATATTACATAAACAGCATTTGACATGAGATCCTCTTTAAGCTTTACAAGAGTATGACTCTGAATATGAACAGCAACACCTCCCCTATTGGCATTCCTGTCTCTTCGGTAGATGGTATAACCATGTATTGCTACCATTGTGTCATCAAAGGAATTATCTAAGTGAGTTTCAGAGATAGCCAGTAAATGAATCTTGTCTGATGTTAGCAAGTTATCAATTTCATGAACCTTAGACATATCAGTGATATTATCATTTGAGCCAATAGTACAAGGAGAGCTGCCTACAGTGGGCTTCCTACTAGGACAAACAGTCTCAGTGCTAACCGTGTAATTCAGGTTTAAAAGCACAAGATTACTGATATCAAGGTCATTTTTTAAAAATCAAACTCTGCACGTTTAAGTGCAACAGCCCAAGCCATTTACGTGATTTGAAAACTGAGGGGATATCCATATTTATAGAATTAACTTTTGAACTAATAGCACTGATTGAGCTTGTGCTAGCCACAGTGGGCTTCCCATTTTATCTAATGGTAATAGAGCTAACAATGGGATTCAACTTTATGGGTACAAGATTATGACTGACAACACATCTTGGAATATGAAAATTTGTAACAGTATTATGATAGCGCTGTGATATAACGGTAGGGATTACCTGAGACAGCACTGATTTCTCCTGTTGTGGCGGAGTGAGGGCGATAGACTCCTGAAGGCTGTAAGAGTGTCACTGAGTAAGCGACTGTTTTATGCTTGAAGAGAGTTTCTGTTCTCCGCGGTAGTTGGGATGTATTCTATCCTCACTGAAATAATCCCTCCGCTTCCAGAACTGGTTGAAATTGTCAGTAAATGTCACTTCCACTGAGGCACGGTGCATTTTCAGCCAGTGGTGCATTTGGATGTCTTACAAAAATGAAACTTTGCTTTTGCTGAAGAAGATTGTAAAAGGCCCTCTGCATGGTAAACTGCACAATGGAAGCTCATTGATAGATAAGCCCTGGTCTTGAGAATGTCCCTATTATAAAGCATATTAACTCTGGAATGGTTCTCCTGTTTGCAATGCTGTGCATAGGTGTGCTTGTCCATGTTGACCTTTATGAGAGGGGCTTACACAGGAATATTGATAGCCCGGGCTCCTTGGAAAGTTCTGATTCTTGGCCAGTCTTTTCACAGCTCAAGTATATCCTAATGAAATGAGTTAATGGATTGTCCTTCCAGAGGGTTTTGTTAATTGAAACAATGATTGTGTGGATCAACCTTACACAGGTAGTGCTTTGCCCTACTGATTGGAGAGGGATCCATCTTATTGGATGCTCTCTGTCTTTTGTAACTGTTATCTGACTTACTGTGGTCCCTTTAGATTAACTCTTTCCTCCTAAGATTTATTTAGCAGAGCTGATGACTTGGTGAAATGATTGTAAATGATCCAGGTGCAGGTATATCATCAAATATGACAACAACAGCCTGTTCAATTCACATCACCCTTTAATTCCAAGATGCTCCAATATTCCACTTTAGAATCCCATTGGGGCAGCACACGTCACACATCAGATATTACAACAGTGAAAGGTTCCATCACCTTATCTCGACCTTTGTCTCTCTCCAAGCACCATCTCAGCCAGATAAAAAAGGCGATAGACCCCACTGTGTCAGTTTGGACAAGCTGCCCTTTGATCCCCATTATATTTTGATACAAATGTTTGGGTATCTGTCTTTACCTGGCAGAACCTTATTTATATCACACAACCTCCACCTCTACGGACAGCTATGTAATGAAAGGTGTCGAAATGCCTTTCTGAAGCCTATGGCTTAACATTATGGTAGTGGGGATGTGTTACAATATATCTCCATACTGTCTCAGATACAGAATGAGGTAATGAGTAAAGTTTTTTTTCTCTTGTAGAATTTCCATTCCTTATTCTTATGGGTATGAAGGGAATTAACTATAGGCTTAAGAAACAAATCAATATGGTATTTTATTTACAGTTTATACGTTCTTATCCCTTTCATAATCTTTACTTTAGTGTTTGCTCTGTTATATTCCATCTTAAAAGTAGCAGGTACAAAAGCCTTTGCTTTAAAAGCTTATCTTTGCCATGTTTAGTCTTTTAAAATGTTTCCTCTACGTATTTGGATCAACTGACTTGTTGGCATGGATGGTACTTTAAATAAGAGTTAAAGGTAATCAGAATTTGCCATGACAGAAGAAAAGCAAACACCCTTTAAAAGCAATGTTGCTTATACTGGCCAAGGGTAGTAAACATGGCCAGCATGCTAACTGGAGAGTGAAGGTCATACATTGTCAGAGATAGTACTTTACCTGAGATCCAGACACTATTATATCAGACTAAATTGACCTTATTGTCAGTAACATTGCATTAAACCACATCCACTTCAGATACAACAATAACAACCAAGAGCTCAGTCAGTAATAAGACCATGAAGCTATTCTGTTCTATTTTCCACCTTGGTAGCTCAGTGACAGCTTTGTCTATGCAAAGGTCAGTTAGATGCTGATATATCGTAACAGTTCGAGATCATTAACATAAATGTGCTAATTAACTCACCCAAGATTTGGCGGCTTCCATGATTAGTAAGACCCATGAGGAATTACAACTATGCTGTATGTGTAGAAGTACTATACTATTACTATTAGCTAGTACTGTAGTAAACATACGTACTATTACTGTTAGCTAGTACTGTAGTAAACAGAAGTACTATTACTGTTAGCTAATACTGTAGTAAACAGAAGTAGTATTACTGTTAGTACTGTAGTGAACATAAGAAATGTTACTGTTAGCTAGTACTGTAGTAAACATAAGTAATATTACTGTTAGTACTGTAGTAAACAGAAGTAATATTACTGTTAGTACTGTAGTAAACAGAAGTAATATTACTGTTAGCTAGTACTGTAGTAAACAGAAGTAATATTACTGTTAGTACTTCAAATTCCAATTCTCTTTAATGCTTTTCAGTTACTAGGTTTCCATCCAATTGGCGATAGATTTTCATGAGAACATTCTAGAATCCGCACATTTTCCCACTAGTGGGCTGTTTCCACCAAATGGACTTGTTGAGGATAACAATCAGCGTGATGACGTAGTGCACACAATGTACTTTTTTCACTTATGTTTTCATACTGGCCCCCTGTGGGGTAGAGCATAGCGTTTGCAACGCCAGGGTTGTGTGTTCGATTCCCACGGGGGGACCAGTATGAAAAATGTATGCACTCACTAACTGTAAGTCGCTCTGGATAAGAGCGTCTGCTAAATGACTAAAATGTAAATGTAAATGTAAGAGCTGTTTAACAAGGTATTCCATGCACAGTCATAACTGATGGTATGAATTTCAATTTGTAGGCTACTGCTTTTTCCACTCAGTCATTTGTAAAAAGTCCATAGCCTGGATGAACTATGCTCATCTAATGAGTAACCATACCTGAGACCTGAAGACTCATGTTAGCTCAGTGGGCTAACAACACAGTCTTCAGTCGTACAAATGACATGTGTTCCCAACCTTATTGGTCACATGAGAACACCACACAATCAAAAATACATACTCCTAACACCCCTAATCCCTTCCCATGCTGACAAGGTCAGAGTCCAGCCAACATACAGAGCACATTTAGAATCAACTTTTATCTGCAAAAACAAAACTAAGAAGATAATTTATATGCAATTACATTTGGCTGATGCATATTGTTACGAAACCGATTAACTAGCTTGCTAATATAGTTGAACTCGCTAAGTCTAGGGGCTCTATTTTAACAAACCTAATGCAATGGTAAATCTTAGCACTGGCAGTAGCTTTATAGGTTCTGGTGTGTGTCAGAAATATTTTTGCTATTTTTACCAGAATAATGGGCGCAGTAGCTGGTGGTGGCGCGAAAGGACTGGGTTTTGATGACTAAACAAATTGTGATTGTGGCTTGGCCCCTCTCTTGCCAATCAGAACCTGCCTCATGGCTAAATATGTGGTTGCTTCAAATTGTGTATTTATGGTCTTTTATCCTATTGCGTTTTCATTTACTCTAATGTTAGTTCATTATAACCTAGTTAGTTAAATAGCCTGCCCCATATTTGCTAAATATTTTGCACATGTTTGCAGTCCACATTGTTCTAATTGCATTGCTTCAATATGGAAATATATTGTTAAACTGATATAGGGGCTAGGCCTACTGTAAATTGCAGTCTGGACATGGACATGTCAAACGCAGTCAATAAGCAATATTCAATTCACTACGCTATTGATAAGGCCTAAAAAGACAGTGTATAAAAATAATAATAATAATGAAACATCAACTTGTTTTAAATAAAGTATGTCTAAATACAGTTACAGGCACCATAATAATACAGACAAGGCAACTTAGACTATGGAGGGTTTTATGCACGTCAAACTTTTTACAGGAGCTGGATAAAGATCCAATATAAAGAGAAAGGGGGAATGTCCACTCACCGTTATACTGCTCGCAATCACAAATATAATGTTTTATACACATCATGGAACCATTTTATAGATTATATTTTCACTTCTCCAGAAATAGCAGATGAAATTGCATTGGATTCGAGCCATGTATGTTCTCACCAAACCCATGGACGGTGAATCTTTCTAATGAGTTTGGTTTTTAATCAAATTAAACAAAAAAGAATCAATCTGTTTTTTAAACCAACAACACTATTTCTAAATAGAATCAGGTCAGAAGCATAATATCATAAATCATATCTCTTGTTCCATGAGCATAAAGCAATGTGCACACGTAGGGTTAAGGGCTCTTCGGCAGGAGGCATGGATGTTTGTCCTATCCATTGAATACAGTTTATTAAATAGCATACACTAACCCTATGATAGGCCCAGTTATATCAAACATGTAGCCAATCTAGTTTTTCTTTATTTGCTTCAATGTGGAAGTATTTGTCTACACACATTGCATTTGCATTTCGAAAAATGCACTGCATGTTCAAGCCATGGACAAATAGACTTTGTCTGAACGTTTTAATAAGGTTAGCCTACCATCGCCTGATATGGCCTGTTAGTGACTTTGCCACGTAAAAGGTAAACAAACAAACAGGCAAATAGCCTAGGCTACAAGCGGATTCAGTACCAAGGACATTCATTGTAATTCTTGCGATTTGACAGTTAAGTCCAACAGATGAAAGTGGAAGATGCAATTATTTTACACAATTAAAAGGAAAAGAATAAACAGATGTTCCTAAACAGACTTCCTACTGTCACTGACACCTTTCATTCAATGGGCATTGCACATAGGCCAAATGAGTTCAAACTTGCATTGACAAGTGTAATGTCCAATATAAAGAAGAAACTGACATTTCTGTTGACTGTTTTGCTGTTCAATATTGGTTATAGGCTACTGATTAGGCTACTGTGCGCCTCCGCTGGCGAAATCGATTCCATAACCAATTGCGTTACCGCTAAGACCAGCTTTTGGTGAGTCTTAAATATCACCAATAGCGCTGCTTGAAATTGGCCAGGGTTGGGAAATAGCAGAGAGCTGGCTTTTACAAGTCAAAATTGCCAAAAAGCGTGCGTTTGACACTAGCACCGCCTTAACGCCAACAGAATATAGAGCCCTAGGGGTCTTAGGCCTAGTTTACTGATCTGTAACCTGATTTGATGTGTGCATTAATATGAGGAGTAAGTGTATGCGACCAGGTGTTGACTGCATGTACCCAGGAGACAGCGACCATACCTTGGTCCAGGGCCAGCTCTGTCTCTCTTGTCCTCATGGTCTGTCAGTCCAAGCAGATTATTATTTGTTCAGATGGTGATGAAACATAAATATATATAAAAAATGAAAAAGTTAAAAACGCATGCTTCAACGAAATAATCAAAACCGAACGAAAGGCCTCATGGCCACAAAACCAAACCAGAAGCCTCACGGCTCTGCCAGCTTGCACTCAGACTGACGATCACCTTAATTGGCGTGTGGAAGTGTATACTGGAGAGTGTTTTGCCTAACTGTGTGCTAAAACTACACTACCCCCCATATCATAACACCTCCCCCCAACAAGAAAATAACATAAAAAACCTCACATAGTCACCAATATCTATTTTCCTGAATTGTCCAAACTTTTAAAGATTTTTTTCTATTTCTTTTCCATTAAACTTCCTTAACTGAAGAGACCAATCCAGTGAGGGAAAAAAGTATTTGATCCCCTGCTGATTTTGTACGTTTGCCCACTGACAAAGAAATGATCAGTCTATAATTGTAATGGTAGGTTTATTTGAACAGTGAGAGACAGAATAACAACAAAATCCAGAAAAACGCATGTCAAAAATGTTATAAATTGATTTGCATTTTAATGAGGGAAATAAGTATTTGACCCCCTCTCAATCAGAAAGATTTCTGGCTCCCAGGTGTCTTTTATACAGGTAACGAGCTGAGATTAGGAGCACACTCTTAAATGGAGTGCTCCTAATTTCAGTTTGTTACCTGTATAAAAGAGACCTGTCCACAGAAGCAATCAATCAATCAGATTCCAAACTCTCCACCATGGCCAATACCAAAGAGCTCTCCAAGGATGTCAGGGACAAGATTGTAGACCTACACAAGGCTGGAATGTGCTACAAGACCATCGACAAGCAGCTTGGTGAGAAGGTGACAACAGTTGGTGCGATTATTCGCAAATGGAAGAAACACAAAAGAACTGTCAATCTCCCTCGGCCTGGGGCTCCATGCAAGATCTCACCTCGTGGAGTTGCAATGCTCATGAGAACGGTGAGGAATCAGCCCAGAACTACACAGGAGGATCTTGTCAATGATCTCAAGGCAGCTGGGACCATAGTCACCAAGAAAACAATTGGTAACACACTACGCCGTGAAGGACTGAAATCCTGCAGCACCCGCAAGGTCCCCCTGCTCAAGAAAGCACATATACATGCCCGTTTGAAGTTTGCCAATGAACATTTGAATGATTCAGAGGAGAACTGGGTGAAAGTGTTGTGGTCAGATGAGACCAAAATTGAGTTCTTTGGCATCAACTCATCTCGCCGTGTTTGGAGGAGGAGGCATGCTGCCTATGACCCCAAGAACACCATCCCCACGTCAAACATTGAGGTGGAAACATTATGCTTTGGAGGTGTTTTTCTGCTAAGGGGACAGGACAACTTCACCGCATCAAAGGGACGATGGATGGGGCCATGTACCGTCAAATCTTGGGTGAGAATCTCCTTCCCTCAGCCAAGGCATTGAAAATGGGTCGTGGATGGGTATTCCAGCATGACAATGACCCAAAACCCATGGCCAAGGCATCAAAGGAGTGGCTCAAGAAGAAGCACATTAAGGTCCTGGAGTGGCCTAGCCAGTCTCCAGACCTTAATCCCATATAAAATCTGTGGAGGGAGCTGAAGGTTCGACTTGCCAAACATCCTCCTCACTTTGACTTTCAGAGAACCTACTGAGACCCATCTCCACCTTCCCCTGAGCCTCAGTGTCCATCACACAAGTATTTCCAACGGGGAAAACAACTCATATCAAATCAAAAGTAATTTGTCACATACGCCGAACACAACAGATATGTACATAGTAGATATTCATAGTCGAAGCACCATTTAACCAACAATGCAGTTCAAGAAATAGAGTTAAGAAAATATTTACTAAATAGACTAAAGTAAAAAATACAATAAAAAGTAACACAATAATATAACAGTAACGAGGATATATACAGGAGGTACCAGTACCGAGTCAATGTGCGAGGGTACAGGTTAGTCGAGGTAATTTGTACATGTAGGTAGGGGTAAAGTGACTATGCATAGATAATAAACAGCGAGTAGCAGCAGTTTAAAACTTTATGACTTGGGGGTATAAGCTGTTAAGGAGCCTTTAGGACCTAGACTTGGCGCTCTGGTACCGCTTGCCGTGCGGTAGCAGAGAGAACAGTCTATGACTTAGTTGACTGTAGTCTATCACAATTTTTTTGGCCTTCCTCTGACACCACCTAGTATATAGGTCCTGAATGGCAGCAAGCTTGGCCCCAGTGATGTACTAGGCCATACGCACTACCCTCTGTAGCGCCTTACGGTCGGATGCTGAGCAGTTGCCATACCAGGCGGTGATGCAACTGGTCAGGATGCTCTCGATGGTGCAGCTGTAGAACTATTTCAGGGTCTGGAGACACATGCCAAATCTTTTCAGTCTCCTGAGGGGGAAAAGTTGTTGTCATGCCCTCTTCACGACTGTCTTGGTGTGTTTGGAGCATGATAGTTTGTTGGTGATGTGGACACCAAGGAACTTGAAACTCTCGACCCGCTCCACTACAGCCCCGTCGATGTTAATGGGGGCCTGTTCGGCCCTCCTTTCCCTGTAGTCCATGATCAGCTCCTTTGTCTTGCTCACATTGAGGGAGAGGTTGTTGTCCTGGTACCACACTGCCAGGTCTCTGACCTCCTCCCTGTAGGCTGTCTCATCGTTGTCGGTGATCAGGCCTACCACTGTTGTGTCATCAGCAAACTTAATGTTGGTATTGGAGTCGTGCTTGGCCACGCAGTCGTGGGTGAACAGGGAGTACAGGAAGGGACTAAGCACACACCCCTGAGGGGCCCCAGTGTTGAGGATCAGCATGGCAGATGTGTTGTTGCCTACCCTTACCACCTGGGGTGGCCTGTAAGGAAGTCCAGGATCCAGTTGCAGAGGGAGGTGTTTAGTCCCAGGGTCCTTAGCTTAGTGATGAGCTTTGTGGGCACTATGGTGTTGAACGCTGAGCTGTAGTCAATGAACAGCATTCTCACATAGGTGTTCCTTTTGTCCAGGTGGGAAAGGGCAGTGTGTAGTGTGATTGAGATTGGGTCATCTGTGGATCAGTTTGGGCGGTATGCGAATCGGAGAGGGTCTAGGGTTTCTGGGATGATGGTGTTGATGTGAGTCATGACCAGCCTTTCAAAGCACTTCAAGGCAGGTTACCTTCACTTTCTTTGGCACAGGGACTATGGTGGTCTGCTTGAAACATGTAGGTATTACAGACTCGGTCAGGGAGAGGTTGAAAATGTGTCCCGCTCCTTGAAAGCGGCAGCTCTAGCTTTTAGCTCGGTGCGGATGTTGTCTGTAATCCATGGCTTCTGGTTGGGATATGTACGCACGGTCACTGTGGGGACAACGTCGTCGATGCACTTATTGATGAAGTCGGTGACTGAGGTGGTATACTCCTCAATGCCATTGGATGAGTCCCGGAACATATTCCAGTCTGTGCTAGCAAAACAGTCCTTTAGCGTAGCATCCGCGTCATCTGACCACTAACTGTATTTTCCTCACCTCCCTACAACTTAATAGGTGACACACTACATGCTGCAGGAATTGTCAACCGCTCCTCAACAACAGGAAATTGCACCGGTGGATCTGTCTTTTACACCAATCTCACTTCTTCAAGCTCCTGATTCCATCACAAGACACAGCCATGTCACCCCACAAAACCCAGACCAGGTCTTCCAGCGGATCCTCACTAACATCACAACGTTACAGAGAAGAATCTCCTCCCTCCCATAGCTCAATGAGACACGTGTCAGCTAAATCAACACCTCACACTCAAACAACCTCATGGTCAGCCTGCTGAGGAACCACAACTTCCATAGTTTAGCAAAGAACGTGTCCACTAAATTGACACTTGAGTCAACCTCATCCTCAACCTGCAGAGGGTACGCTACATCACATATCTCTGCCCAGACACACACAATAATCACTTTCCTCACTAGGGAGAACCATTTCCTGGGAACCACTATCTAGTTTGGCAAATAATGTTTCCTCCAAGTCCCCACACAAATCATCCTGCTCCCTATCTGATTTTCCATCAGCACTCTTCTGAACCTGAGTAACTTCACAAACTGGGGATACCTCAAAACTCTCCATGAAAGACTCCGCCCCGTGACACACCTGCATTTTACTGGGTCTACACAAATGTGATCATTGGGGGAAACAAGCCCATCACTCTGATCACTGGTGGAAACTGGTTTAGTGACAAGACTTTTAGCTAACCCTAACCCTAACCCTAACCTTAAACCTTTTAGCTTACCTTTTCCCTAACCCTAATCTTAACCTTAACCCTTCAACCTAACTCCTAAACTTAACCCTAACCTTAACCCTAACCCCTAACCCCTAGCCTAGTTAATGTTAGCCACCTAGGTAGAATTCATAACATATCATACGTTTTTCAAATTCCTAACATATTGTACATATTGCAAATTCCTAACATATTGTACGTTTGCAAATTCTTAACATATAATACGAATTGTAATTCATAACATATCATACGAAATGCGTGATGGACATCCACTAATTAATACATACCATATAATACACATCATACGAAATGGCGTATCTTGGATTTATATACATTATAATACGAAATGCTCTGAGACCAGGTTTCTACCCTAGTACCTGCACCTTCTGGCAACACAAACGTTCTTCCCTCTATGCTTCCCTTCCTTCATCTGCTTTGTCAATAGTGCTATTTCCTGTTCTAGCCTCGCCACAAATGTTCTTATGATCTCTTCATGGTGGTCTGAGACAAACAATTCATTCAGCATTACTATGCAAATCACAGGTTTCTGGCTCCTCCTAGACATGCGTCCACTCTGTATTGTAATTAGAATTATACAACGGGTGGGTCTAATCCTGAATGGTGATTGGTTAAAACTGCATTCCAGCCAGTTTCTATTCCACAAGTTACCACCAGCTAAATCTATGACGTTAAAATGCCTATTTACACTGTTCCATCTGACTGCGCATTCCACTGTCTCATCAACCCAGTCAGGCACTTTATAAACTTGATCTCCACTATAAAATGCATCTAGACATTATCTCACATTTCTTTTAGACTAACATTTAGTTTTCAACAGTGGAGATTTGTATAAACCTTGCTGTCTGTCTCCCTGACATTTGTAACATTGTTTCAATATTCAAATTCAATCTCCTGCTGTCCCATAGTATTGAACGTATCGCGAGTCGGGACGAGACAGAAAGGCAGGAAGCGTTTCTCAGCCGGTCTAAATCATGAATCAGCTGGCATCATTTTAATGAATATATACAAAAAAATAATCCATTTAAAAAAGGGACAACGAAACGCAGCTAATTTGCAGTCTTTCCAGCTTCAGTTTGAAGTGATTGTGTTACTGTAGCTGTGTTGTTGTCTAGCTCCTCTGAACAACAGTGTCCTGACGAGTGAACACATTCTCTATGCCAGGCGAAATCGTGCCTCATTAGCTCATTGTTATGGATGTATCCAAATAAATGTCACTAGAAAACAGCTTAAACAATTGCAAACGCAGCTACTTTGCTGTTATTCTGGCGGAACTTTTTGACGTGACTGTAAATTAGCTGTAGTTGGCTAGCTAGCAAGCAAGGGACAAGAACGTTACCAGCCAGTATGGCAATGGAACATTTAGAACGAACAACTGGGTTGCGTCTATAGATACAGAACAAAAAGACAGAAAGACTGTGTCGTGTCCATAGATACAGAACAAAAAGAACGAACGACTAGATCTGTGTCGGGACTATATCTTGTGGAAGGATGAAATAATACGAATAAATGAATCAAAATAACATTTTAAAGGAAAATATGACAATCATTATTTGAATATGTTGGTAACCCCTTGTTTAAAAGTGATAATGCCCTCGAAGCCGGTGTTTGTTGGATATATTGGCACGGTTTGTCGGCCCTCGACATCATATCGGGCCTAAAGGGCCTAAATACACCGTGCCAATATATCTAACAAACACTTGCTTCTCGGGCATTATCACTTAAAGAGAGGACAAAGACTTTTTCTGATCTATTTTAAATGCATGATGTGTTAGGATTCCCTCCTCCAGACTTTCTTGTCTGTTGTTGTATGATTCGGGGGCATTACTCAGCATTGGCTCTGACTCACCCTTGTAAAGCAGTAGTATTGTGTCTGGCTTCTTGGTGCAGCAAATGTCACTCCAGTTACTGTGAAAAATAACCTTTTCCATCAGCAGTGCATTGGTGTGGGTGATGGAGTTTTGAATAGTATTATTACAATTCGTATTACGTTAAGAATTTGCAAAACATACAACATGTTATGAATTAGCAAAATGTACAATAAGTTACGAAATTGCTAAACCTATGATATGTTACGAATTCTAGCTAGGTGGCTAATGTTAGCTAGCTGGCTAACGTTAGCTAAGATAGGGGTTACAGTTAGGGGTTATGGGTTAAGGTTACGGTTAAGTTTAGGAGTTAGGTTAAAGGGTTAAATTTAGGGTTAGGGGAATGGTTAGCTAAAAGGGTTAAGGTTAGGGTTAGGGTTAGGGGAAGGGTTAGCTAACATGCCAAGTAGCTTAAAAGTAGTAAGTAGTTGGTTCGATCCCGAGCTGTGTCACAGCCGGCCGTGACCAGGAGCCCCATAGGGCGCCGCACAATTGGCCCAGCGTCGTCACGCTCTAGCGACTCCTTGTGGCGGGCCGGGCGCCTGCAGGCTGACTCGGTCATCAGTTGAACAGTGTTTCCTCCGACACATTGGTGCGGCTGGCTTCCGGGTTAAGCGATCAGTGTGTTAAGAAGCAGCGCAGCTTAGCGGGTCATGTTTTTGAGTACGCATGACTCAACCTTCGCCTCTCCCGAGCCCGTTGGGAAGTTGCAGCGATGAGACAAGATCGTAACTACCAATTGGATATCACAAAATTGGGTAGAAAAGAGGGGTACAATTATAAATAAATAAATAAAATAAAAGTAGTAAGTAGTTGAAAAGTTGCTAAAATGCTCAAGTTGTCCATGATGAAATTCGAATTCGCAAACTTCGGGTTGCTAGACATTTGCGTTATATGCCAACCTAGTCACCCCAACCAACTACCCTACTTTCGCTTTTGCCTTAAGTAACCATCTGTCTTATGTAGCATACCAAACATAACATATCATACTAATTTGAGTGTCACTGATTTACTTTTACTATGTTACACCTCACACAAGCCTCAACAAAAGCAATGATAAGCTACTATGCATTTGTTGGTTACCGCAGGTTACCGTTGATCTGATTTAATCCTGGCCTAAGTAAACAAACTGACTCATATCTCTCATTATATTCCCCAGGTGTTACATTATTGTGCTCTATCTATGTGATGGTGTCCTGAAATAATTATATTGAAAGGTTAATATAGGTTGGACCACTTCACTCCTCAATTGTCTTTAATGGGCAACTTTAAAATAAGTTCTCCCATCTCTTATTTCTTTGAAACCTGAACAACAAACCTGAACAACAAACGCACATTATGCAACAGACACAAAGGTTGCGTCTCAGATGGCTTGGCTCTTGTGTCATTTTAGTTTAGCCCACAGACAGTTTCTTTGGGAAGCTGATGTTTTTATTCTGTGAGAGGAAGACAGTTTCCCTGAGGACATTGGGAATACCATGACTTGGCATTTGGATGTCACCTCGCCTTTCTGAGTCACGTCCACAGCCCAGGGCCAGTCCTGTTCCTGTGACAGCCATGTTAGGCTGTCACGGCTGATAGGGAGTCTGAAGAAATGTTGAGGGAGAGAAACAATGTGCCTGAGAATGTTTGAATGAGAGACAATAGAATATTCTCAATTATGGATGGAGATCCGCTGACCTGTGGTAGTGACTGAAGAGCTGAGGTCCACTCAGACATGGCCTGCTGGGCCTGCTTCAGGCCTTCCCTACTCTCTGGGGTCTTCTCTGTACTCCCTGCTTTCCAAGGCTTAGGTGCCTCCCCAATCATATTCGGTCTTATCTATCCACAGGGACACAGCAAATGAGAAATACATAAAATGAAAATTACATTTAAGAGTAGTAGGCTACATCGTAAAAAACATAATATTAAAGGTCATAATGAGTAAACTATTTATTTGAATTATTTCTAAATGCTTTGTGACATACTGCATTATCCTGTAATAAAGCTCCTGTAAGTCGCTCTAGATGAGAGCTTCTGCTAAATGACTAAAATGTAAATGTAATTACCAATAAGATAGATTCTGTGAATGTCTGGATGGGTTGTGCTGAGGTCTTTCAATTATTATAATGTTTTATCTCACACAGGTAGAATACAGTATAGTCCTTTACTGAGTTCAGGAATGACATAAAAAGTGAACAAGTATATCGAGACCTCATGGGAAACAACTCAATTTAGTTGATAATGTAGCTGCATTGGTCTAATATCATACCAGTGATGTTATTGTGCCGTAAACACGTAGGCCAACATCCGTGTTTTAATGAGTCTCACAGCTCTTTTTGATATGATCAACTGTGATGAGCTTTAGCCTCACTGTACAGGCAGCTGACATTATATAGCTGGTGGACAGTGTCACTTATTGTCCACAATTAGTACCTCTGAGTCTATAAACTAAACACTAAAGTTTGTGGGAAACATACACAAGATAGAGCCACAATGTCTGAGGAGGTCTCCTAAGCACTTTTACTGAGGTGCTGTCTGTTCTCGTAACATCTGGGTTAACTTTGACTTCTCCTAATGAGGAGAGCCAGGTCTCCCCCGAGGTGGGGTAGTGTGAAGTCGGATGTCGCACTAGTCTGTTCTCCCTGGCTCCTCCACTCGTTCTCTCTCTAGCTACCTACGCTCTGTAGTTTAATCACAGGTTAGGGACTCACTGTGGCTGGTGTAGGTTTGTTTCCATCTCTCGCCCACTCCGTGACTCTCATAGGGGTGAGGAGGCAGGTACCACTCCAGCCTGAAAATTTCAACAAAACTTTACCTATACTTTCTATGAACTGCCTATGTGTAATGCATTCATTTGAATGTATTTGTATAACCCTTTATAACCCCAAAGTTACAGAGTGAACTATTAAATTGTGAATTGTCCAGTTGTATGGGAAGTTGTATCAATATGACATATGAAACAGCTCCATAGAGATAATGGAACAGAAATAACTTTATTTGAAGTTCAATTTCATTTCTGTGCTAGTTTAGACCGTTTTGTGAGGTGGTGCTAGTAAGGGGGGAGGAGACATCATCACCCATCATCGTTTAGTTCTGTCAGAGCTGCCTGCTTACTGTAGCGCTGCAAGAGATACGGGCTCCCCCAATTTTAATTTATCCTCCGTTCTCTTTCTTATTTTTCCACCTCTTTTCTCATAACTATGCAATTACCAAGGCCCTTAACTCACAATCTGTTTCTACTGTGAAATCCCAGGGTTAGAGAATGTAGCTGCGCTGTCATCATTTCAGCAGGGTAGCGGTGGGTGGAACATATTTTAAACAATAAATCCTCAAACTAATTATTCTACCTACGTTCTCTTTTCCTTCTCACTGTGGGTGTAGTATTACAATGTAAAGTTTTGTCCTTTGAGATATACGCCAGTTGAACATTAAAAGTAAGACAAAATTGGGTATAGTTACAGTGCATTCGGAAAGTATTCAGGTCCCTTGACTTTTTCCACATTTTGTTACATACAGCCTTGTTCTAAAATGGATTAAATTGTTTTTTTCCCCTCATCAATCTACACACAACACCCCATAATGACAAAGAAAAAACAGGTGTTTAAAATTTTTTGCAAATGTATATTCAGAAAATTTATTAAAAAACGTAAATATCACATTTTAAATAAGTATTCAGACCCTTTACTCAGTACTTTGTTGAAGCACCTTTGGCAGCAATTACAGCCTCGACTCTTCTTGGGTATGATGCTACAAGCTTGGCACACCTGTATTTGGGGAGTTTCTCCCATTCTTCTCTGCAGATCCTCTCAAGCTCTGTCAGGCTGTACGGGGAGCGTCGCTGCACAGCTATAGGTCTCTCCAGAGATGTTTGATCGGGTTCAAGTCCGGGCTCTGGCTGGGCCACTCAAGGACATTCAGAGACTTGCCCCGAAGCCACTCCTGCGTTGTCTTGGCTGTGTGCTTAGGGTCGTTGTCCTGTTGGAAGGTGAACCTTCACCCCAGTCTGAGGTCTTCAGCGCTCTGGAGCAGGATTTCATCAAGGATCTCTCTGTATTTTGCTCTGTTCATCTTTCCCTTGATCCTGACTAGTCTCCCAGTCCCTGCCACTGAAGAACATCCCCACAGCATGATGCTGCCACCACCATGCTTCACCGTAGGGATGGTGCAAGGTTTACTCCAGACGTGATGCTTGGCATTCAGGCCAAAGAGATCAATCTTGGTTTCATCAGACCAGAGAATCTTGTTTCTCATGGTCTGAGAGTCCTTTAGGTGCCTTTTGGCAAACTCCAAGCGGGCTGTCATGTGCCTTTTACTGAGGAGTGGCTTCCGTCTGGCCACTCTACCATAAAGGCCTGATTGGTGGAGTGCTGCAAAGATAGTTGTCCTTCTGGAAGGTTCTCCCATCTCCACAGAGGAACTCTGGAGCTCTTTCAGAGTGACCTCCCTGACCAAGGTCCTTCTCCCCCGATTGCTCAGTTTGTCACGGTGGCCAGATTTAGGAAGAGTCTTGGTGGATCCAAACTTCTTCCATTTAAGAATGATGGAGGCCACTGTGTTCTTGGGGAAATTCAATGCTGCAGACATTTTTTGGTACACTCCCCCAGATCTGTGCCTCGACACAATCCTGTCTCTGAGCTCTACGGACAATTCCTTTGACCTTATGTCTTGGTTTTTACTCTGACATGCACTGTCAATTGTGGGACCTTATATAGACAGGTGTGTGCCTTTCCAAATCATGTCCAATCAATTGAATTTCCAGCAGGTGGACTCCAATCAGTTTGTAGAAACATCTAAAGGATGATCAATGGAAACAGGATGCAGCTGAGCTCAATTTCAAGTCTCATAGCAAAGGGTCTGAATACTTATATAAAGTATTTCTGTTTTACATTTTTTTATAAATTAGCAAACATTTCTTAAAACCTGTTTTCGCTTTGTCACTATGAGGTATTGTGTGTAGATTGATGAGGGTAAAATTAATTTCATCAATTTTTGAATAAGGCTGTAAAATGTGGAAAAAGTCAAGGGTTCTGAATACTTTCTGAATGCACTGTACATCATAACCAGTTTTTAGTGGTACTTTCACACCTTTAACATGCCATATAATATCTCATCCTGGACATTGAATGTGACTGGGTGTTTCTTTATGATGTCCGTACTACTAGATGGCTAACGATTTAACCCCATCAAGGTTCCGTGATTATCGAACAGATTGTGAGGGTCAGTCTTGTTATAGCAACAAAATTCACACAGATTTCAGCTGTCAAACCCTATTCTTTACACTTCATCAGAAACAGGACTAGTAGTTTTCACTACTTATTTTCCAGTAACATGTTTTGAACTACAATGAAACTGATCTCCTTAGCTTATTTTGTATGAGTGCAATGGCCAATGATGAAAACTTTAAAAGAGACTTGATTAACATGTCACGGTAGCTAATAAAACAGCTCTACTGTATGATACCACCAAAAGCATTATGCATACAACAAAATAACCTGAGTGAGGCATTCTCCTTTTTGAAATGCACAGCATTAATTTTAATGAAGTTACAAATGTATTTAGCAATATTGAACACTGCTTTGTCTACTTTTAACAAAATACATATACTTTTTCATCTATCTACTGTAGGACGTTACACATTCAAAGGAAATGAAAGCAATACACTTTACCCTGGTTGCCAACATCACCAAAATAAACGTTACAAGTGAAAATGTAATCTACAGAACGCTCAGGTAACTCCGCTATAGATTAAGTAGTCATACTGAGGGTGTTAGTAATGTAAAAATAGAATGTGTTAAAACACATTATACAGTATGGATATGACTGCTGTACTATTACATTCAAATAAAACAATTACCCTATTTTATACATTATATGATAATACAATATAATAATATTCAAAAACAGTTTGATAACTCCATCATTATAAGCCTACCAAGGTCTACCATCATACATGACTATGATGCTGAGTCACTGTATTCACTTTGCAGCTACAGTATATCACAAATAAATTCATTAAAAATCCTACAATGTGATTTTCTGGATTTTTTTCCCTCAATTTGTCTGTCATAGTTGACGTGTACCTATGATGAAAATTACAGGCCTCTCTCATCTTTTTAAGTGGGAGAACTTGCACAATTGGTGGCTGACTAAATACTTTTTTCCCCCACTGTATAGTATTGGTTCTAACAAAGATCTAACAAACATTAGGAACACCTTCCTAATATTGAGATGCATCTCCCTTTTTGCCCTCAGAACAGCCTCAGTTCGTCAGGGCATGGGCTCTATAAGGTGTCAAAAGCGTTCCCCAGGAATGCTGTCTGATGTTGACTCCAATGCTTTCCACAGTTGTGTCAAGTTGGCTGGATGTCCTTTGGGTGGTGGACCATTCTTGATACACATGGGATACTGTTGAGCGTGAAAAACCCAGCAACGTTGCAGTTCTTGACACAAACAGATCCGCTTAGCACCTACTACCATACCCTGTTCAAAGGCACTTAAATATTGTGTCTTGCCCATTCACCCTCTGAATGACTCACCTACACAATCCATGTCTCAATTGTCTCAAGGCTTAAAAATCCTTCCTTAACCTGTCTCCTCCCCTTCATCTACACTGACAGAAGTGGATTTAACAAGTGACATCAATAAGGGATCATAGCTTTCACCTGGATTCACCTGGTCAGTCTATGTAATGGAAAGAGCAGGTGTTCTTAATGTGTTGTATACTCAGTGTATTTCAGGATGTTGTGTATCCCTGGAAATAATCAAAATTATTGTAAACATTACAGTTTTGAAAACATCGCTTGTCCAAAACATTTTGGTCTCTTGCCAGCAGGACAGTGTAAGTTAAGCCGCCTACAAATGTCTGTACTGAATGAAATATTATCACTACCTTTTTATAACCATGTCTATCTTTATTTCCCAAACATAATTCAACACAATCACAATCGCTTTTTGTCTTTTAATCATTTTAAGCATCTTTCAACACAGGCTTTACACCTAACAAACAGATTGTACTTTTTTAAAACACTTTTAACAGATGCCAGGCCCTGTTGTGCCCTCATATCCCAGCGATAATGCCTTTAATTAAGCCTGGGAAGAAAACACTTTAATTTGCTCAACTTGACATTGGTTCAACCTTTGGCCCAACTTACCCCACGGCAAATATTTTGACTATATTAGCCCACACAGCTAGGATGTACTTTCATGCTAGGTTTAGGACCTCATATTGATGCTTATGGAGACCCCAACTGATGTATAGAACCATTTTAAAAGTATCTACTTTGGTTTAGATACCATGAAACCTCTAGTTTCTTCCTTCACAGATGCCATGAAATAATGACCTCTTCCTAAATATTTTGTCAAATTATTAATTTTGTGTATGGTTTCCTAGAAACAAGGGTGGCTCAACTTACCCCTTTGGCTAAACTTACCCCACCCTTACAAAAAAAAACATGTGAAATAGCTGTTTTCACATGTTGCGCTTAGATTTCACATGTGAAACCATATTTCACAATAATTATTAAATTTAGAATTTACATGTTAACACCACCTTTTCACAAGTGAGAAGAATAACATGTTTTCACCTCATGTCAATTACAGTTTCACATGTGACATTTGCGGTTTCACATGTTAAAAACGTTCACCTAAAAATTTCACTTTACATGCAGAATTGCATTTTCACATTCACATCCAACTTTGAAAATCTCACTTTGTGGGGTTGAAATAATGTTATTCTCCTCACATATGAAAAGTTGGTGTTAACATGTTGCAGTAGCAGTTTCCACCAGTGGAATTAGGGTGACCGCATCTAAAAAGGCCAAATGTGTGACAAGGGAATGATTTTGCGGGACATTCGCAGAACAGTGGACAGAAACAATTTTTTGGGGCAGGTTAATGGATCACGTTCAAATGGTGACATAGTTCTGCTATACAGTGTGAAGGTCACTGCCTGTTAAAGTTGCTACATCCATTTTTGGACTTCTAAATTGATATGTACCCATTGATTGAAATTCCTCCACAGCGACATGAGAGACTGATCAACAACTATAGGAAGCGTTTGGTTACAGTCATTGCAGCTTAAGGTGGCACAACCAGTTATTGAGTGTAAGGGGGCAATTACTGGAAGTGGTAAATAAAATTCACATTTGGGGATTTTTTTTTATGTGAAAGATTAACATGCAAATCTTCACAGGTGTCCAAAAATCACGTGTTTTTTCAAGTTTTTTTCACATTATTTTTTCTTTCATGTATTTGTTTTTGTAAGGGCACTCTCCCCTAGGCTTTTGGCCTGCAGCTACATCATCTTAGCTAGCTGAGTCATAATTAGGGCATGCTACTGTGCACACCAACTAATTGGGCTCAGACTTCAAACAGGTGGCAATATCTTCTAAACAAGTTATGACTAATCAACCAGTTCTTGACTTGGACTTAAATAGGTGCTGGTACTCATTTGGGGTTACGTTACTGTTTATATGGTGCAGGCACTCCACAATACTTTTGAGCTAATATTCTGTATATTCTATAAGAAGTGCAGGAACTCAAGCAGTAGAAAAGTTGAGTCAAGCACTGCAATCAACTAAACAATGTTATAAAATATGAGGGCGGGGTTGTAATGTAATGTTACAAGAAAATCCATCAGGAATAGTGAATCCTGGTGGTGTTGCTAGACTAACAATTGATGTCAAAATCTAAATTGTCTTATCTAAAGTCACAACCTGACATCACTCAGTCAAAACCACTCAGTTGGAATGAAAACATTTTTAGGCTAATTAACATACTTGAATTAACTCACTGGCTTAGAAACAGTAATTCATGACCTACATGACTCTGTCATATCTTCCCAATTAATGACGTGTCACGTTTTCTCACTCATGTCACACCATGAGACAACAGAGCAACACTTAACCACACTCAAAATTGCGAAAGTCTGAAATCGATACAAAGCAGCAATCTCTTCTAAGGTCTGTTCAACCCTCTCCACTCTCCAACCAAGACTCAGTACTTACAGTGAGGGGAAAAAGTATTTGATCCCCTGCTGATTTTATACATTTGCCCACTGACAAAGAAATGATCAGTCTATAATTTTAATGGTAGGTTTATTGAACAGTGAGAGACAGAATAACAACAAAAACATCCAGAAAAACGCATGTCAAAAATGTTATAAATTGATTTGCATTTTAATGAGGGAAATAAGTATTTGACCCCTCTGCAAAACATGATTTAGTACTTGGTGGCAAAACTCTTGTTGGCAATCACAGAGGTCAGACGTTTCTTGTAGTTGGCCACCAGGTTTGCACACATCTCAGGAGGGATTTTGTCCCACTCCTCTTTGCAGATCTTCTCCAAGTCATTAAGGTTTCGAGGCTGAAGTTTGGCAACTCGAACCTTCAGCTCCCTCCACATATTTTCTATGGGATTAAGGTCTGGAGACTGGCTAGGCAACTCCAGGACCTTAATGTGCTTCTTCTTGAGCCACTCCTTTGTTGCCTTGGCCGTGTGTTTTGGGTCATTGTCATGCTGGAATACCCATCCCACAACCCATTTTCAATGCCCTGGCTGAGGGAAGGAGGTTCTCACCCAAGATTTGACGGTACATGGCCCCATCCATCGTCCCTTTGATGCGGTGAAGTTGTCCTGTCCCCAAAGCATAATGTTTCCCCCTCCATGTTTGACGGTGGGGATGGTGTTCTTGGGGTCATAGGCAGCATTCCTCCTCCTCCAAACACGGCGAGTTGAGTTGATGCTAAAGAGCTCCATTTCGGTCTCATCTGACCACAACACTTTCACCCAGTTCTCCTCTGAATCATTCAGATGTTCATTGGCAAACTTCAGACGGGCATGTATATGTGCTTTCTTGAGCAGGGGGACCTTGCGGGCGCTGCAGGATTTCAGTCCTTCACGGCGTAGTGTGTTACCAATTGTTTTCTTGGTGACTATGGTCCCAGCTGCCTAGAGATCATTGACAAGATCCTCCCGTGTATGTCTGGGCTGATTCCTCACCATTCTCATGATCATTGCAACTCCACGAGGTGAGATCTTGCATGGAGCCCCAGGCCGAGGGAGATTGACAGTACTTTTGTGTTTCTTCCATTTGCGAATAATCGCACCAACTGTTGTCACCTTCTCACCAAGCTGCTTGGCGATGGTCTTGTAGTCCATTCCAGCCTTGTGTAGGTCTACAATCTTGTCCCTGACATCCTTGGAGAGCTCTTTGGTCTTGGCCATGGTGGAGAGTTTGGAATCTGATTGATTGATTGCTTTTGTGGACAGGTGTCTTTTATACAGGTAACAAACTGAGATTAGGAGCACTCCCTTTAAGAGTGTGCTCCTAATCTCAGCTCGTTACCAGTATAAAAGACACCTGGGAGCCAGAAATCTTTCTGATTGAGAGGGGGTCAAATACTTATTTCCCTCATTAAAATGCAAATCAATTTATAACATTTTTGACATGCTTTTTTCTGGATTATTTTGTTGTTATTCTGTCTCTCACTGTTCAAATAAACCTACCATTAAAATTATAGACTGATCATTTCTTTGTCAGTGGGCAAACGTACAAAATCAGCAAGGGATCAAATACTTTTTTCCCTCACTGTAGGTATGTAGGTACCTCAATGTCTCCATCTTGCCATAGTCAGGCAATAGCAAGGCCCTTCACAATGGGTTTGGTGTTGTTGGTATCGTTGGTCCTGCCGTTCTCCACCCTGCGGACGGAGGAGTTAAAGGACCTCCTCTTCAAGATCTTGTTGGCCAGGTCACTGCATGTCTTCCTGTACTGGTTTCGGAGCAGTGAGTAGACAAAAGGGTCGCAGGCTGCCTTGCTGTAGGCCAAACACTTGGACAGGACACCCCAGTGAGGGCTTATGTGTCCTGGGGTGAGGATCTCCACGATTCTGCCATGACAAACACACAGAATAAGTTATATTATTAACAGTGTTTAGCTTAAAATGACTGTTTCATAGACCAGTAAAAATACAACACAGATGTCAAAAAACCTAATTTCCAGAGGAAACTCTTTATTAACTAGCTTAACAAAATTCCAACATTTCGCTTCAAAATGCCATGGCTCTGATTCGATAGTGACTGTTAGGGGATGTGGAGTTGCTCTTGTTTGTCTCACTGTCCTTATCATGCTGTATAGAGGCGTTACACAAGGACAAGGCTTATTCTCTGAATGTTTAGGTCAGGTCACTGGTCGTATAATTCACAGCAGCTATCAAACTCACAATGAGGATCTCACTATCATTATACCCCCTGATGTGATCTTCTTCTTCACGGTTATGTTGTATCTGCTTCTGAAGGGTTGGTGCTGCACTTCTACAATAGGTAGCAGGTTTAATGAGAAGTATCATCATGGTCTCTGACTTACTCATAATCACACGTCCACTCATGCTAATTCTCCCATGGATTGTCTTTCTCTTATACTCTTTCTATTTCTCTCTACCCTGGGGCTTCCTCCTAAACCGTATGAAAAAAATTAACATGCATCTATGAACCTCTCCTTCTAGGGTTACAACAAAATCACCCTCAAGCTGATTGATTAGTGATTGAGACACTGGATCAATTGAACATAGTCAGATGGGGTTGTAGAAATTGACTATGGCCGAATCCAGCCTGAATTGAAATTCATTAACACAAAGCAGTTGTCCTCATTGCAAATTAAATCATTTTACCCACTGGGCTAAAGCACAAGTCATTGGCGCAGGAAGTAGACAACTTCATTGGTCTCAGATGGGGAACTGATGTCATCACAGCAGCCAATCTCACAATGTAACACTACCACACATGCACAGTGTTGTTGAGGGTAGATTTGAACCTCTGCTCACCTCGTAATGACATAGGGGGAGAAGCACACCACAAACGTTCCAATGAATGTGCTGATCTTCTTGGTGGCTCTCTGCCTCCGCTGTCTCTGCTCATCCAGGCATCGCTGGCGTACACTACCAAAGGACAGAGGGGACCATTATCACCCCAAGGGACGTACAGGAACACAGGTTTAAACATGGCCTCTCGAGAGGGATGAAGGGTGATGAGGAAAACAGCATGCTTCTATGGACAGTGTCAGAGCTCAGCTTCAGGTCAATGCCAATGGATTGTTCAAGATATCTGAACAGTAACACATCCATTATGTAAATCAAGTCGAATTCGAGGTCCATTCTTATTATTTAATTGACTGGTAATAACATGGAGTTGACCACAGCATAGCTTAGAAAGATAAAGGAATGATAACATAAGAGAAAGTGATGCAGACAGTGAGATGACGTTAATTGACTGATTTGAGGCTAGTTTAACTACTTGAGTTATGTAATGTGGAGGTGATTGAAAAGGGATCATCAAATACAGTAAACCATACATGACATGGATGTTAACTATATCCAGAAATAATTACACATGCTAATATCCTAACATCTATGATGTAGAGAGAAAATGCTTCAGGGTGATTCAATCATATCTCTGCTCACATCTTTCTCATCCCTCACTGAACAGCTCTTTGAATGTTTGAGGAAAGCTGGGCTGAGTAGACCTAAACTGATCTAACACTGTATCTCATCTCAAAGAATGTAAAGGATCCACATCAGAGCATTTTGATGTATTTGATTTTATTAAAACTAATGTTAAAAATGCGGAATGATTTTTACTTCGCTGTATGTAGGATATTGTAATGTTGGCATGACCATAGTATTGCCTATGACAAGATATGAAAATGCAAGGCAAATTTGATGATTATTGGTTAACTAACTGCCAATAATGCCTGTCTAGGTTATTCAACCATTCAATTTATAATGGTTTTGATCTGTATGTGAATAGTTTTCGGGTTGGAATATATTTGTGTCATTTTAGTTTTGATAAAGGGGGCTGAGATCTGAGACCGGAACATTGGACCAAAACTGTGGTGCTGAAATCAATCATAACGCCACTGAAGTCTGTCACGGTTTCGGCCGAGGCTGCTCCTCCTCCTTGTTCGGGCAGGCTTCGGCGGTCGTCGTCCCCGGAGTACTAGCTGCCACCGATCTATGTTTCATGTTCGTTTGGTTTTGTCTTGATGTTGTACACCTGTGTCTTGTTAGTCCTCGTTAGTGTCCTATTTAGTTCTCGTTGTGTGTGTTTGCTCTTCTGTTTTGTGTTGGAGCTACGTATTTCCCTCCAGTGTTTTGAAGAGGTTTTTCGCACATGTTAGTGCGCCGTTTGTTTCACGCCTGTGTGCGCCGTTATTTCGCCTTCGGGCTTATTGTGCTTATTTTCTACGTGAATATTGCACTAAAGTCTTTTGGACTGAGCTTCTGCGTCCTGCGCTTGATTCAAGCACCACACCCACCTTCAGCACCCCTTGACAAAGTCGCATTGTGCAATCACAATGTTTTTTTATATATATTTTAGGGGGTAGATTAGCTTTAATATTGCAGATAGATTGTGGCTTCTATCAATGTAATTGTCTTCATTTCTAATCCCCTATATATATATATGTTTTGTAAATATACTGTATATTTTCGCCCTATCCCCTAATTGGAGTAAACTAAACGACAACAATACTTAAGCTTCTACTTCCAGCTTATACATAATATTTACATTTTACGGACACAGTATGTTTTACATTATATTTTTTGGTTTGATTGATTGATCAATTGACTATGATTTTTCAAATCACCCTGCAGTGCTATTTGCCGAGTTGGCTCCAGGTAAATGTTGCAATTCTTCAGCCATTCCTGAACCTGCGACCAAAAACAAGCTACATTTGGGCAGTACCAAAACAATCGTAAATATGGGCTAATCTTAAAACATGTAAAAAGTAAATGAATCAGACAAGGCTTAACAGCTTACCTAGGGTGAATATCCACAAGCAGCAATAAGGTCTGCATAGTGATCACGTCGATGCGTTTACAGTGAAACCGCGCAACTTTCAGCACTTTCAGGTACGTTACACACAACACGATCAAGGTCAGGAGAAAAGTGAGCGAGTGTAAAACCACAGTGTAGATGATGAACTGCGTCTGGGTGTCGCTTGCTCTCGCATTGCAGAGCGTACACGATGCGTAAATGTGATGGTACCCAACCCAGGAGAGGCAAGTGGCCACCGTGGCGAAGGAGAGCGAGTGTATCCACGTGTATGCCAGAGCTATCACTGCGTCCCGGTGTCGTATTCTGGAGTGGTAGCTCAGCGGAAAAACCACCGCCACCCATCTATCGATGCTCAAAGCCCCCATACTGAGCATTGAGTTCGTGGTGAGAAAAGTGTCCAGAAAACCCACAGTTTGACAGAACCCGCTACTTCCAGGGTTTCCTTTGTTGATAAGTCCGACCAGAGTTAGAGGCATGGTAGAAACGGTAAGAAACAGGTTGCAGAAGGTGAGGTTGAGGATAAACAACCCGGGAACCTGCTTTCGAATCTCTTGGTTGTACAGAAAGCAGATAAGCACCACCACGTTGGACAGCAACGAGACAACGATGACCACTACTACAAACACAAAGACAGGTATGTCCGCTATAGGCATGGTGCGTGCGTCCCGCTCAAAAATACGGACTTTTGACAATTGAATCCACCATCCAGTTTCTGAAACAAATTACAGATAGCATCTTGCTGGAACTACGAGGTCCAAACATAAACATCCGACACTGTGTCACAATTATTATTCGTTGTCCTTCTGGTGTCTCCATGTAACTATACAGCCGGCTCACTATGGGGAGTGGCAAGGAAGCACATCCAAGTATCATGGATGTTATGTGATGCGGACTGAACCACTGTCTCCGGGGACGGGTGATTAACAAAATAGAGACACCCCTGCACGTGTGACTGCAGTTAGTTTCCAAGTATGTATTCCTTGCCTTGCTAGCGCAACTACCCCTCATTGCGCAAATGCGCAGTGCACTGATTGAAAGCTTTGCAAACACGCAGCGCAGTCTTTCCTATGGTCTGTCTCCGGGGATGCTTTTGTTGTATATATATCACCCATCACCCACACCCGTATGCTACACACTCGATCGACTCCCCAAAGCTACCAAAAATAGATTTATTTAAAAATAGAACATCATGCGTTAAGTGTCGACTCATATCACTGACATCGTGCCAGACCCTACAATTAGATGAACGTGCAACATATTGATCTCTGTGTAATCTCTGTTTGAAATAAATCCCATATATCTGGGGGTGTTGGGAAAGGCAGAAGACACAGCCAGAAGATTGCTGATTCAAGCCCATGGGCCGGGCAACACAAAAATGGGAATGGAACTGAACTGATAGCTGTAAGGCTGCTGGTCTCTGATCCCATGTACATTGTGCCCTTGAGCAAGGAACCTGACCCCCACAATTGCTCTCCATCCAGGGGCGCTGCACTGCTACTGACCCTGTGCCTCTCAACGTGTTTGTGTGTGTGTGTGTATCTGGGGGTGTTGGGAAAGGCAGAAGACACATTTCTGTTCTAACTAATGGACAATAAAGTTGTATTCTATTCAATGAATTGTGTGGACAAACACCCAGTGTGACTATCTACAAAGTGTAATTGTCATCATTTGTATGCCATACTGTGAAGCTTGAAGCTGCCATTCTTTAAAAATACTGCATTTCCAATTACTGATGCACAGTTGGTCCCCATCCACATTTGTATGGTCCGTTGCACAGATGCTACACTGGCTCCTTATGCACACACACACACTATTTACAGCACACAGTCTAGAAAGATGTCTGATAACATCCCATGACCAACAAGCATGGGTTGGAATTCATACTACATGTGATTGTATGGGGGGAATCAAAGTGTAGCTACTGTTTCTGCTAAATGTTGAATGCTAGGAAAGTTAATGAATAATTCAAGAGAATGGCAATGCAATGTAGAGGTCGCTGTGCAGCTGTGCTGAAAGAGATGACAAATATGTGTTATTTCTCCATAAGACAAGATAGGATGGTTCATGTTGCAATGCTGCTGGAGTGGACAACAGGTGATTGTACTGATTCACGTCAATGACAGTGACAGGGAAGAGACATATGTTTTTGGCAGATGCTGTGTCTACTGTGGAACCCCCTGACGTCCTCTTTACAAGGGTGCATCTGGTAAACACTGAGTAGAACAGACACCGACAGATATAGTCACGTCTCAATCAATGGAGGGATTATTTTGTATTTATTGAGAATTTCAATGTACTGTGAGTTGAGATGGATATCTAGTTGTTTCGACTAATTATTATTAAGTAACTGGTTCCACAGTCTTTTTTTGTGTTACCTGAACAAAACAATTATTGTTGGCCCAAACTTAGCTCCATCTTGGGAAAACTTTGGCAAAAATTCAGTCAATTTAAAATGATGTGTTTGCTCAACTTGTAACATACTGAATGTTCATTCAACTATAAATTATTATTTGGGCATCTTAACTAAAAACAGCAGTCCAACTGGTTATGGTTACACACACAGTCAGTGCTTTTAACATACAATATTTTCTGCTTCCATATTTGACAGACATTGTGCATGTTCATTTATATAGTAATTATTATTCAACATGTCGTCACCTGGGATTTGAACTCACAACCTCTTGATTCAAGGCATTCCGATCTTCCTGCTACACCAACATGTCTGTGTCAATTATCAGTTAATCTGACTGTTCTCTCATCATTGATTTGATTGACTTATTTAATACATTTTAGGTTTTTCTGGATAGTGTTTATGGAGCATATTACTCTGTTTTAATTTGACTCCATAATCACTATGATGAATACAATAGTTTTTCTTGAGTGTAGTTTTAATAGAGCTGATATTTACTTTTAAGTGCTAAGTGTAGTAATACAGGTGAAATCACTTATTGACACAGCCATGGTGGCATAGCAGGAAGATTGGAATGATGTGAACCTAGAGGGTTTGAGTTCAAATATGTTGAATATTAATTACTGTATAAATGAACATGCACAATGTAATCATATGTGTCAAATGCTGTATGTAAGTTGAAAATGTTGTGTGGTCAAGGCACTGTGTGTGTAACTAGTTCCACAGCATTTTTTCAGGTAAGATGCCGAAATAATAATTTCTAGTTGAATGAACATATGAGACAATTTGAGCAAACACATCATTTTAAGTTAACAGAATTGTTGCCTGCCCTTTCTCATGTTGGAGCTAAATTTGGGCCAACTAAAAAGTATAAGTAAAAGTATAAGTTACAGTGAGCTCCAAAATTATTGGGACAGTGACACATTTTTTGGTTGTTTTGGTTCTGTACTCCAGCACTACACATACAAATATCATACCCCCAAGACATGCTAACCTCTCAACATTACAATAACAGGGGAGGTGTCACGTTCGTTACATGATGCGACGGACCAAGGCGCAGCGTGGTAAGCGTACATTTTATTTAATTAACGTACTTAACACACACGAACAAAACAACAAACCAAACGATACGTGAAGTCCTAGGTTAACACCAAAACAAACCATACGGAACAAGATCCCACAATAAACAGTGCCAAACAGGCTGCCTAAGTATGGTCCCCAATCAGAGACAACAAGCTACAGCTGCCTCTGATTGGGAACCACCCTGGCCAACATAGAAATACACGAACTAGAACAAAACATAGAAAATAACACATAGAAAATCCACACCCTGGCTCAACATATAAGAGTCCCCAGAGCCAGGGCATGACAGGAGGCTAGCATTCTTGGGGGGTTATGATATTTATGCGTCTGTAACTTTCTCATTATTCACGATTCATTCAGAATTATCCGTAATTATGGTAAAATCCACGTTAATGTAAAGTGTTTAGAAACATATTCTATTCTTATTTAAAATAAGACACAATACATTATTCAACATTAATTTCTATTGGGGACAAAATAATCTGAAACACAACCAAAACAAACAGCAAATGCATCAAACAAATTTGTAGAGTCACAAGCTTAATGTAGTCATTGCGTGCTATGAATATGGGACCAAACACTTTTTTTGACTTTAATACACATATATGTGAATTTGTCCCAATACTTTTGGTCCTCTAAAATGGAGGACTATGTACAAAGAGCGCTGTAACCTCTACAGTGCCTTGCAAAAGTATTCATCCCCCTTGGCGTTTCTCCTATTTTGTTGCATTACAACCAGTAATTTAAATGGATTTTTATTTGGATTTCATGTAATGGACAGACACAAAATAGTCCACATTGGTGAAGTGAAATGAAAAAAATTCAAAAATAAATAAATAACTGAAAAGCGGTGCGTGCATACAGTGGGGAGAACAAGTATTTGATACACTGCCGATTTTGCAGGTTTTCCTACTTACAAAGCATGTAGAGGTCTGTAATTTTTATCATAGGTACACTTCAACTGTGAGAGACGGAATCTAAAACAAAAATCCAGAAAATCACATTGTATGATTTTTAAGTAATTAATTTGCATTTTATTGCATGACATAAGTATTTGATACATCAGAAAAGCAGAACTTAATATTTGGTACAGAAACCTTTGTTTGCAATTACAGAGATCATATGTTTCCTGTAGGTCTTGACCAGGTTTGCACACACTGCAGCAGGGATCTTGGCTCACTCCTCCATACAGACCTTCTCCAGATCATTCAGGTTTTGGGGCTGTCGCTGGGCAATACGGACTTTCAGCTCCCTCCAAAGATTTTCAATTGGGTTCAGGTCTGGAGACTGGCTAGGCCACTCCAGGACCTTGAGATGCTTCTTACGGAGCCACTCCTTAGTTGCCCTGGCTGTGTGTGTCGGGTCGTTGTCATGCTGGAAGACCCAGCCACGACCCATCTTCAATGCTCTTACTGAGGGAAGGAGGTTGTTGGCCAAGATCTCGCGATACATGGCCCCATCCATCCTCCCCTCAATACGGTGCAGTCGTCCTGTCCCCTTTGCAGAAAAGCATCCCCAAAGAATGATGTTTCCACCTCCATGCTTCACGGTTGGGATGGTGTTCTTGGGGTTGTACTCATCCTTCTTCTTCCTCCAAACACGGCGAGTGGAGTTTAGACCAAAAAGCTCTATGTTTGTCTCATCAAACCACAAGACCTTCTCCTATTCCTCCTCTGGATCATCCAGATGGTCATTGGCAAACTTCAGACGGGCCTGGACATGCGCTGGCTTGAGCAGGGAGACCTTGCGTGCGCTGCAGGATTTTAATCCATGACGGCGTAGTGTGTCACTAATGGTTTTCTTTGAGACTGTGGTCCCAGCTCTCTTCAGGTCATTGACCAGGTCCTGCCGTGTAGTTCTGGGCTGATCCCTCACCTTCCTCATGATCATTGATGCCCCACGAGGTGAGATCTTGCATGGAGCCCCAAACCGAGGGTGATTGACCGTCATCTTGAACTTCTTCCATTTTCTAATAATTGCGGCAACAGTTGTTGCCTTCTCACCAAGCTGCTTGCCTATTGTCCTGTAGCCCATCCCAGCCTTGTGCAGGTCTACAATTTTATCCCTGATGTCCTTACACAGCTCTCTGGTATTGGCCATTGTGGAGAGGTTGGAGTCTGTTTGATTGAGTGTGTGGACTGGTGTCTTTTATACAAGTAACGAGTTCAAACAGATGCAGTTAATACAGGTAATGAGTGGAGAACAGGAGGGCTTCTTAAAGAAAAACTAACAGGTCTGTGAGAGCCGGAATTCTTACTGGTTGGTAGGTGATCAAATACTTATGTCATGCAATAAAATCCAAATTAATTACTTAAAAATCATACAATGTGATTTTCTGGATTTTTGTTTTAGATTCAGTCTCTCACAGTTGAAGTGTACCTATGATAAAAAATTGCAGACCTCTACATGCTTTGTAAGTAGGAAAACCTGCAAAATCGGCAGTGTATCAAATACTTGTTCTGCCCACTGTATGTATTCACCCCCTTTGCTATAAAGCCCCTAAATAAGATCTGGTGAAACCAATTATCTTCAGAAGTCACATAGTTAGTTAAATAAAGTCCACCTGTGTGCAATCTAAGTGTCACATGATCTGACACATGATCTCATTATATATACACCTGTTCTGAAAGGCCCCAGAGTCTGCAACACCACTAAGCAAGGGATACCACCAAGCAAGCGGCACCATGAAGACCAAGGAGCTCTCCAAACAGGTCAGGAACAATGTTGTGGAGAAGTACAGATCAGGGTTGGGTTATAAAAAAATATCCAAAACTTTGAACATCCAACGGAGCACCATTAAATCCATTATAAAAAAATGGAAAGAATATGGCACCACAACAAATCTGCCAAGAGAAGGCCGCCCACCAAAACTCACGGACCAGGCAAGGAGAGCATTAATCAGAGAGGCAACAAATAGACCGCAGATAACCCTGAAGGAGCTGCAAAGCTCCACAGCGGAGATTGGAGTATCCACTTTAAGCCGTACACTCCACAGAGCTGGGCTTTATGGAAGAGTTGCCAGAAAAAAGCGATTGTTTAAAGAAAAAAATAAGCAAACATGTTTGGTGTTCGCCAAAAGGCATGTGGGAGACTCCCCAAACATATGGAAGAAGATACTCTAGTCAGATGAGACTAAAATTGAACTTTTTGGCCATCAAGGAAAACGCTATGTCTGCCGCAAACCCAACATCTCTCATCACCCCGAGAACACCATCCCCACAGTGAAGCATGGTGGTGGCAGCAGCATCATGCTGTGGGGATGTTTTTCATCGGCAGGGACTGGGAAACTGGTCAGAATTGAAGGAATGATGGATGTCGCTAAATACAGGGAAATTCTTGAGGGAAACCTGTTTCAGTCTTCCAGAGATTTGAGACTGGGACGGAGGTTCACCTTCCAGCGGGACAATGACCCTAAGCATACTGCTAAAGCAACACTCGAGTGGTTTAAGGGGAAACATTTAAATATCTTGGAATGGCCTAGTCAAAGCCCAGACCCCAATCCAATTGAGAATCTGTGGTATGACTTAAAGATTGCTGTACACCAGCGGAACCCATCCAACTTGAAGGAGCTGGAGCAGTTTTGCCTTGAAGAATGGGCAAACATCCCAGTGGCTAGAGACATACCCCAAGAGACTTGCAGCTGTAATTGCTGCAAAAGGTGGCTCTACAAAGTATTGACTTTGGGGGGTGAATAGTTATGTACGTTCAAGATTTCTTTTTTGGGGTCTTATTTCTTGTTTGTTTCACAAGAGAAAATATTTTGCATCTTCGAAGTGGAAGGCATGTTGTGTAAATCAAATGATACAAACCCACAAAAAATCCATTTTAATTCCAGGTTGTAAGGCAACAAAATAGGAAAAATGCCAAGGAGGGTGAATACTTTTGCAAGCCGCTGTAAATGGTTCACCCGATATGCTGACAGTCTGCACTTTATATCATTTTGTATCATGTTTCATCATTTCAAATGTACAGAGCCAAAACACCAAAAATTGTGTCACTGTCCCAATGCTTTTGGAGCTCACTGTATATGTTAGATTAATTTCTGGGCTGAATTAAAAGCATGTATATTATCTAATTAGATTTAAAGTGATTTCTCCACCACCAGAGAGGATCAGAATCAGAGTCTTTGAATAGAAAGTGGTCAAGACTGTGATAGTGGCAAGGCATTGATAGTGTCTACAGATAGTTGTCTAATTAATGAATCCAAGATGGCGTAGCAGTGCGGTCGTGTATTCTGTTGTGTCCTCATGTAAATAGCCAGTTTTTTATTTTTTTGTATTTTTACGTATATACACTGCTCAAATAAATAAAGAAAAACACTTAAACAACACATCCTAGATCAAAATGAATGAAATAATCTTATTAAATACTTTTTTCTTTACATAGTTGAATGTGCTGACAACAAAATCACACAAAAATTATCAATGGAAATCAAATTTATCAACCCATGGAGGTCTGGATTTGGAGTCACCCTCAAAATTAAAGTGGAAAACCACACTACAGGCTGATCCAACTTTGATGTAATGTTCTTAAAACAAGTCAAAATGAGGCTCAGTAGTGTGTGTGGCCTCCACGTGCCTGTATGACCTCCCTACAACGCCTGGGCATGCTCCAGATGAGGTGACGGATGGTCTCCTGAGGGATCTCCTCCCAGACCTGGACTAAAGCATCTGCCAACTCCTGGACAGTCTGTGGTGCAACGTGGCATTGGTGGATGGAGCGAGACATGATGTCCCAGATGTGCTCAATTGGATTCAGGTCTGGGGAACGGGCGGGCCAGTCCATAGCATCAATGCCTTCCTCTTGCAGGAACTGCTGACACACTCCAGCCACATGAGGTCTAGCATTGTCTTGCATTAGGAGGAACCCAGGGCCAACTGCACCAGCATATGGTCTCACAAGGGGTCTGAGGATCTCATCTCGGTACCTAATGGCAGTCAGGCTACCTCTGGCGAGCACATGGAGGGCTGTGCGGCCCCCAAAGAAATGCCACCCCACACCATGACTGACCCACCGCCAAACCGGTCATGCTGGAGGATGTTGCAGGCAGCAGAACATTCTCCACGGCGTCTCCAGACTCTGTCACGTCTGTCACATGTGCTCAGTGTGAACCTGCTTTCATCTGTGAAGAGCACAGGGCGCCAGTGGCGAATTTGCCAATCTTGGTGTTCTCTGGCAAATGCCAAACGTCCTGCACGGTGTTGGGCTGTAAGCACAACCCCCACCTGTGGACGTCGGGCCCTCATACCACCCTCATGGAGTCTGTTTCTAACTGTTTGAGCAGACACATGCACATTTGTGGCCTGCTGGAGGTCATTTTGCAGGGCTCTGGCAGTGCTCCGCTTGCTCCTCCTTGCACAAAGGCGGAGGTAACGGTCCTGCTGCTGGGTTGTTGCCCTCCTACGGCCTCCTCCACGTCTCCTGATGTACTGGCCTGTCTCCTGGTAACGCCTCCATGCTCTGGACACTACGCTGACAGACACAGCAAACCTTCTTGCCACAGCTCGCATTGATGTGCCATCCTGGATGAGCTGCACTACCTGAGCCACTTGTGTGGGTTGTAGACTCCATCTCATGCTACCACTAGAGTGAAAGCACCGCCAGCATTCAAAAGTGACCAAAACATCAGCCAGGAAGCATAGGAACTGAGAAGTGGTCTGTGGTCACCACCTGCAAAACCAGTCCTTTATTGGGGGTGTCTTGCTAATTGCCTATAATTTCCACCTGTTGTCTATTCCATTTGCACAACAGCATGTGAAATTTATTGTCAATCAGTGTTGCTTCCTAAGTGGACAGTTTGATTTCACAGAAGTGTGATTGACTTGGAGTTACATTGTGTTGTTTAAGTGTTCCCTTTATTTTTTTGAGCAGTGTATTTCTCTCTCACTTTCCATATTTTAACTAAATATACTTTCCTGCAACCCGCCTCACCCAATGTGGAACAGATTCTATTATTTCTTTATTTTATCAAGAACCTACGGCTGAAACTAGCCAGCTAGCCAGCTAATTAGCTACTTGCTTTTAGCCACCGTTAGCGGTCTTCACCACTGTCCATGGCCTGCACTACCTACCAGCCAGCTCTAGACTGGACAATTATTGGCCAGTCTGCACAGCGTACTATCGACCCAGAGCATATCGGATTTTCTGCTGGAATCACTGGACCTTAACACCGGATCATCGCAACTTGCTAGCTGCAACCGAGTGGCTGTTGTTGTTGTTGGCTAATCACCACTGTCCGAAGCTAGCCCCAGTTAGCCTTGAGCTAGCCTCGAGTCAGGCCCATCTCCCGGCTATCTACCTCTCTGTCAACCGGACGGGACCTCCTAGTGTCGACACGGAGCCCCGCCGATCCATCACGACTGGTCTGCCGACGTAATCGTCTGATGTGGTTTCAACAAGCTTCCCGTTGCGACGACCACGAAGATCCATCTGCTAGCCCCGGCCCGCTAGCACGCGCAATCAACAGCCGTGCCTCCTGCTCGCCTGTGCTGTAACCGCTCCCGGACTTACCTATTGCTGTTCACTGGACCTTATAATCACTCAGCTACACAGCTGATGCCTGCTGGACTGTTCCTTTACACGGTACCTTATCCTGTTTATTTGTTTAGCCTCAGCCCAAACTTTCGTCGCCATTACCAGATGTTGTCTTAGCCTTCTCGAATAACTCCTGTGATTGCGTTATGCCTCTCTCCCATGTCAATATGCCTAGCCTATTGCTGTTTGGGCTAGTTCTAATTGTACTATTTCACTGTAAAGCCCCCACTCCCGCTCAACCAGCCTCAGAGAGCTCCTTTGTCCCACCCCCCATACACGCGGAGACCGGCTCAATCGGTACCTCCAGTGATGCTACCTCTTTCATTGTTACACAATGCTTAGGTGTACCTCCACTGTACTCATATCCTTCCATATCCTTGTCTGTACATAATGCCCTGAATCTATTCTACAATGGCCGGAAATCTGCCCCTTTTATTATCTGTACCCAACGCACTAGAAGACCAGTTCTTAAAGCCTTTAGCCGTATCCTTATTCTATTCCTCCTCTGTTCCTCTGGGTGATGTAGAGGTTAACCCAGGCCCTGTAGCCCCCAGTATCACTCCTACTCCCCAGGCGCTATCATTTGTTGACTTCTGTAACCGTAAAAGCCTTGGTTTCTTGCATGTTAACATCAGAAGCCTCCTCCCCAAGTTTGAGTTATTCACTGCGTTAGCACACTCCGCCAACCCTGATGTTCTAGCAGTGTCTGAATCCTGGCTTAGGAAGGCCACCAAAAATGCAGAAATTTCCATTCCGAATTACAACATTTTCGATCTAGATAGAACTGCCAAAGGGGGCGGAGTTGCAATCTACTGTAGAGATAGCCTGCAGAGCTCTATCATACTATCCAGGTCTGTGCCCAAACAGTTCTAAAAATTCACCTTTCCAGAAATAAGTCTCTCACTGTTGCCGCTTGCTACAGACACCCCTCAGCCCCCAGTTGTGCCCTGGACACCATATGTGAATTGCTTGCCTCCCCATCTATCCTCAGAGTTCGTACTGCTTGGTGACCTAAACTGGGATATGCTTAACACCCCGGCCGTCCTGCAATCTAAACTAGATGCCCTCAATCTCACACAAATTATCAAGGAACCTACCAGGTACAACCCTAAATCCGTAAACATGGGCACCCTCATAGATATCATCCAGACTAATTTACCCTCTAAATACACCTCCGCTGTCTTCAACCAGGATCTCAGCGATCACTGCCTCATTGCCTATGTCCGTAATGGGTCCGCGGTCAAACGACCACCCCTCATTACTGTCAAACGCTCCCTAAAACACTTCAGCGAGCAGGCCTTTCTAATTGACCTGGCCCGGGTATCCTGGATGGATATTGACCTTATTCCATCAGTAGAGGATGCCTGGATGTTCTTCAAAAGTGCTTTCCTCTCCATCTTAAATAAGCATGCCCCATTCAAAAAAATCAGAACTAAGAACAGATATAGCCCCTGGTTCACCCCAGACTTGACTACCCTTGACCAGCACAAAAACATCCTGTGGCATACTGCATTAGCATCGAACAGCCCTTACACTGAGGCTAGGAAACACTGTCACAACCGATAAATCTACGATAATTGAGAATTTCAATAAGCATTTTGCTACGGCTGGCCATGCTTCCACCTGGCTACCCCTACCCCGGCCACCAGCTCTGCACCCTCCGCTGCAACTTGCCCATGCCCCCCCCGCTTCTCTTTCACCCAAATTCAGATAGCTGATGTCCTGAAAGTGCTGCAAAATCTGGACCCCTACAAATCAGCTGGGCTAGATAATCTGGACCCTTTCTTTCTAAAATTAGCCGCAGAAATTGTAGCAACCCCAATTACTAGCCTGTTCAACCTCTCTTTCGTATCGTCTGAGATCCCCAGGCAGGTACCTTAGTGGTTAAGAGCATAGTGCCAGTAACCAAAAGGTCGCTGGTTCTAATCCCCGAGCCGACTAGGAGAACAATCTGTCGATGTGCCCTTGAGCAAGGCACTTAACCCTAATTGCTCTTGTAAGTCGCTCTGGATAAGAGCGTCTGCTAAATGACATAAAATATAAATAAATAATAAATAAAATTGGAAAGCTGCCGCGGTCATCCCCCTCTTCAATGGCGGTGACTCTCTAGATCCAAACTGTTACAGACCTATATCCATCCTGCCCTGCCTTTCTAAAGTATTTGAAAGACAGTACTGTGCAGCCGTCTTTATCGACCTGGCCAAGGATTTTGACTCTGTCAATCACCGCATTCTTATTGGCAGACTAAATAGCCTTGGTTTCTCAAATGACTGCCTCGCCTGGTTCACCAACTACTTCTCAGATAGAGTTCAATGTGTCAAATCGGAGGTCCTGTTGTCTGGACCTCTGGCAGTCTCTATGGGGGTGCCACAGGGTTCAATTCTTGGGCCGACTCTATTCTCTGTGTATATCAATGATGTCTCTCTTGCTGCTGGTGACTCTCAGATCCATCTCTACGCAGACGACACCATTTTGTATACATCTGGCCCTTCATTGGACACTGTGTTAACAAACCTCCAAACGAGCTTCAATGCCATACAACACTCCTTCCGTGGCCTCCAACTGCTCTTAAACGCTAGTAAAACTAAATGCATGCTCTTCAATCGAACGCTGCTTGCACCCGCCCACCCGACTATAATCACTACTCTCGGCCGGTCTGACTTAGAATATGTGGACAACTACAAATACCTAGGTGTCTGGTTAGACCGTAAACTCGCCTTCCAGACTCACATTAAGCATCTCCAATCCAAAGTTAAATCTAGAATCGGCTTCCTATTTCGCAACAAAGCCTCCTTCACTCATGCTGCTAAACATGCCCTCGTAAAACTGACTATCCTACCGATCCTTGACTTCGGCGATGTCATTTACAAAATAGCTTCCAACACTCTACTCAGCATATTGGATGTAGTCTATCACAGTGCCATCCGTTTTGTCACAAAAGCCCCATATACTACACACCATTGTGACCTGTACGCTCTCGTTGGCTGGCCCTCACTACATATTTGTCGCCAAATCCACTGGCTCCAGGTCATCTATAAATCACTTCTAGGCAAATCCCCGCCTTATCTTAGCTCATTGGTCACCATAGCAACACCCACTCGTAGTATGCGTTCCAGTAGGTATATCTCACTGGTCATCCCCAAAGCCAACACCTCCTTTGGCCACCATTCCTTCCAGTTCTCTGCTGCAAATGATTGGAACGAACTGCAAAAATCTCTGAAGCTGGAGACACTTATCTCCCTCACTAACTTTAAGCATCAGTTGTCAGAGCAGCTTACCGATCACTGCACCTGTACACAGCCCATCTGTAATTAGCCCACCCAACTACCTCATCCCCATATTGTTATTTACATTGTTATTTGTTTTGCTAATTTGCACCCCAGTATCTCTATTTGCACATCGTCTTCTGCACATCTATCACTCCAGTGTTAATACTAAATTGTAATTATTTTGCACTATGGCCTATTTATTGCCTTACCTCCATAACTTGCTACATTTGCACACACTGTATATAGATTTTCTATTGCGTTATTGACTGTACGTTTTGTTTATTCCATATGTAACTCTGTGTTGTTGTTGTTTTTATCGTACTGCTTTGCTTTATCTTGGCCAGGTCGCAGTTGTAAATGAGAACTTGTTCTCAACTGGCTTACCTGGTTAAATAAAGGTTAAATAAAAAATAAATAAATACATTCGTTTCACCAAGAAAATCTTACTTTAATGGCACACTTTTGACAAGACGGAGATCGTGCAATATGACTAGACAGTTAGAGAAGAAGTGTTGGCTATTGGTGAGAGTTATTATTTGATACTTTCTGAACCATAATGCTATCCAACCACCTCTAAATATGACTGATACAGTAAAAACAAAGGTTGATGCTAGCTGATATGATGCATACTAATACAACATCTAAAAATTGATCCTTTAATGACAGTATGGCACATCTCTTTGTTGATACGTCTATTCAGTAGTTGGAGGTGTTTTGAGGTACTCTATTATCCATTAGCTGTGAAAGCTTGGCCAGAAATATCAGCACATGCAAATTATCTATACCCTATCATGACATATCACACCTTTAATTAGACACAATCGCCATGGTGTTTTTTCTGTAGATGCGTGGCTGGCTGTAACACATCACCAGTCTGGGCCAGCTAATCATGCTCTCCCATCTGCTTTGATGTGCTGTCCCTGGTAATGAGCGTGATATTACAGTATATACTGGCATGGCAGTCAGCAGCTCTCTGCTTTTGAAGATGGAAGGAGAGGAAGTGTTAATGAGTGAGTGTGGTGTTGGATATCAGTGGTCTTTTGGTCCAGGTGTGTGTGTTTGTATATGTGTATGTGTGGGTGTATGTGTTTTGGGCCATCAAGTCCGTCATAATTTATGGCATGATACAGGGTTATGATAGCAATATAATATAGGGGCAGATTAGATTATCATGGGTGACAATGCATCAAATTGGTATGCAGAGGAGGTAGATTATTTCATCAAATCTTGTTGATAGTTTCATATGACAATAATAAGTAATACAATTGTTGATTTCAGACCTTCATAAATGTTGAAGCATGTGTGTGTGTGTGTAGTGTTGCTGGTGAGGGCCGACTCATGCCCGTAGCAGAATGAAGACATGCCTGGCTAGGCTATGCAGCCCCTACTGGTTTATGCACAATTTCAGATGCTGTTTTTTCACATTAGCCTTTGTTTGTTTGTGCTTGGTTAGCCATCTCCCTTCTCCAGGCATGGAGTCCCACGTGCATACATGTCTACTCCTCTTCCTCCTCACTCTCTCCCCTTGGGAGACGGATGGTGAAACATCAGTGAAACACTGGCTATTTCATATCTATCAGAGATCTCAGTAAAAACCAGGGAAATAGTGCACACTTGAAACACCTCAGTTTATTCAGTAGTTGCTGTGTGTGAATGTAATTGTTTGCCTCCTGGTGTTTCTATACCTCTGTATGTGTTCTCCAGTCATCCGCTTACCTGGCTGTCATGGAGTGTGTGTGTGCGTGTGTCTGTGTCTGTGCCACAGGAGGCTGCTGAGGGGAGAACGGCCGGAACGTGTTTGATGTATTTGATACCATTCCACCTATTCCGCTCCGGTCATTATCACGAGCCCGTTCTCCCAATGAAGGTGCCACCAACCTCCTGTGGTGTGTTCGTGTGTTTGCACGTGTGTGTGTGTGTGTGTCTGTAGGATACACTCATCACATCTATGATGTGAACACGACCCCACAGCTTAACAGTCTACAGACTGTCTTCTGAATCACATTGTAAACAAAGCCGCCTAACTTCCTCTTGAAGAGTGAGTCCTGGAGTGTGACAGATATATTTGCAGTAGGTGAGTCGTGATGGAGTTCTGATTGTCAGCTCGCAGCAGAGACAGCAAAAACAGATACACTATACATACAAAAGTATGTGGACACCCCTTCATATTAGTGGATTCGGCTAGTTCAGCCACACCCGTTGCTGACAGGTGTATAAAATTGAGCACACAGCCATGCAATCTCCATTGGCAGTAGAACGGCCTTACTGAAGAGCTCAGTGACTTTCAACGTGGCACCGTCATAGGATGCCACCTTTCCAACAAGTTAGTTCATCAAATGTCTGCCATGTTAGAGCTGCCCCGGTCAACTGTTAGTGCTGTTATTGTGAAGTGGAAACGTCTAGGAGCAACAAAGGCTCAGCCGTGAAGTAGTAGGCAATCCGACGGACGAATCTGGGTTTGGCGGATGCCAGGAGAACACTATCTGCCCCAATGCATAGTGCCAATTGTAAAATTTGGTGGTTGAGGAATAATGGTCTGGGGCTGTTTGGCATGGTTCGGGCTAGGCCCCTTAGTTCCAGTGAAGGGAAATCTTAACGCTATAGCATACAATGAATGACATTCTAGACGATTCTGTGCTTCCGACATTGTGGCAACAGCTTGGGGAAGGCCCTTTCCTGTTTCAGCATGACAATGCCCCCGTGCACAAAGCGAGGTCCATACAGAAATGGTTTGTCGAGATAGGGTTGGAAGAACTTGATTGGCCTGCACAGAGCCCTGACCTCAACCCCATCGAACACCTTTGGGATTAATTGGAATGCCGACTGCGAGCCAGTGTCACGACTTCCGCCGAGGCTGCCTGCCCTCCTTGTTCAGGCAGGTTTCGGCGTTCGTCGTCACTGGCTTACTAGCTACTGCCGATCCCATTCTCATCATTCATGTCTTGTCTTGTCAATCACACACACCTGGTGCTCATTCCCCTAATTAGTATGTGTATAAGTGTTCCCTCTGTTCCCCTTGTCTTTGTGAGTGATTGTTTCATTGTGAGAGCGAGTAGCTCTCTTCCATTTGTTGTTGCCAAGGTGGTATATTTTCCGTTGTGATAGTTTTGTTTTGACGCTGGGTGCGTTTTATTTATGTAAACGGAATAAACTCTGGACTTCGGTGTTTTACCTCCTGCGCCTGACTCCTTCATTCACATCTCGTCACAGAATCACTCACCCGCTGAATGGAGTCAGCAGGACAGACCACCGTAACCTGGAGTACATTCGGGCAGCGAGGAGGCTGAATCCTCGCCAGGCCAGGTGGACCCTCTTCTTCACCCGGTTTGATTTCACACTCTCACACATTCCGGGTACGAAGAACGTGAAGGCAGATGCACTGTCTCGGCTGTATGACACAGATGAGAGGCCCAGAGACAACACTCCCGGCCTTATGCATTGTGGCGGCGGTAGTATGGGCGATGGACGCGGATATAGCGCAGGCATTACCCACAGATCCATCTCCACCGCAGTCTCCAGCTGGGCTGCAGTACGTGCCTGCGCTTACCCGTGATCGTCTGATCTACTGGGCACACATGTCACCCTCCTCTGGTCATCCAGGTATCGGTCGTACAATGCTCTGCCTGACCGAGAAGTACTAGTGGCCTACCTTGGCTAAGGACGTGAGGGTGTATGTTTCCTCCTGTTCAGTGTACGCCCAGAGTAAGCTACAACCTTTACCAGTTCCACAACGACCATGGTCTCACCTTAGTATTGATTTTCTTACTGATCTTCCCCTCTCCCAAGATAACACCGCTATCCTGGTCATTGTGGATCGCTTTTCAAAGTCCTGCCGCCTCCTTCCTCTGCCCGGTCTCCCCACGGCCCTACAAACTGCGGAGGCTCTGTTTACTCACGTCTTCCGGCACTACAGGGTACCAGAGGATATAGTGTCCGACCGAGGTCCCCAGTTCACGTCTGGAGTCTGTAAGGCGTTCATGAAACGTCTGGGGGTCTCGGTCAGCCTAACCTCTGGATTTCACCCCGAGAGTAATGGGCAGGTGGAAAGGGTGAATCAAGATGTGGGTAGGTTCCTGCAGACCTACTGTCAGGACCGGCCGGGGGAGTGGTCAGTGTTCCTGCCATGGGCAGAATACGCTCAGAACTCTCTCCGCCACTCCTCCACTAACCTAATATCCTTCCAATGTGTTTTGGGTTACCAACCGGTCCTGGCACCGTGGCACCAGAGCCAGACCGAGGCTCCTGCGGTGGATGACTGGTTTCGGCGTGCGGAGGAGACTTGGGACGCTGCCCACGTTCGCCTCCAGCGCGCGGTGTGTCGTCAAAAAGCGAACGCTGATCGCCACCGCAGGGAGGCCCCGGTTTTCGTACCGGGGGAACAGGTCTGGCTCTCAACCCGGAAGCTGAGCCTGTGGTTTGTGGGGCCATTTAAAGTCCTGAGGAGGAAAAACAAGGTTACAAACAGATTGTTACTCCCTCCTGATTACCGTATTAACCCCTCGTTTCATGTGTCTCTCCTCAGGCCGGTGGTAGCTGGTCCGCTCCAGGAATCCAGGAGTCTGAGGTGCGGGAGGTTCCTCCACCTCCTCTGGACATCGAGGGGGCCCCGGCGTACTCGGTCCGTTCCATACTGGAATAGAGGCGTCGGGTGGGGGGCCTTCAGTATCTCGTGGAGTGGGAGGGGTACGGTCCGGAGGAACGGTGCTGGGTCCCAAGGAGGGACATCCTCGATCCCTCCCTGTTGAGGTATTTCCACTGTCGCCATCCGACTCGCCCTGCTCCGCGTCCTCCTGGCCGTCCCCGAGGCTGGGGTCGGCGCAACGCTGCGCGTCAAGGGGGGGGTACTGTCACGACTTCCACCGAGGCTGCCTCCCCTCCTTGTTCGGGCAGGTTTCGGCGTTCGTCGTCACCGGCTTATTAGCTACTGCCGATCCCATTCTCATCACTCCACTTGTCATGTCTTGTCAATCACACACACCTGGTGCTCATTCCCCTAATTAGTATGTGTATAAGTGTTCCCTCTGTTCCCCTTGTCTGATTGTTTCATTGTGAGAGCGAGTAGCTCTTCCATTTGTTGTTGCCAAGGTGGTATATTTTCCCTTGTGATAGTTTCGTTTTGACGCTGGGTGCGTTTTATTTATGTAAATGGTATAAACTCTGGATTTTGGTGTTTTACCTCCTGCGCCTGACTCCTTCATTCACACCTCGTCACAGCCAGGCCTAATCGCCCAACATCAGTGCCCGTCCTCACTAATGCTCGTGGCTGAATGGAAGTCCCCGCAGCAATGTTCCAACAGCTAGTGGAAAGCCTTCCCAGAAGAGTGGAGGCTGTTGTAGCAGCAAAGGGGGGACCAACTCCATATGAATGCCCATGATTTTGGAATGAGATGTTTGACGAGCAGGTGTCCACGTACTTTTGGTCATGTAGTGTATTATCCATCAACATGTAAAATCGTGTCAACTTACAATTGAATATTATCCCAGAGACCATGTCTTACTAACACATTCATTTTCTCACCATGTCACAGGTTATTTATTTGAAATGTGGGTCCCAACCAGTAGCGGGTAAAATCACTGAGGAAGCCAAGCTAAGCCAGTAAAAAAGCCATACAACCTATGTTGTGATAATTGCGTTGTTTGCTCTATAACCCAATAGTTCATATGCCACCGCAATATACAATAAGGCTGTGACAACAAAAAGACAACAGTCACACAGCGGCGGAATAAATTAAACTACACATAGGTTTGTTTAATCACAAAACCCGTGAGCAAGATCGGTCCGGTGAAGTCCACAAAGCAAATATTGCATACAAACAGTTATATCACCTGCAGCATGGTTAGAATTAACAGGTGTGCCTTAAAAGTTAAAAGTTAATTTGTGGAATTTCTTTAATTCTTAATGCGTTTGAGCTAATCAGTTGTGGCAAGGTTGTGGCAAGGTAGGGGTAGTATACAGAAGATAGCCCTATTTGGTAAAAGACCAAGTCCATATTATGGCAAAAACAGCTCAAATAAGCAAAGAGAAATGACAGTCCATCATTACTTTAAGACATGAAGATCAGTCAACACGGAACATTTCAAGAACTTTGAACGTTTCTTCAAGTGCAGGCACAAAAAACATAAAGTGCTATGATGAAACTAGCTCTCATGAGGACCGCCACAAGAATGGAAGACCCAGAGTTACCTCTGCTGCAGAGGATAAGTTCATTAGAGTTACCAGCCTCAGAAATTGTAGCCCCAAAAAAACGGTGTGTCTTTGTGAGACGCGGTGTAGGTGAACGGATGATCTCTGCATGTGTGGTTCCCACCGTGAAGCATGGAGTAGGCGGTGTGATGGTGTGGGGGTGCTTTGCTGGTAATACTGTCAGTGATTTACTTAGAATTAAAGGCACACATAACCAGTATGGCTACCACAGCATTCTGCAGCGATACACCATCCCATCTGGTTTGCGCTTAGTGGGACTGTCATTTGTTTTTCAACAGGACAATGACCCAACACACCTCCAGGCTTTGTAAGGGCTATTTGACCAAGAAGGAGAGTGATGGAGTGCTGCATCAGATGACCTGGCCTCGACAACCACCCGCCCTCAACCCAATCACCCGACCTCAACCCACTCCCGAGTGGCGCAGTGGTCTAAGGCACTGCATCGCAGTGCTAGCTGTGCCACGAGAGATCCTGGTTCGAGTCCAGGCTCTGTCGCAGCCGGCCGCGACCGGGAGACCCATGGGCGGCGCACAATTGGTCCAGCGTCGTCCAAGGTAGGGGAGGGTTTGGCCGGCAGGGATGTGGGTTCGTTTCCCACGGGGGGCCAGTATAAAAAAAACGAACAAAAAAAAACATGTATGCACTAACTGTAAGTCGCTCTGGATAAGAGCGTCTGCTAAATGACGTAAATGTAATTGAGATGGTTTGGGATGCAGAGTGAAGGAAAAGCAGCCAACAAGTGCTCAGCATATATATACAGTACCAGTCAAATGTTTGGACACACCTACTCATTCCAGGGTTTTTCTTTAATTTTTTACTATTTTCTACATTGTAGAATAATAATGAAGACATCAAAACTATGAAATAACACATATCGAATCATGTAGTAACCAACAAATTTTTTAACAAATATATTTTATATTTTATATTTGAGATTCTTCAAATAGCCACCCTTTGCCTTGATGACAGCTTTGCACACTCTTGTATTGGCATTTTCAACAAAACATCTGTAAAAGGCCTGCAGAATTTTTGCTAAATTTTCTTTCAGTCCTGATTTGCTGTAAAAACAAAATCACATCAAAAGTTAGGGAAATATTTCCCCCAAAATGTTTTCACTTCAAGGACTGGCACTGTAGCTATAGTTTACGGGTTGGTTTCATTCAGTTGGTCTCACAGCCAGGCAATCATTATAATGGTGGCTCACTCAGAATTCTTTGTCAACTGTAACAATATACAATTTTTAAAGGGCCTTGACTTGAAACCAGGTTTGATTGGATGGCTGTTTCACCCTCATGTTGGACTTGTGAAAGCTCTTTAGAAGCTCTCTGCCGACACAGAAAGTGAAGAATGTTCTCATAGTCTGTCTGCTCTTCCTGATTAGAGTTCTCTGTTGTCACCTCTCCCCATGATGCCCACCCTGTCTGAGGCGTGGGCACAAGCTCATCTGTCTGTGTGTCTGTCGGCTCCACAATCCTGTCAGACAGACTGGCCTTCCTCGCTGCTCAAATTCATTATATTCACACTTTGTCAACAACAAAGAAATTACTGCAAACAACGAACACTGTTTTTTTCTCTCACTTGGACATCATTGCACGCGCAATAGAATAGTAGAATATGTCCTGCACATTTTTCTACCATGTTGGGCGATGCTCCTCACCTCCGCTTAGTCAAAAAAACTAAAACAATAACGGCCGTGGGGCAGACAGTGGCATTGTTTCCCCTATTGCCGATTCCATCTTTGAGCAGACATTCCTTTCTAGAGAAATTTAGTGCATACTGTCTAATACTGTGTTTCTGTGGTGGGTCTGAATAAATTTTTGAATGACTGAGTGACAATGGCTGAATAAAGCTGCTGAAATACATTTATGCACTAATGTATCATTAATAGATGTGCTACCTTACATTCTTGGAGTGCTAATGGTTAATGTTGATCATTATTGAAACAGTGACTCCCCCTGCTGCCTAAACATAATACATGAACAATTGCTTGAATGGTTATTGGAAAAACTAGTGGACCTGGTAGGGTTTCTGCAATATTTCGCAACGAAAGCAGTAGACAAGGAGAAAAGGAAAGGAAAGGAAACCAGTTCAGGGGATTGGATCATAGCTCAGTTGGTAGAGCATGGCGCTTGCAATGCCAGGGTTGTGGGTTCGATTACCACGGGGGGCCAGTATGAAAAAATATACAAAAAATGTATGCGCTCACTAACTGTAAGTCGCTCTGGATAATAGCATCTGCTAAAATGACTAAAATGTAAAATGTGTGCATCTCATATCCTATCCTCATCTTGCTTCTTTCACCTGCACTAATTTAGCAGAACTGGACCAGGAAATTCAGTGGGTTTCCCCTATTTTCCTGTCATGTATTCAGTCCCTCTCAGATTAGTAGTCGAGAAGGGAAGGAAACAAGGAAGGAGACAGGAACGATGATGGTATTTATAAGGTATCAAAACCCAGCCCACGGCTCCTGGCAACTGCCATTTCCCATTCTAACCAGCAGAGGGCAATCTTTACTCTCCAAACAGAGCCTTGCTGCTCAGATCTGAGTAATCCCTGACCTGTTAACACATACTAGTGGGTTTTCATTACATTATCAGTAGCACTTTATTAGTGGCTCAATGAACAGCTGTTTGGCCTCTGGGCAACTAAACTGATCTTTGACAGGTCCATAAAGGACACACTATGTTAGGTTAACCTGCTCTACGAGGACCGATACTTTGAGGACAGAACACTTGATTGTTATCATAGTGATTTTCAAGTGCATTTTGTTTGGTTGACTCTATCTGATATTATGTATGCAGCTAGTCTGTAACCTCATCACCAGTGTTTCTGCTCATCCTGACTGAAATAGCATTTATTGAACACGTCTTTAAAGGGGCAATGAGCTGTTGATACATCCATTTAGACTCATACATGTATATGTACCCACTGAGTCTAGAAGAATATAACTTATAAATACCTCATGAGCTTAGTTCAACTGTCGTACCCCATCAGAACCCAAAATATAAGCTTATTTTACTCCAATGTTTGTACACAAAGTAAATGGAAGCAAACACTGTATAGCCTGAAAACGTGGTTAAAACTACAGGCCATGGGAGGTCAGTCCTAGCATCTATAGCTCTGTCTTCGAATATGAAATTGGTCACATTCCTCCAGCCCCATCCCCCTGCTTTTTACCGAAAAAGTGGTGAGGAGAACATAGAGTTGAAGTTCGAAGTTTACATACACTTAGGTCATTAAAACTCGTTTTTCAACCACTCCACAAATTTCTTGTTAACAAACTATAGTTTTGGCAAGTCGGTTAGGACATCTACTTTGTGCAGGACACAAATAATTTTTCCAACAATTGTTTACAGACAGATTATTTAACTTATAATTCACGGTATCACAATTCCAGTGGGTCAGAAGTTTACATACACTAAGTTGACTGTGCCTTTAAACAGCTTGGAAAATTCCAGAAAATGATCTCATGGCTTTTGAAGCTTCTGATAGGCTAATTTACATAATTTGGGTCAATTGGAGGTGTACCTGTGGATGTATTTCTAAGCCTACCTTCAAACTCAGTGCCACTTTGCTTGACATCATGGGAACATCAAAAGAAATCAGCCAAGACGTCAGAAAAAATATTGTAGACCTCCACAAGTCTAGTTCATCCTTGGGAGCAATTTCCTAACGCCTGAACGTACCACGTTCATCTGTACAAACAATAGTACGCAAGTATAAACACCATGGGACCACGCAGCCGTCATACCACTCAGGAAGGAGACACGTTCTGTCTCCTAGAGATGAACGTACTTTGGTGCGAAAAGTGTAAATCAATCCCAGAACAACAGCAAAGGACCTTGTGAAGATGCTTGAGGAAACAGGTACAAAAGTATCTATATCCACAGTAAAACAAGTCCTATATCTACATAACCTGAAAGGCCGCTCAGCAAGGAAGAAGACACTTCTCCAAAACCGCCATAAAAAAGCCAGACTACGGTTTGCAACTGCACATGGGGACAAAGATCATACTTTTTGGAGAAATGTCCTCTCGTCTGATGAAACAAAAATAGAACTGTTTAGCCATAATGACCATCATTATGTTTGGAGGAAAAAGGGGGTGGCTTGCAAGCCGAAGAACACCATCCCAACCGTGAAGCACCGGGGTGGCAGCATCACGCTGTGGGGGTGATTTGCTCCAGGATGGACTGGTGCACTTCACAAAATAGATGGCATCATGAGGAAGGAAAATTATGTGGATATATTGAAGCTACATCTCAAGACATCAGTCAGGAAGTTAAAGCTTGGTCGCAAATGGGTCTTCCAAATGGACAATGACCCCAAGCATACTTCCAAAGTTGTGGCAAAATGGCTTAAGGACAACAAAGTCAAGGTATTGGAGTGGCCATCACAAAGCCCTGACCTAAATCCTATAGAGAATTTGTGGGTAGAACTGAAAAAGCGTGTGCGAGCAAGGAGGCCTACAAACCTGACTCAATTACACCAGCTCTGTCAGGAGGAATGGCCCAAAATTCACCCAATTTATTGTGGGAAGCTTGTGGAAGGCTATCCGAAATGTTTGATCCAAGTTAAACAATTTAAAGGCAGTTGAAGTCGGAAGTTTACATACACCTTAGCCAAATACATTTAAACTCAGTTTTTCACAATTCCTGACATTTAATCCTAGTAAGTCAGAATAATAGTAGAGAGAATTATTTCTTTCAGCTTTTATTTCTATCATCACATTCCCAGTGGGTCAGAAGTTTACATACACTCAATTAGTATTTGGTAGCATTGCCTTTAAACTGTTTAACTTGGGTCAAACGTATGTAAACTTCCGACTTCAACTGTATATATATATATTAAATGCGGGGTGTGGATCAGCTTTAATATTGCAGATGGATTGTGGCTTCTATCAATAATTTGTCTGCATAATTTTCAATCCCCATATATATTTTTTTGTAAATATATATAATGTTAAATATGTTTTACAAATATATATTCTCCTTCTTTATTATTTCCCCCTAATCCTACCACCCCTCCCCTAATTGGAATAAACTAATGGACAACAATACTTAGGCCTCTACTTCCAGCTTATACATACTATATACATTTTATGGACACAGTATATTTTGAACACTTTGTTGTTTCAACCGCTTTAAGCTGGGTCTAGCTCCTGGGTCATAGTGAGCTTTACCCCGGAGGAGACTCTACCAAATCTATCAAGTTCAATGGCATTTATAAACTGGGTAGAGCCCTGAATGCTGATTGGTTGAAAGCTGTGGTATATCAGACCATATACCATGGGTATGATAAAAAAAAAGTACTATTTACTGTTCTAATTACATTGGTAACCAGTTTATAATAGCAATGACGCACCTCTGGGGTTTGTGGTATATGGCCAGAATACCATGGCTAATGACTGTATCCAGGCACTCTGCATTGCGTTGTGCATAAGACCAGCCCTTAGCCGTGGTATACTGGCCATATACCACACCTCCTTGGGCATTATTGCTTAAATAGCTTATTGTGCCACCGTATCTGTACCACCAGAATCCCCTTTCTCATCCAATAGTTCTGGATACTGGGAGCATCTCTGACCCTGATACACACTCAGACAGATAACTCAACGGTATTTAGGGTGAAAACAGTGATGTCCCCGGTTGCTCTCTTTCATAAATGGGCTTTTTAGCACACTGCCGATGGCGGTAAAGAGATAGCTGAGCTTTTATACCCTATGACTGGATATATTAGCAGGTAATGTCCTTAAAGAGGATTAAGGGATGGAGCGAAGAAGGAGGAAGGGAGGGAAGGAGGGAGGATGAATGGACCGGAGAGAGTGGTAAATAGGCAGGTGATAGCAGGGAGGAGAGGGCTTATGCTTCCTTACACTGCCTCAGGCTACAGAGGGATTAGCAGCTACTGTGGACTCTGTGGCATCCTGTGGACCATGACCTCCAGGTGTGTGTGTGTGTGTGTGTGTGTGTGTCTTATAGAGGGAGCATGCTCTTTTGTACTTTCAAATATATGTCTGTCCTGTCATTGAGTACAATGAAATAGAATATGAATAGTAACATTTAATGTTTTTTAGATGTGACAGAATGTCCATTGATGGGAAAAGCTGTAGTATCATTTCTCAAGGTCAATTAGTGGTTTAGGGTTTGTGTAGCTGCTCTGCAAAGAATGCACTCAATGCATGAAAGTGAAATGCTGCAAGCAAGACAAACGTTTTACCATGTTTACTGTATATAGCAATTAGAAGGCTTACCACTTAAAACATGCATTCCTCATCAATGTGTTCGTGTGCGCGAGTCAGTGTGTGTATCTGAAACCATGCGTATGTATGTGATATTGTGCCCAAACATTCCCTGCTTGGCCCAGGAGGTTAAAGGCGCCTTTGATAATGTCTCTCATGCTAGCCCACAACCCCCTCTTCTCTACCGCCATATTAACCTCCTGGGCCTTAGGTCTTGGTTCGGCTAATCTGTTTTTAGGGATTTGATCTCAAAAGCAAAGATCACATTGAGTTTGAATGGGTCATTGCAGAAGCAGCCACAGCCCCAGTCAAGTGGAGGGCAAGCACCTGGGTCACCTTAACTTTACTGATTTACTGAGCCATAGGGGAGAGGAGGTAGGCCTGGGTTACTTATCCTTTACTGAGCCATAGGGGAGAGGAGGTAGGCCTGGGTTACTTATCCTTTACTGAGCCATAGGGGAGAGGAGGTAGGCCTGGGTTACTTATATTAGGCTTGGTGGGGGACTCAGGTGCAGAGACGGACACACGGACAACAGAGGGTGAATTAGGGATGTCGTTTATTCAGCGTGAATTGGCAGAGAGAAACAGTTCAGGTGGAATAGCTTCAGACCGGGGTAGGAGCTGAGTGGGGGGAGAGCCAGTAGTCCGGAGGAGCTGGATGACGAGGATATCAGACAACAGATGAGCAGGTTGCGGCGTGGGAATGGCAGGTAGGCAGGCAGCAGGAACAGACGGGATCACAGGTAGTGTAGGGAACGAACTGGCGCTGGAGAGGTGTCCAGCCCGGGTAGATAACTGCTGGTTGATTGATGACAATGAGCCGCAGCTGGAAGTAACGGAGCATGAGAGAGAGAATGGCCACGCCCCTGACCTAGATCCTCTGACTGGGCTGCACAGCAGGGGAGACAGACACAGACAACACACACACACGGGGAAAAAGGAAAAGGGAAACAAGCGGGAACCGGACCAACAGTGCCGAACCGTAACAGTACCCCCCTCAAGGGCGCCCACCCGGCGACTCCACCCGGCTTGTCAGGTGGTCCCTATGGAAGTCAGCCACCAGCTGCGGATCCAGTATAAATCGCCGGGGAATCCAGGACCTCTCCTCGGGACCGTATCCCTCCCAGTCCACCAGGTACTGAAGCCCTCTACCACGCCTCCGGACGTCCAGCAGTCTCCCGCACCGTGTAGGCTGGATGGTCGTCAATGTCATACGCGGTGGCGGAGGGGGATCCACAGGCGGACACAAAGGGCTGGAGGAGACCAGCTTCAGCTGGGACACGTGAAATGTAGGATGGACTCTCATGGCCTGGGGAAGCTTCAACCGAACAGCCGAAGGGGTTGATGATGGAGTCGATCTCGAAAGGACCCAAATACCGGGGCGACAGCTTACGGGAGTCAGTGCGCAGGGGGATGTTGCTGGAGGAGAGCCAGACTCGCTGACCAGGCTGGAACTGGGGAGCGACTACCCTGTGCCTGTCCGCCACCCTCTTGTTACGCTCTGCTGTCCGTAGAAGGCCTCACGGGTGTCCACCCACACCTTGCGGCAGCGGCGAAGGTTATCCTGAACTGACGGGACGGCTAACTCCTTTTCTTGAGACGGGAACAATGGCGGTTGGTACCCCCAAAGCCGCCTCAAAGGTGAGAGGCCGGTGGCAGATGAGGTGAGGGAATTGTGGGCATATTCGACCCACGGGAGATGTTTGGCCCAGGTGGACGGGTTCTGGGATGTCACACAGCGTGAGAGCAGCCTCCAGGTCCTGATTGGTCCTCTCAGTCGGCCATTGGACTGGGGATGGAAACCTGATGAGAGACTGACAGAGGCACCCAGAGCCGAACAAAACTCCTTCCATACCCGAGAAATGAACTGTGGACCTCTATCGGACACTATGTCCACAGGTATTCCATGGGGACGGAATACATGTAGGACAAAGAGGTCGGCTGTCTCACTGGCAGACGGTAATTTTGGTAATGCAACAAAATGGGCAGATTTAGAGAATCTGTCCACGATGGTGAGTATGGTGTCATTACCCTCAGACATAGGAAGTCCAGTGACGAAGTCCAAGGCCACGTGAGACCAAGGACGACTCGGGGACTGGGAGAGGCCGCAGCAGGCCCGAAGGAGCCCTGTGGGAAGCCTTATTTTGGGCACAGATGGAACAGGCCGCCACGTACTCCCGGACGTCAGCCTCGGCGGATGGCCACCAAAAGTGCCTCTTAAGTAGCGACAGTGTACGGTTCATACCAGGGTGGCAGGAGAATCGTGAGGTGTGGATCCAGTTGAGCACTTGCGGCCGCACGACTGCGGGAACATAGAGAAGGTCGGGGGCCATCGGCCGGTCCAGGTTCCAACTCTTGTGCCGATCGGACGAGGGACTCGATTTCCCAGTGAACAGCCGCCACCAAACAGGAAGCGGGCAGAACAGGTTCAGGATTGCTGAAGTCTTCATTGTCTGTAAACTGGCGAGAGAGAGCATCAGGCTTGACATTACGTGTGCCAGGACGATATGTTAAAATAAACTTGAACCTGCTGAAGAACAGAGCCCATCTGGCCTGACGGGAGTTCAGCCTCTTGGATGACTGGATGTAAGCCAGGTTCTTGTGGTCTGTCCAGACTATGAAGGGTTGCTCTGCTCCGTCTAGCCAGTGCCTCCACTCCTCCAACGCCAACTTGACAGCAAGCAACTCCCGGTTACCCACGTCGTAGTTCTTCTCAGCAGGGGTCAATCTCCTGGAGAAAAAGGCCACAGGATGGAGCTTCTGGTCCGTGGGGGAACGTTGTGACAGGACTGCCCCCACCCCGAATCAGAGGCGTCCACTTCCACAATAAACTGCAAACTAGTGTCTGGATGAATAAGAACAGGTGAGGTGGTGAACAGTTCCTTCAATGTACTCACAGCTGACTCGGCCTCAGGCGTCCACAGGAATGGCACCTTAGGGGAGGTGAGCTTGGTCAGGGGGGGCAACCACTCGGCTGAAACCCCTGATGAAGCGGCGGTAGAAGTTGGCGAAGCCCAGGAGCGTTGTAGCTGCTTCCGAGACGTGGGTGTGGGCCACTCCACAACCGCTCTGATCTTGTCAGGGTCTGGTGACACTTGTCCCCGCTCGATAATAAAGCCCAAAAAAGGGGGACGGACTGCCGGTGGAACTCACATTTTTCTGCTTTCACATACAGTTTATTTTCCATGAGGCGTTGGAGAACCAGACGGACGTGGGAGACGTGTTCATCCTGTGACTTAGAGAATATTAGAATGTCATCCAAATAGACAAACACAAAACGGTGTAGAAAATCCCTCAACACATCGTTAACCATGGCCTGAAACACTGCTGGGGCGTTAGTGAGACCGAATGGCATGACTAGGTATTCAAAGTGTCCGAGAGGGGTATTGAACCCAGTCTTCCATTCGTCTCCGGCCTGATCCTAACGAGGTGGTAAGCGTTACGTAGGTCGAGTTTGGTAAACACGTGTGGCACCATGAAGGGGGTTCAAATGCTGAGTTGATGAGAGGCAGGGGGTACGTATTTCTGACTGTGATGTTATTAAGTCCTCTGTAGTCAATGCAGGGGGCGTAATGTTTTGTCCTTCTTCTCTACAAAAAAGAACCCAGCACCAACAGCGGAAGATGAGGGACGAATGATGCCAGAGGCTAGGGAGTCGCCTATGTAGGTTTCATAGCTTCTCTCTCAGGACGGGACAGATTGAAAAGCCGACTGGACGGCAAAGGGGCTCAGGCAGTAACTCAATAGCGCAATCGTATGGCCTATGAGGTGGTAATGAAAGTGCCTTGGACTTACTGAATGCCTCGGCCAGGTCCAGGTACTCCTCAGGGACTGAAGAGAGGTCTGGGGTTTTGACAGGGAAGCAGGGGAACCTACCGAGGGCGGAATAGCCGACCCAAGGCAAACAGAATGGCAGTGAGTGCTCCAACTGTGTATTTTGTGGTTTTGCCAGTCAATATGGGGGTTGTGAATGCTAAGCCAAGGGAAACCGAGGATAAGGGGGGAGGTTGTAGGGGGTTCCCGAAGGGCAGGAGCGGAAGCCGAGCCTGGAGCCACTGTAGGAGGAACAGGCGGAGGAGAAGCAGAGGGAGGAAGGGTAGTGAGTGTTACCAGGTTAGCTACCTGAGAGGTGAGATGAGATACTTGATCCAACAACTGCTGGTTGTTATCCACAAGAGTCCGGATGAGTTGGTCGTGTTGTCCCAATAACATTCCCTGTGAATGGAGGGCGCGTTGTACGCCATCACCCGTTGTTTCATGTGGCATCTCTGCTGAGTCCATGTTTGGCCAGTTCGTTCTATTAGGCTTGGTGGGGGACTCAGGTGCAGAGACGGACACACGGACAACAGAGGGTGAATTAGGATGTCGTTTATTCAGCGTGAATTGGCAGAGAGAAACAGTTCAGGGTGGAATAGCTTCAGACCGGGGTAGGAGCTGAGTGGGGGGAGAGCCAGTAGTCCGGAGAGCTGGATGACGAGGATATCAGACAACAGATGAGCAGGTTGCGGCGTGGGAATGGCAGGTAGGCAGGCAGCAGGAACAGACGGGATCACAGGTAGTGTAGGAGCGAACTGGCGCTGGAGAGGTGTCCAGCCCGGGTAGATAACTGCTGGTTGATTGATGACAATGAGCCGCAGCTGGAAGTAACGGAGCATGAGAGAGAATGGCCACGCCCCCTGACCTAGATCCTCTGACTGGGCTGCACAGCAGGGGGAGACAGACACAGACAACACACACACACAGGGGAAAAAGGAAAAGGGAAACAAGCGGGAACCGGACCAACAGTGCCGAACCGTAACAACTTATCCTTTACTGAGCCATAGGGGAGAGGAGGTAGGCCTGGGTTACCTCACCTTTACTGAGCCAGAGGAAAGGAGGTAGGCCTGGGTTTCCTAACTTTACTAAGCTGGGGAGAGGAGGTAGGCCTCAGTTGCCTAACTTCTTGTTCTGGCACTTGTTCAAGGTTCCCCCTATAACTGTCAGTCCCCTCTAAAAAGGTGTTACACTGCATTTTGAGAGGAAAGTAAAAAAAACTTTCCGAAGCAAACATCCCTAGTGTTATTATCCCTACAGTGAGGGGTAGGCTGTGCTGTATGAAAGGAGCATTCCGAGCCGAGGATTTTACTTCCCACTCCATGGTCAATTGCCTAATCTTTCATAGCATTTAAAAACCATTAAAACTAAGGGTATTATCTTAGCATTTCTGAGGGTGTACTTTTACAATACTTCAGGTAAAGGTAACTTACTCTCTCGATTTCTTTCTTTCACCCCTTCCTTCTCCCTTTCACCCCGTACAAATCTCCCTCTTCCTCTCTCTCTCTCTCTCTCTCTCTCTCTGTCTCGCTCTCTCTCTCTTTCTCTCTCTCTCTCTCTCTCCCTCTCTGCTATCCATCTCATCCAAAGGGTTAGTTTCTGCATGAATTGCACTATTTAAAGCGCAACAGCATCTCACCGTTGGGCAATTGTACTTTCCACTCTGAATAAATAAAGTATTATTGTCCGATTAAAGCAGATTAAGAAAATGGGATTAAATTGGGTTTAATGCTGCACTTATCGGAATTCTTGACTGCTTTAATAGTGTACACTTTTGTGTCTTTGAGCAGGAAGTTGGTGTGGGTTGGAAGGGGAACATTTCTAGAAGGCTGCAGGATATCTTATTGTAGGGCTAAATTAGGAATTTGTGAGTTGAATTGCACTTAAAACCTCTCTTTGTAAAACAAGACAGATCGCAAAGTGTATTCACATGCCAGAACAGTTGGTCTGGATTTGCAGGTGGGGGTATCAGTTGCAGCTGGCGCTGCACTGTAACATTTCCTGTCTTAACAGCACTGCTCCAATGTTATTTGATTGGTCCTTGCCTCACAAATGTACATAACCTTATGAAATTTAATTACACCACATGCAATGTACTGTAGTTTTTTCCAGTTGAAAAGTATGAAGGTATGTTGTTTCTAATGCCAACAAATTGAGAGTGTAAGTGAATGGCAATGTATTGAGCATGCCTGTGCTTGACTACCTGTCCTCTAACATGTTGAAATGTGATATTGATAGGAATAATTGAATTGTTCATGATAAGATGAGTTCACATACTCACATTGTAAGTAAGCATTTCACGGTAAGGTCTACACCTGTTGTATTCGGCGCATATGACAAATAAACTAAACTTTTATTTGATACACATGCACGCACACACACACACACACACACACACACACACACACACACACACACACACACACACACACACACACACACACACACACACACACACTTGTTGATTGATTGGATGAGGATGACTGGGGGGGGGGGGGAGTTAATCTGCATTTAGTTTGCTCATCCGGATGTCCATTGTTTTGACACAGGGGCCATCTTAAGAAGGAAAATCAAACGTTGTGAGGCTGTTTTCAACAGACACTTATTGAATTCAGTGTGCATTCCTCTTATTTATAGTGTAGCTGATAAGGACACTGATGTCCTGAGTGTGGACTGTCAGGCCAAAATTAGACAAGAAGGCTGTTATAACTGAAGTTACACAGGAAATACCAGTGTGTCAATCAAATGTATATTTAAAGGTTTCTTCATACAGTATAGACCTTAGACACCACAGGCCCCAAGTTCTAAACTATTTAACGTCAAGATAAAAAAATTATAATGGAGAACCATAATGCTTAAAAGATCTGCCAATCCTCTTGTCCCTGGATACAAAGAGAGGGAATAAAAAGGAACTGATGAAAACTAATAATAAAGTATTTTTTTTGGTCATTTCTGAGTTGCCAGGGAGTTGACTGTACATTTAGATGAAAGGGCTGTGGTTTAATTGAAAATGATAACCCGCTGACTGAGGGGATCTTTCTACCCACAAGCCCTGGCTGTCTGTCTGCCAGTACTGCAACAATATCCACAGGGAGATTGGCAGATAGAAGCTGCTGTCAACGCCTCAAGGCAAAGGGTTGCTCCTACACAAGACCGCCACTTGTGTTCGACCCAGGCCATGGCCACTGACTGAGGGGAAGCACACTCATAAACTCATAGGCCTACACAAACACATGAGATAACACTGACAGTTTCACCAGGGTTGGACCTTTGGGTCTATATTTTGATAGGCATGACCAAAAAAGAGTGGAGGGCCATGACACATCTTTGGAACAGGCACTCATTAGTTGCTTGTCATGTTTTATATGGTTTGGCACTATCTCATATGTAAATATACTGTAATAATTTACATACATTTCTGTTGGTTCATTTTATATAACATATTACAATAATGTGTAGGGCTTGCATGCATGTGTGTCAGTGGGTAGGCAGGGAGGAGATAAGGGCCCCTGGAGTCCAGTGTACATGGGCCATCAGAGCAGTTCAACATGATCCCGGACATCAAAGCCACTTAAATATTTTTCATTCTTGGGTCCGCAATAAGCAGGACATTATGACAGATGCACAAAAGAGCCACAGTTTCCTCTTGGCCCCAGTGCTAGTGTTGACATGAGTAGAAATTAATTTATCACCCCTTTTTAAAGTCCAGGCGGCAGTCAGACAAGCCTCACTGACAGGGAGGATGGGTGGGGGGCTCCAGGGGGCCACTTCTTATAGAGAACTGAGCCTCAATACAATATTTCATTTATACAAAGTAAACCGCATTTAGTTCTATATCTATCCAATTAATATAGAGAATGTCTGATGACATTACATGGCCTGTTGTGTGATATAGTAGCAGGGTCCCTGGCAAATGTTTGAAGCAAGTGTATTTGCTAATGAAAATAAAAGTTAATAAAATACTACATACAAATCAAAATGTTGGTCTTCTCAAAGTGTATGATAAAGGAAAGTCTATTTAGATGGGCAGCAGCACAAATGTGACATGACCAGTCAGAGGGTGCTCTCCATTCTAGATCATGCCCCTGCATGAAACCAAAGAGGATCCTGTTTTAAAGGGGAGTCGCTCGCCATCAGAAAGCCACAATTTAATTACGACACACAGGAAATGACCCTTAGAATGGGCCTGGTGCTGATAAGAGGGCCGAGCCCCAAGGACGACAGCTCTAGGAACCTGAGACTACTTATCACTACAGAGTGGCCCTGCGGTCTGGGCGCCTAGCAATCTGATTGGACTGTCATCCCCAGGTCATAATTAATATATTTATCAAATTAATTACTGAAAAAGGAATCTCGACGTCAATGCCGCTATAACTGAGGCTCGCACTGCCTGGCCAAAACAATGGCCAAATTCATAGGCATCTTGTTTCGCTTGTGGCAAACAAGGGTGCTGTCAGTTTAATGGGGTTAAGGGGCGGTGGAAAGTGGGACGCTTCTTTGGAAGGCCATTCTCTCCCCCTGTGCAGAATAAGAGGAAGAAAATAAATATTTACATTTACATTTTCGTCATTTAGCAGACGCTCTTATCCAGAGCGAATTACAGTTAGTGAGTGCATACATTTTCATACATTTTCATAAATATGTAATTGTTTGGTGACAACCACAGCCTTGCGTCTGAAAAAGTCCACAATTAAGTTGGAGCGCCCTACACGTGGCACCTTTACAGGTTTACTAGTCAATAGTTAGGCCATCTGAATAAAGATGGCCTAAAAAAAAATAAAAAAAAAATAAAAAAAATAAGATATTTAAACATTTACATAAATTCTAAGTTTCATTTCATTTTTTCATTTTTAGTCATTTAGCAGACGCTCTTATCCAGAGCGACTTACATGAGCAATTAGGGTTAAGTGCCTTGCTCAAGGGCACATCGACAGATTTTTCGCAGGTAGCTTAGTGGTTAAGAGCGTTGTGCCAGTAACCGAAAGGTCGCTGGTTCTAATCCCCGAGTATTTCAAGTATTTGACGCTGTAGGATTGATTATATGATTGCAATATAGGATTGGTCTATGAAGCATTGACATAGATCTCCCAATTCTAACAGATCATCCTGCACAAAGGTGTTGTTATACAGATGGGATTGACAGTGCTGTTGGCTAGGGGGCAGTGCTCCGATATGTTGCCTGCCTTATGGTGAAAGAGGCACTCTAATACCTTCCTGGTAACAAATAACATGTCACAGTCTAAAGGGACCTGTCTGAACCCCCCTGAAGTAAGTTATCTTTTAGTAAGTATGTTTTAAGTAAACTGGAGGCCAATAACTCTTACCTGTACATATTATAAGGAAATTATGTTCAGATTAGATTAAACATTTTTATAGGGAACACATAAACTGTTGCCACACCCATGGTTAACGCTAGACCATGCTTGACTAAATTCAGTGGGTTGGTTGTTGTTCAACAGTTTAATTCTTAGTGTCACGAATTCCGCCGAGACTGCTCCTCCTCCTTGTTCGGGCAGGCTTCGGCGTTCGTCGTCCCCGGAGTACTAGCTGCTACCGTTTGATGTTCTCTATGTTTGTTTGGTTTTGTCTGTTTGGTGCACCTGTGTCTTATCACTTATTGATTATGTCACCTATAAGTTTCCTTTGGTTTTGTTTGTAGTTGTGTGTTGTTGTCCGCCTGTCCGTTGGGGTTTTGGATTTTGCTCTGGTGTATTTAAGTGTATTGACACACTGTTTGCGCATCGCTTATATTTCGTGTTTTAAGCACTGTTTGCGTATCGCTCGCCTCCGTTGCTTGAGGCCCGTTCTTTTGTATTTTCATATTTCTGACTAGTAAAGTCTGTTGGACTAAGCTTCTGTGTCCTGCGCCTGACTCCAACACCACATCCACTTCAAACACTGACACTTAGGGGTTGAAAAACATGGTTGTTGATAATTTTGCAGTCAAAAACTTGATTTTCCTGTGTTTTATATATATTTCCAAACTATGAGGTTGGAATAATACTGTGAAAATCATAATAATGTCCTTTTAGTGTTTTAAAAGACTGTCTGAAATTTCAGCCTGTTTTGGACATCACCAGGCTGTAAATTAGTTAATAGACCAATAACAAAGAGCGTTCCAAACCACTCTGCCAATAACAGCTAGTTTTCAGTTTTCCACTCCCTACTCAGACCACTCCCAGACAGTCCTAGTAAAATTCTTGCTTGAGAAATTGCTCTTTGCTAAGAAGCTATTTTGTTTTAGTTTTTGACCATTTTAATTTAAAATAGTCACAGTAAGGTATTTTATTTTTACCCAGAAATTATTTGATATTGAGATAAAAACGGCTGCATTGGATCTTTGCACACAGTTAAACCATTTTTTAAAGTAGACAGCACCCAAACATTATCAGTGAGGGGAATCTGGAATAGCCACTGAGCTAAAAACTAATATGTTAGCTACAGTTGTAATGTTTGCTGACATTAAAAGTTAGTGATTTGTCAGAATATTGATCAATGCTATCACAATCTGTGTTATCACTATTCCTTGAAAGCCAGTTTATTATCAACTGCCTCAATCTCCCCCTGCGCTGTTCAACCAACATGTATTTAACTCCTCAATCTGCTCTTTAATTCCTCAAATCAAATCACATTTTATTTGCCACCTGCGCCGAATACAACAAGTGTAGACCTTACAGTGAAATGCTTAATTACAAGCCCTTAACCAACAATGCAGTTTTAAGAGAAACAGTGTTAAGTAAAAAACAGATCAGTAAAAAAATAAAAAATAAAAAATAATTAAAGAGCAGCAGTAAAATAAAATAACAGTAGGGAGGCTATATACAGGGGGTACCGGTACAGAGTCAATGTGCGGGGGCACCGGTTAGTCGAGGTAATTGAGGTAATATGTACATGTGTGTAGAGTTAAAGTGACTATGCATAGATAATAAACAGTCTAGCAGCAGCGTAAAAGAAGGGGTGGGGTGGGGTGGGGGGGACAATACAAATAGTCCGGGTAGCCATGATTAGCTGTTCACAAGTCTTATGGCTTGGGGGTAAAAGCTGGTAAGAAGCCTTTTGGACCTAGACTTGGCGCTCCGGTACCACTTGCCATGTGGTAGCAGAGAGAACAGTCTATGACTAGGGTGGCTGGAGTCTTTGACAATTTTTAGGGTCTTCCTCGGACACCGCCTGGTATAGAGGTCCTGGATGGCAGAAAGCTTGGCCCCAGTGATGTACTGGGCCATACGCATTACCCTCTGTAGTGCCTTGCGGTCGGAGGCCGAGCAGTTGCCATACCAGGCAGTGATGCAACCAGTCAGGATGCTCTTGATGGTGCAGCTGTATACATTTTTGAGGATCTGTGGACACATGCCAAATCTTTTCAGTCTCCTGAGGGGGAATAGGCTTTGTCGTGCCCTCTTCACAACTGTCTTGGTGTGTTTGGACCATTATAGTTTGTTGGTAATGTGGACACCAAGGAACTTGAAGCTCTCAACCTGTTCCACTACAGCCCCGTCGATGAGAATGGGGGCGTGCTCAGTCCTCTTTTTTTTCCCTGAAGTCCACAACCATCTCCTTTTGTCTTGATCACGTTGAGGGATCACACTGCCAGGTCTCTGACCTCCTCCCTATAGGCTGTTTCATCATTATCGGTGATCAGGCCTACCACGTTGTGTCGTCAGCAAACTTAATGATGGTGTTGGAGTCGTGCCTGGCCATGCAGTCATGGGTGAACAGGGAGTACAGGAGGGGACTGAGCAAGCACCCCTGAGGGGCCCCCGTGTTGAGAATCAGCGTGGCAGATGTGTTGTTTCCTTCCCATACCACCTAGGGGCGGCCCGTCAGGAAGTCCAGGATTCAGTTGCAGATGGAGGTGTTTAGTCCCAGGGTCCTTAGCTTAGTGATGAGCTTTGAGGGCACTATTGTGTTGAACACTGAGCTGTAGTAAATTAATAGCATTCTCACGTAGGTGTTCCTCTTGTCCAGGTGGGAAAGGGCAGTGTGGAGTGCAATAGTGATTGCATCATCTGTGGATCTGTTGGGGCGGTATGCAAATTGGAGTGGGTCTAGGGTTTCTGGGATAATGGTGTTGATGTGAGCCATGACCAGCCTTTCAAAGCACTTCATGGCTACAGACGTGAGTGCAACGGGTCAGTAGTCATTTAGGCAGGTTATCTTAGTGTTCTTGGGCAAAGGGACTGTGGTGGTCTGCTTGTTGGTATTATAGATTCAGACAGGGACATGTTGAATATGTGACTGACAGTTGGTCAGCGCATGCTCGGAGTACACGTCCTGGTAATCCGTAAGGCCCTGCGGGCTTGAGAATGTTGACCTGCTTAAAAGTCTTACTCACATTGGCTACGGAGAGCGTGATCACATAGTCATCCAGAACAGCTGATGCTCTCATGCATGCTTCAGTGTTGCTTGCCTCAAAGCGAGCATAGAAGTGATTTAGCTCGTCTGGTAGGCTCGTGTCACTGGGCAGCTCGCGACTGTGCTTCCCTTTGTAGTCTGTAATAGTTTGCAAGCCCTGCCACATCCGACGAGTGTCGGAGCCGGTGTAGTACGATTAAATCTTAGTCCTATATTGACTCTTTGCCTTTTTGATAGTTCGTTGTGTACTCAAATGCTGCCCTATTCAAATGTCCTATTGCTTTACCTGTTGCGGACACCTCATGATGGCTTCGACTGTGAATTGCTCCAGTCACACATCACCATTTCCATCTTTATGGAGAGGGGATATTATGGGTGGATGGAGAGTGAAGAGGAGAGTACAGTCGAAACAGTTTTGGTGGTGGTACCCGCTTTGGCCTTCATAATGGCTTGTGCGAACAGTATGACACCAAATAAAGTTTAATTACCATTTGCAGTCAACATTAGGGAAGTGACCCGGTTATTGCATTATATTCCATTATTTTTGCTCTAAAACACTTGCTTACATAAGCAAATGTAGACTATGTAGTATTTACAGTATATAGGGTATGTAGACTTCCTGAGGGCCTTATATCCCTCGAGAGAAGTATGTCCCTTGAGCAAAGTGTGGCTAAGATTTTTTAACGGTACTGTGTCCCCATCCACTCCTCCCTTTCCCTCCTCTCCAGAACAGGTGGAAACAAACAGTAGGGCTAGCTTTATCGGGCATTCCAACGGTAAAAACAGGAAGGGGGAGCCGAATTGTAAAGGTAACACAATCACCGCTAAAGTAGTCACAGGAGTATCAGTTTCTTTAAGCTGTGCTAAGCACGGAGGAAGATTAAGACATTTACTTCATGTCACACTGAGAGTGGCATGTGGTTACTGTCTGGAAGGAGACATCCTTCTTCAGTGTGCTCTGCCATACCTTTGCATAATCCATAGGCCTACTGTCCTATCTCTCAGTATTGGTGATTGATTTGTTCATCTTTAAGATGGGTTGTGGTACTTTTTAATATATTTTCACAATGTTTTATTTGGTGCTTTGTCATTTAAACATCTAAGACGTGATGACGTTTAATCTCTAGCGAACAATCTGTCCCATCTTTTAGCTGTTTTCAAAAGATCAGAATCGGATCCCAAGGGGCAGAGTTCACCTTTAACACTTGCTCTTGATCCCTGACCTTGGGAATGAGCCGGTAAAAGTCAGGCACACTCAAACTCTGACCCATGGTGCTGTTTGACCAATCTCAGGTTGGGGGGGACAGAGAGAGAGAGAAAAAGACAGAGAGAGAGAGAGAAATAAAGAGAGAAGGAGAGAGAGAGAGAGAGAGAGAGAGAGAGAGAGAGAGAGAGAGAGAGAGAGAGAGAGAGAGAGAGAGAGAGAGAGAGAGAGAGAGAGAGAGAGAGAGAGGGTGGGTGGGTGGGTCGGTGGAGAGATATGGAGGGAGAGAGAGGTCTGCATTGGTTTCTCTCCTGCTACAAACTGACAAAAGATGGCTGATTGATGATGACTGATTGATGGATTAACCCAAACAACCACTAATCTTATACATTCTGATCAAAAAATTCAAGCAAACATTGCCTTTCATCCAAATGTTTTCTACCATCCAAAATGTTGTCTACCATCGAAGGAAGCAGTCAAACACTGAGTATTCCCAAAAATGTAAAAATTTTCCTTAAAGCTGGAATCAACATTAGGGGAAACAGCGCCACTGTTCACCCCCAGCACATTTGTTATTGTTTTTGTTTGGTTTATGAAATGGAGGAGCATCCAGCATTGTGGTAAATGTGCAATACATACTCTGCTGTTCTATTGCACGTCCAATGATGTGCAATGATTTCCAAGGGTGAAAATATTGTTGTTTGAAGTAATTTCTTTGTTGTTGTAATATCGCAAATGGCCGTGGCAGTTTCACTATTACTGATTCCAGCTTTAAGATGAATAATCACCCACACATTCGTTTGGATAGTTGATGTGTGTGCTGTGTTAAATTGTGTGTTTATCTGGAAATAATGGCTTATCTGATGTTGAAAGATAAACATAGAAAAGGGCATAGGGCCTTAGAATCAATAGTAACATGCTTCAATACGACATTCATCCAATTTGTTCACAACTTGTTAGCATATAAAATGCATCAGCATTCAATCAAATACAAAATAATACCAATGTCAGATGTCAATCACCATCAGTTCTGTGGCCCCTGGGGTCTTACCCCCCACCCCCACCCTCTGTGAATGAGTGAGTGTGTGGATAGAGCAGGTGCACGCTGGTACACTGTTTCATGGATACCTCCTGCCTCTCCGTGTATTGTGCCCCCTTTAGCTCCATGTTCCATAGGGGCAACAGCATGTGTTTCCTGTAGTCAAAAAGGCTCAACCTTGTGAAACACATGCATCCTTCCTTTCCCCCCCTTAACCACCCCTTGTTGCAAAGAAATACACCGCTTCTCTCCAACCTGGGCAAGGGGGGATAGGAGGACGGAGGTAGGTGGGGGGTGGAGGGATCGCCGCTACCCTACAGGCTCTCTTACAGGGCTTTGGTGTAGAGAGAAGCCGGCCGGCTGTCCCACTGCGTTTCGCCCCCTTGAGCGCGCACAAGACGCCCATTCATGTCCTCCACCCCACGCCTTTATCCTCCCCCCTTCCTCTCTTCCACCCCAGCTGAGGCAAATCAACTCGGGCCAGAAGCAAGTACCTTTAATCTAACAGAATGTACCAGGTACCTGAACTATTTTAACTGCTATGCTTGTTCAAGGGGGTGGGCAAGGAGGCTAAGGTAACCAATGTGTAACAAAAAGCCCCAAAATGTATCCTTGGCCGGGATGAGTACATTTATTTTCTGTTGTTCCCAACAAAGGCCAGCAGGCACAAATGGTCTGTTATCTGTGTCACCGGGAAGTGGAGAGCAATTTGTTTCTATTAAACAGGACGGTCCCCCCTCCTGATTCTGTTGGCTTTTGTCCTGCCAGGTAACCTGTGCCAGTCATGGTCTTCAATGTGAGCTTCCTTTGACTAGCGCCCACCCACCCCCCAAAAAAACTAGAAACCCTGCTTACACACACAAACACACATGTGTGTGCTCACAATCCCCCAGTGGTGAAAAAGAAAGTCATATTGAATGCGACATTCAGGGAGAGGCCTGTCAGGATGGCTGCTGCACCTGGTGGTGATTTGTCTCCTCCAGTTCATGGTGGGGTCACTGCAACACACTGCACCCCCCAACATCCCTCCCAACCCCCCAATCATCCACCCCCCCACCCCCAACATACAACTCCCCTCAACAACCCTCTGCCCTCCCAAACCATAAGCCATCTCCCAGGCCTCTGTACCAGGCCACATCTGCGACTGCTTGACCCCTCTGATTTATCCTGGTCCCTACGAGGCAGATTACAATGCTCGCCCACTGTAATTCATCCACACCGCTCCCAATGCTATACAGGCTCATTCACACACTGTGACAGAAACAAGAAGGCTGCTTTCACAAGAGGGTGTTTCTCTTTTATATTTAAACCCCAATGTGAGCCATCCATTCAGACAGTGCTTCAGATATGATGGTTATTGAGTGTGACTATATATCAGTCAGGATACCGTAATGCATGCCAATGGAAAAGGGCAGTTATTTTACCACACAATAAATGTGTTTATGCTTATGTTTATCAAACAAAGCGACATGGTTATTGGTGACTGTTTAGTTTTTTTATACAGTATATATATATATATATATATATATATATATATATATATATATATTTGTGTAGGTGTAAATCCTCCTCTCTAGGATTGTTAGGTGTGTTTGTATGGTGACAGATGCAGTAAGTAAACAGCACAAATATGTGGTAGGCTTGGGATTTGCATAGCCATGATAAGGTTTTCAGATATGGAGCTCATCTCGAGAAAACATCTCAGTTGTCATATCTAATTAAAATCCAAATAGGGAAGTTGTGGCCTCAATAATTCATGCTAAAAGATTTCACTAGAAAACAACAGAAAACATCATCCTTTCCTTTCCTTTCCTCGCATTTCCTCTCCTCTCCTTTCCTTTCCTTTCCTTTCCTTTCCTTTCCTTTCCTTTCTTTTTGTTTCTTTTCTTTTCTTTTCTTTTCTTTTCTTTTCTTTTCTTTTCTTTCCTGTCCTGTCCTTTCCTCTCCTTTCCTTTCCTTTCCTTTCCTTTCCTTTCCTTTCCTTTCCTTTCCTTTCCTTTCCTTTCCTTTCCTTTCCTTTCCTTTCCTTTCCTTTCCTCTCCTTTCCTTTCCTTTCCTCTCCTCTCCTCTCCTCTCCTCTCCTCTCCTCTCCTCTCCTCTCCTCTCCTCTCCTCTCCTCTCCTCTCCTCTCCTCTCCTCTCCTGTCTTCCCTATTTGTCTCATCTCTTCCTATAACCTATTCCTATTCTCTCATCTCATGCAGTTAGCCACTGGACACATATGCTTCAATTCATTTAGCTAATGAGTACCTCTAAAAGGTGGGGGGAAGACATGCCTCTCCATCTACCCCCCCATTCCCTCCGCCTCCCCTCTTTGTATCGACGCCCTGGGACCCCATCTGGGGTCTTTTGGAGGCGTGAAATGCACAGAAATTATTAGTAATCATCACACGCCATCAGAAACTGATCCTAGAGCTGTAATTACATGATAAATGTCTGCCTAACACATGCCCCCTATTTAGCAGCACCCTGGAGACTGGGGATAATAGACAGCTAACAGGGATCTGCAGAAAAGGCCTTTTAGTGCTGGCCCAGCCTATTGTCTACACACCAATACACCCCTGCCTCCGTTTGGCAACAACATAGACCCCAATCAATCCCCCCTCACCCTGTCCAACCCTTCACCCCCAGCCACCACTAAGTAGACAATTATTAGCGCCACAATGCTAATAGTACAAAATACTTTCACATTAAATAAATATATTAATATTAGCTAATTTCAGGTAATGTAACATTTTGAACGCAGCTGGCTGTCTTTGCCCTATTTACTTTTTAGTTTCCTGTTTTCTTTTATTATTCTATTTAAAGCTGTGCACCTGATATGAGCACAATTATAAAAATGTTGACTGTTTATTGAGTACCTGTCAACCAGGCCTGTGCTGTATGACACACATTATGCCCTGGTTACAGTTGGAGTTTTGGTTACACATTCATGAAACACCACAGGCTTGCATGATATCTCAACTATAACATACAGGAAGAAATGTGTCTATTTCTATCACTCTTTCACCAGTAGGAATTATTTTGGGGCAAATCAGCAAACTCGTTATGCCATGGGGCAAAGAGAAAAATTTGCAGTTTTATAGCTAGTCAAGTATCATGCTATTCTACACATTTTACAGTGAGTCTGAGAGTTTTACAGCTAATTTCCTGTATTTTTGTTTTGTTTGCCATGGCTTATGACGTGTTCATGTGTTATTTGGGGAATTCACTTTTTTGGGGCCGGGGGCCTTGCGCGAGCTGCAGGGGAGTGTGGTACGCCAGTGTCTTTCACTGAGGTTATGTGTTGTTTATGTGTTCCAAGGAATAAGGGCATCTGTAGGTGTGTTACACCTTTCAAGACAGATACACTATTCAAAGGTCTTCTATTCAGAGGCACAGCATACTGTATTAGGTATGACTTTATGCATTCTGTTAATTACCAACACCTGTGATTTGTCTTTGTTATGGCCAAAGTTTGATCCCGGACCAGCCCTAAAATATGTACATTCTGGGGATTAATGGCCTAGAAAGTTGATTCTCACAATAGCAGTCACGGGGATGTGAAAACACGGTTCAACTAGGCCTTGCAGTATAACTGATATCCTATTGCTCTACAGTTTTAATGCAAATAAGGTATACATGAGCAAATAATGATTAATATGTTGTGTCATTTTTCCTCATATATGTTTTTACATTTTCCAATGAACTGCTTTGGACTGAACATTGCAATGAGCAGACCTTGGGCGCCTCTACATCAGATATGCATGCAAAAGAGTATGTTTTTATCATAATGCTGACACCAAATGAGGAATTAATGTTTGTGAAAAACAAGCTCTATTTGCCTGAGATTTGCCTACCCGGCTTCAAACAACGGCCGAGTCGTTGGGAATATCGAATATGTTGCCCAGGTGGCCGGGTGCTTTCAGGCCGTTAAACAAATTTGATTTCTACCGTACGCTCACCTTGTATGAATAATAACACTGATCCTTTTAACAATGTGTTTATTCATTACCCTTCTCATTCAAAGTCATAGAACTGTTTTAATTAAAATGCAGTGACTGTTACTTTTGTGGGAAGCCCGTTTTATCCCCCTCCCAGACAAAATGACAGTTGAAATGAAAAATATAAATAAATAAGATCATAATAACCAAGTGACCGCTCAGATTGAGTTTAAAAAAAACAAATGTGACCTCAGGTAGACCAGACTGGATATGATAAGAGCATGATGAAAACTGTCTAAAAAGCCTAGCAGTTCTTCAGTTTGCCTCTAGGTGGCAACAGTTGACCTTTTCTCCTATATTTGATATCTAAAGCAGAAGAGAAGGGACACGATATTCTATGGTGTTAATGGATCCACAATCATATAACTACATATAATCTGTTTATTAATTTAATAAGATATCTGTGTCCACAAAAACAATGTAGGGTGTTCAGTATTCAGCCCTTAACAGTCCATGGTAGCAGCAATCAGATTCTAGTTGTATGTAGGTAGCCTACTGTATGTGAACGGGACACTATAGGACTTTTAGTGTTTTCCTCTCTGACTGACGTCTGACTTGTTATGGTACTTACAGTGGCTTGCAAAAGTATTCACCCCCCTTGGTATTTTTCAAATTTTGTTGCCTTACAACCTGGAATTAAAATTGATTTTTTGGGGGTCTGGCAAAACTTCATGGCAAAACTGCTCCAGCTCCTTCAAGTTTGATGGGTTCCGCTGGTGTACAGCAATCTTTAAGTCATTCCACAGATTCTCAATTGGATTGAGGTCTGGGGATTGACTAGGCCATTCCAAGACAATTAAATGTTTCCCCTTAAACCACTCAAGTGTTGCTTTAGCAGTATGCTTAGGGTCAATGTCCTACTGGAAGGTGAACCTCCGTCCCAGTCCCAAGCCCATTTCTGTGGAGTGTACGGTTTAAAGTGGTCCTATGGACAGATACTCCAATCTCCTCTGTGGAGCTTTGCAGCTCCTTCAGGGTTATCTTTGGTCTCTTTGTTGCCTCTCTGATTAATGCCCTCCTTGCCTGGTCTGTGAGTTTTGGTGAGCTGCCCTCTCTTGGCAGGTTTGTTGTGGTGCCATATTCTTTCAGTTTTTTAATAATGGATTTAATGGTGCTCCGTGGGATGTGCAAAGTTTCTGATATTTTTTTAAAAACCCAACCAAGATCTGTACTTCTCCACAACTTTGTCCCTGACCTGATTAGAGAGCTCCTTGGTCTTCATGGTGCCGCTTGCTTGGTGGTGCCCCTTGCTTAGTGGTGTTGCAGACTCTGGGGCCTTTCAGAACAGGTGTATATATACTGTGATCATGTGACACTTAGATTGCACACAGGTGGACTTTATTTAACTAATTATGTGACTTCCGAAGGTAATTGGTTGCACCAGATCTTATTTAGGGGTTTCATAGCAAATAATTTTTTGAAACAATTTATTTTTTTCATTTCACTTCACCAATTTTGACTATTTTGTGTATGTCCATTACATGAAATCCAAATAAAAATCCATTTAAATTACAGGTTGTAATGCAACAAAATAGGAGAAACGCCAAGGGGGATGAATACTTTTGCAAGGCACTGTAGTTTGAGTTTTCCTGGTCAGTTCAGGTGGTTGCTGTATCACAGTTCTCCTCGTAGTTACCTCTACAGGTACATCAATACATATCTAGGTTTCTCAATCTGATTATTTTAGCCTTCCATGACTAATCTGAAATTGTACCGATATTTACGTAAATGCAAACTGAAAATCATTAATTTCACTCGCTATCTACATTTGTATTTACATTAGCCCCATGCACAGCACTGAACGGTAGATCATAGTATTATGGAAACAACAACCGGGCAACTCTGTTGGTAGGCGATACTTTGTCAACATAATAGCAATTAGGCCCATCTTATTTGTGTCAGAGGACCTCCTTAAAATGACCACACACAAAAATGTATTTTGAAAAAAGGTTAAAAGGGCTGCCAAACCAAAACCAAAGTAACCAAGATGCACAAAGAATCAAAAGCACAGGGATTTGAGTGAAACCACACAATATCACAGCCATGTCAGCTATTTCCTAATTGATATATCCAGCCATTCAGTCAGTCAGTCATTCAGTCAGTCATTGAGTTGCTAATAGCTCTCAGCAATGCCCTGAATGACAGGGACAAGAATTCCCCCTGGGGATGGGCTGTCAGGAGAGTCATGTGGACAGGGACGCTTCTCATTAACGTCTCTCCCTACACCTCAGGAGAAGGAATGCCTGGTGATTGTTGGGTCTTGTCGCCTGCCCAAAGAGACTAGACATGCATGTGCTTTTCCATGAGCTTGCCTCTTAGCATCAGCTCTTTGACTGGCAGTAATGGAGACTTGATCACAGAGACAAAGCATTCCACTGGGCCAACACTGAGCAACACAGAGATAAAAGGTTCTGTGGCACTCTGGCATTCTGTTCCTCAGGACCTCAGCTACATGAATACTGCAATTAAAGAAGCATTGGTGCCAGCATAGAATCTATTATACTGTAACAATAACCATATGGGTATGAATGTCTATAGCTAAAATATAACGCAAAATTGCAAATGTATATTTGGTATTTTATTAGGATCCCCATGACATACAGTGCCTTGCAAAAGTATTCATCCCCCTTCGCGTTTTTCCTATTTTGTTGCATTACAACCTGTAATTTAAATGGATTTTTATTTGGATTTCATGTAATGGACATACACAAAATAGGCCAAATTGGTGAAGTGAAATTTAAAAAAATAAATTGTTTCAAAACATTCAAAAAAATAAATGCATGCTATGAAGCCCCCTAAATAGTGCAAATGGTGCAACCAATTACCTTCACAGAAGTCACATAGAGTGGGGAAAAAAAGTATTTAGTCAGCCACCAATTGTGCAAGTTCTCCCACTTAAAAAGATGAGAGAGGCCTGTAATTTTCATCATAGGTACACGTCAACTATGACAGACAAATTGAGAAAAAAAAATCCAGAAAATCACATTGTAGGATTTTTTATGAATTTATTGTCACGTTCGTTCATAGACGGGTCAGACCAAGGCGCAGCGTGATATGCAAACATGTTTATTTACACGAATAAACACACGACAAAACAAACTAACGACACGTGAAGTCCTAAGGTAACACACAACAAACCTTATACAGAACAAGATCCCACAACCCACTAGTGCCAATAGGCTGCCTAAGTATGGTCCCCAATCAGAGACAACGAGCGACAGCTACCTCTGATTGGGAACCACACCGGCCAACAAAGATCTAGACATACTAGACTATAAACATAGATCTACACCACATAGAAAATCACATCCTGACTCAACAAATAAGAATCCCCAGAGTCAGGGCGTGACAGTACCGGCTTGGTGCGAGGAGCAGGAACAGGCCGGGCCGGGCTGGCGACGCGCACCACTGTCTTGGTGCGAGGAGCAGGAACGGGTCGGGCCGGGCTGGCGATGCGCACCACTGGCTTGGTGCGAGGAGCAGGAACGGGCCGGACCGGACTGCGAAGGCGGACTGGAGGTCTGGAGCGGAGAGCTGGCACAACACGTCCTGGCTGGCTGCCCACTTTCGCACTACACGTGCGGGGCGCTGGCACAGGACGCACTGGGCTGTGCACGCGCACTGGCGATACAGCTCGTAGAACTGGCGCAGGATATGCGGGACCGAGGAGGCGTACTGGAGACCAGGAGCGTTGAGCCGGCACACCCCGTCCTGGCTGGATGCCCATCTTCGCACGGCACGTGCGTGGTGCAAGCACAGGACGTACAGGACTGTGCCGCTGCACTGGCGACACAGTACGTAGCTCCGCATAACATGGAGCTTGCCCAGTCATACGCCTTCTCGCATGAGTACGGGGAGTTGGCTCTGCTCTAACCCTAGGCTCCGCCAACCACCCTGTGTGCCCCCCCAAAACATTTTATTGGGGCTGCCTCTCGGCCTTCCTCCTCGACCGGCCTCCTCCGTGTTGCCGTTGCTCCTCTCCTGCCTGGGCATCTACCTTAGCCCATGGTCCTTTCCCCGCAAATATCTCTTCTCATGACCACAACTTGCCCACCTGTGACATGGCCCTTCGGTCCGCCTGGGCATGCTGCTTGGTCCTCGTTTGTGTGGGATCTTCTGTCACGTTCGTTCATAGACGGGTCAGACCAAGGCGCAGCGTGATATGCAAACATGTTTATTATCACGAATAGACACACGACAAAACAATAAACTAACGACACGTGAAGTCCTAAGGTAACACACAACAAACCTTATACAGAACAAGATCCCACAACCCACTAGTGCCAATAGGCTGCCTAAGTATGGTCCCCAATCAGAGACAACGAGCGACAGCTGCCTCTGATTGGGAACCACACCGGCCAACAAAGATCTAGACATACTAGACTATAAACACAAATCTACACCACATAGAAAATCACACCCTGACTCAACAAATAAGAATCCCCAGAGTCAGGGCGTGACATTTATTTGCAAATTATGGTGGAAAATAAGTATTTGGTCACCTACAAACAAGCAAGATTTCTGGCTCTCACAGACCTGTAACTTCTTCTTTAAGAGGCTCCTCTGTCCTCCACTCGTTACCTGTATTAATGGCACCTGTTTGAACTTGTTATCAGTATAAAAGACACCTGTCCACAACCTCAAACAGTCACACTCCAAACTCCACTACGGCCAAGACCAAAGAGCTGTCAAAGGACACCAGAAACAAAATTGTAGACCTGCACCAGGCTGGGAAGACTGAATCTGCAATAGGCAAGCAGCTTGGTTTGAAGAAATCAACTGTGGGAGCAATTATTAGGGAATGGAAGACATACAAGACCACTGATAATCTCCCTCGATCTGGGGCTCCACGCAAGATCTCAACCCGTGGGGTCAAAATGATCACAAGAACGATGAGCAAAAATCCCAGAACCACACGGGGGGACCTAGTGAATGACCTGCAGAGAGCTGGGACCAAAGTAACAAAGCCTGCCATCAGTAACACACTACGCCGCCAGGGACTCAAATCCTGTAGTGCGAGACGTGTCCCCCTGCTTAAGCCAGTACATGTCCAGGCCTGTCTGAAGTTTGCTAGAGTGCATTTGGATGATCCAGAAGAGGATTGGGAGAATGTCATACGGTCAGATGAAACCAAAATAGAACTTTTTGGTAAAAACTCAACTCGTCGTGTTTGGAGGACAAAGACTGCTGAGTTGCATTCAAAGAACACCATACCTACTGTGAAGCATGGGGGTGGAAACATCATGCTTTGGGGCTGTTTTTCTGCAAAGGGACCAGGACGACTGATCCGTGTAAAGGAAAGAATGAATGGGGCCATGTATCGTGAGATTTTGAGTGAAAACCTCCTTCCATCAGCAAGGGCATTGAAGATGAAACGTGGCTGGGTCTTTCAGCATGACAATGATCCCAAACACACCGCCCGGGCAATGAAGGAGTGACTCGTAAGAAGCATTTCAATGTCCTGGAGTGGCCTAGCCAGTCTCCAGATCTCAACCCCATAGAAAATCTTTGGAGGGAGTTGAAAGTCTGTGTTGCCCAGCGACAGCCCCAAAACATCACTGCTCTAGAGGAGATCTGCATGGAGGAATGGGCCAAAATACCAGCAACAGTGTGTGAAAACCTTGTGAAGACTTACAGAAAACGTTTGACCTGTGTCATTGCCAACAAAGGGTATATAACAAAGTATTGAGAAACTTTTGTTATTGACCAAATTCTTATTTTCCACCATAATTTGCAAATAAATTCATTAAAAATCCTACAATGTGATTTTCTGGATTTTTTTCTTCTAATTTTGTCTGTCATAGTTGAAGTGTACCTATGATGAAAATTACAGGCCTCTCTCATCTTTTTAAGTGGGAGAACTTGCACAATTGGTGGCTGACTATATACTTTTTTTAGGTTTATTATTTATCATTTCTTTTATTAGTTAAATAAAGTCCACCTGTGTGCAATCTAAGTGTCACATGATCTGACACATGAGCTCAGTATATATACACCTGTTCTGAAAGGCCCCAGAGTCTGCGACACCACCTAGCAAGGGGCACCACCAAGCAAGCGGCACCATGAAGACCAAGGAGCTCTCCAAACAGGTCAAGGACAAAGTTGTGGAGAAGTACAGATCAGGTTTGGGTTATAAAAAAAATATCAGAAACGTTGAATATCCCACGGAGCACAATTAAATCCATTATTTCAAAATTGAAAGAATATGGCACCACAACAAACCTGCCAAGAGAGGGCCGCCCACCAAAACCCACGGACCAGGCAAGGAGGGCCTTTATCACAGAGGCAACAAGAGACCAAAGATAACCCTGAAGGGGCTGCAAAGCTCCACAGCGGATATTGGAGTATCTGTCCATAGGACCACTTTAAGCCGTACACTCCACAGAGCTGGGCTTTATGGAAGAGTGGCCAGAAAAAAGCAAAAAAAATGCCAAATAAATAAGCAAAAACGTTTGGTGTTCACCAAAAGCCATGTGGGAGACTCCCCAAACATATGGAAGAAGGTACTCTGGTCAGATGAGACTAAAATTTAGCTTTTTGGCCATCAAGGAAAACGCTATGTCTGGCGCAAACCCAACACCTCTCATCACCCAGAGAACACCATCCCCACAGTGAAGCATGGTGGTGGCAGCATCATGCTGTGTGGATGTTTTTCATCGGCAGGGGCTGGGAAACTGGTCAGAATTGAAGGAATGATGGATGGCGCTAAATATAGGGAAATTCTTGAGAGAAACCTGTTTCAGTCTTCCAGAGATTTGAGGCTGGGACGGAGGTTCACCTTCCAGCAGGTCAATGACCCTAAGCATACTGCTAAAGCAACACTCGAGTGGTTTAAGGGGAAACATTTAAATGTCTTGGAATGGCCTAGTCAAAGCCCAGACCTCAATCCAATTGAGAATCTGTGGTATGACTTAAAGATTGCTGTACACCAATGGAACCCATCCAACTTGAAGGAACTGGAGCAGTTTTGCCTTGAAGAATGGGCAAACATCCCAGTGGCTAGAGACATACCCCAAGAGACTTGCAGCTGTAATTGCTGCAAAAGGTGGCTCTACAAAGTATTGACTTTGGGGGGTGAATAGTTATGCACGCTCAAGTTTTCTTTTTTGGGGGGTCTTATTTCTTGTTTGTTTCAAAATAAAAAATATTTTGCATCTTCAAAGTGGTAGGCATGTTGTGTAAATCAAATGATACAACCCCACCCCCCCAAAAAAAATCCAGTTTAATTCCAGGTTGTAAGGCAACAAAATAGGAAAAATGCCAAGGGGGGTTGAATACTTTCGCAACCCACTGTAATACAGAACATTAATAGTCAAGAACAGCTGTAGGATATACCTATAACAATTTAAAATTGGCACACGTACCCTACATATCAATACATACACACTAACTATCTAGGTCAAGTAGGGGAGAGACGTTGTGCCATGAGGTGTTGCTTTATCTGTTTTTGTTTTTTAAACCAGTTTTGCTGTTCATTTGAACAATATGATCTGGAAGGGAGTTTCATGCAATAACGGCTCTACATAATACTGTACGCTTTCTTGAATTAGTTCTGGATTTGTGGACTGTGTGTGTCTGAGCTGTGTGTAAATTTAAAACAATTTGGAATATTCAACACAGGAATGTTTCTTATAAAAAGAAGAAGTGATGAAGTCAGTCTCTCCTCAACTCTTAGCCAAGAGAGACTTGCATTCATAGTATTTATATTAGCCCTATGATTACAATGAAAAGCAAGACGTGCTGCTCTGTTCTGGGCTAGCTGCAACTTAACTAGGTCTTTCCTTGCAGCACTCGACCACACGACTGGACAATAATCAAGATTCCTGGCGCCGACGAAGATGGTGTCCTCACGACTAGCTCATAGGAAACTTTGCGGTATTTTGTTTTTTTATGTATTATTTTTTACATTATTGGCTCAGAAAGTGTTTTGTATCATTACATACAGCCGGGAAAAACTATTGGATATCAGAGCGGCGGTAACTCACCAGCATTACGACCAGGAATACGACTTTCCCTAAGCAGATCCTTTGTTTGCTCTCCCCAGGGCAATTTAACTGATTCAATCGGCTGACCCAAAACATTGCCGGCGGAGGAGGAGAGGCACTCGGAGCGGCCTGCTGGTTCGACTTAGGAGGCGCGCACACCACCCACCGCTTCCAATTATTGTCACGCCCTGGCTCGGGGGACTCTTAAATGTTGAGCCAGGGTGTGGAGTTTCTGTTACATGTTCTATGCTTTTGTTCTAGATCGTTTATATCTATATTGGCCAGGGTGGTTCCCAATCAGAGACAGCTGTAGCTCGTTGTCTCTGATTGGGGACCATACTTAGGCAGCCTGTTTGGCACTAGTATTTTGTGGGATCTTGTTCCGTAGGGTTTTGTGTATAACCTAGGACTTATCACGCTGCGCCTTGGTCCTCTTCATCTGTCGACGATCGTGACAATTATACTACTCGCTAATGTTCAGTCTCTGGTTAACAAGGTCGACAAACTCCGGGCAAGGATTTCTCAGTTCATCGCGCAGACAGGAATAAATATCTCTCCGGGAAGCAGAAGGACGGAGGTGTGTGTTTCATGATTAACGACTCATGGTGTAATTGTAGTAACATACAGGAACTCAAGTCCTTTTGTTCACCCGACCTAGAATACCTCACAATCAAATGCTGACCGTATTATCTCCCAAGATAATTTTATTCGGTTATAGTCACGACCGTGGATATCCCCCCTCAAGCCAATACCACGACGTCCCTCAAATAACTTCACTGGACTTTATGCAAACTGGAAACCACATATCCTGAGACTGCATTTATTGTAGCTGGGGATTTTAACAAAGCAAATTGTAGGACTAGGCTGGTGTGTTTACGGACATATTCAATCTCTCCCTTTCCCAATCTGCTGTTCCCACATGCCTCAAGATGGCCACCATTGTTCCTGTACCCAGGAAAGCAAAGGTAACTGAACTAAATGACTATTGCCCCATAGCACTCACCTCTGTCATCATGAAGTGCTTTGAGAGACTAGTCAAGGATCATATCACCTCTACCTTACCTGTCACCCTAGACCCACTTCAATTTGCTTACTGCCCCAATAGATCCACAGACGATGCAATCGCCATCACACTGCACACTGCCCTATCCCATCTGGACAAGATGAATACCTATGTAAGAATGCTGTTCATTGACTATAACTCAGCATTCAACAACATAGTACCCTCCAAGCCCATCATTAAGCTTGTGGCCCTAGGTCTGAACCCCGCCCTGTGCAACTGGGACCTGGACTTCCTCACGGGCTGCCCCCAGGTTGTGAAGGTAGGAAACAACATCTCCACTTCGCTGATCCTTAACACTGGGGCCCCACAAGTGTGCGTGCTCAGCCCCCTCCTGTACTTGTTCACCCATGACTGCGTGGCCAAGCACGCCTCCAACTCAATCATCAAGTTTGCAGACGACACAACAGTAGTAGGCTTGATTACCAACAATGACGAGACCGCCTACAGGGAGGAGATGAGGGATCTGGGAGTGTGGTGCCAGGAAAATAACCTCTCACTCAACGTCAACAAAACAAAGGAGATCATCGTGGACTTCAGGAAACAGCAGAGGGTGCACCCCCCAATCCACATCGACGGGAACGCAGTGGAGAAGGTGGAAAGCTTCAAGTTCCTTGGCATACACATCACTGACAAACTGAAATGGTCCACCCATGCAGACAGTGTGGTGAAGATGGTGCAACAGAGCCTCTTCAACCTCAGGAGGCTAAAGAAATTTAAAACCCTCACAAACTTTTACAGATGCACAATTGAGAGCATCCTGTCGGGCTGTATCACCGCCTGGTACGGCAACTGCACCTCCCGCAACCGCAGGTCTCTCCAGAGGGGGGTGCGGCCTGCCAAACGCATTACCGGGGGCAAACTACCCGTCCTCCAAGACACCTACAGCACCTGATGTCACAGGAAGGCCAAAAAGATCATCAAGGACATCAACCACCCCGAGCCACTGCCTGTTCACCCCTCTATCCTCCAGAAGGCGAGGTCAGTACAGGTGCATCAAAGCTGGGACCGAGATAATGAAAAACAGCTTCTATCTCAAGGTCATCAGACTGTTAAATAGCCATCACTAGCACATTAGAGGCTGCTGCTGCCTATTGAAATCACTGGCCACTTTAAGAAATGGAACACTAGTCACTTTAATAATTTTACATATCTTGCACTAGTCATCTCATATGTATATACAGTATTCTATTCTATAATATTCTACTGTATCTTAGTCCATGCCACTCTGTCATTGCTTGTCCATATATGTATATATTCTTAAATTCCATTCCTTACGAGATTTGTGTGTATTGGGTATATGTTGTGAAATTGTTATTGATTTTACTTGTTAGATATTACTGCACGGTCGGAGGAAGAGGCACAAGCATTTAGCTACACCAGCAATAACATCTGCTAAACACGTGTATGTGACAAATAAAATTTGATTTGATTTGATTTGAAAAGACAAAACTACAGCCTGCAGGACTTGCTTTTGGAGTGCGGTGTCATAAAAGCAGAGCATATCTTTATTACGGACAGACCTCTCCCCATCTTTACAACCATTGAATCTATATGTTTTGACCATGACACTTTCCAATCTAAGGTAACACCAAGTAATTGAGTCTCCTCAACTTGTTTAACAACCACACCATTCATTACCAGATTCAGCTGAGGTCTAGAACTTAGGGAATGATTTGTACCAAATACAATGCTCTTAGTTTTAGAGATGTTCAGGACTAGTTTATTACTGGCCACCCATTCCAAACAGACTGCAACTCTTTGTTAAGGGTTTCTGTGACTTCATTAGCTGTGGTTGCTGATGCATATATGGTTGAATCATCAGCATTTTTTTGTCACTGGCCTACACACAGTACCCCATAATGTCAAAATGGAATAATGTTTTCACACATGCTTTGATTAATGCCAGTGGCAGGTCATTGGTAAAAATAGAAAATATTAGAGGGCCTAGAGAGCTGCCCTGCGGTACACCACATTTGACATGTTTGACATTTGAGAAGCTTCCATTAAAGGAAACCCTCTGAGTTCTATTAGATAGATACAATTGAAGTCAGACGTTTACACATTTCTTGTTAACAAACTATAGTTTTGGCAAGTCGGTTAGGACATCTACTTTGTGCATGACACAAGTAATTTTTCCAGCAATTGTTTAAAGACAGATTATTTCACTTATAAATCACTATATCACAATTCCAGTGGGTCAGAAGTTTACATACATTAAGATGACTGTGCTTTTAAACAGCTTGGAAAATTCCAGAAAATGATGTCATGGCTTTAGAAGCTTCTGACAGGCTAATTTACATCATTTGAGTCAATTGGAGGTGTACCTGTGAATGTATTTCAAGGCCTACCTTCAAACTCAGTGCCTCTTTGCTTGACATCATGGGGGGGAAAAGGAAATCAGCCAAGACCTCAGAATAACATTGTAGACCTCCACAAGTCTGGTTCATCCTTGGGAGCAATTTCCAAATGCCTGAAGGTACCACGTTCATCTGTACAAACAATAGTGCGCAAGTATGAACACCATGGGACCACGAAGCCGTCATACCGCTCAAGAAGGAGACACGTTATGTTTCCTAGAGATGAACGCACTTTGGTGCGAAAGGTGCAAATCAATCCCAGAACAACAGCAAAGGACCTTGTGAAGATGCTGGAGGAAACCGATACAAATGTATCTACAGTGGGGAGAACAAGTATTTGATACACTGCCAATTTTGCAGGTTTTCCTACTTACAAAGCATGTAGAGGTCTGTAATTTTTATCATAGGTACACTTTAACTGTGAGAGACGGAATCTAAAACAAAAATCCAGAAAATCACACTGTATGATTTTTAAGTAATTAATTTGCATTTTATTGCATGACATAAGTATTTGATCACCTACCAACCAGTAAGAATTCCGGCTCTCACAGACCTGTTAGTTTTTCTTTAAGAAGCCCTCCTGTTCTCCACTCATTACCTGTATTAACTGCACCTGTTTGAACTCATTACCTGTATAAAAGACACCTGTCCACACACTCAATCAAACAGACTCCAACCTCTCCACAATGGCCAAGACCAGAGAGCTGTGTAAGGACATCAGGGATAAAATTGTAGCCCTGCACAAGGCTGGGATGGGCTACAGGACAATAGGTAAGCAGCTTGGTGAGAAGGCAACAACTGTTGGCGCAATTATTAGAAAATGGAAGAAGTTCAAGATGACGGTCAATCATCCTCAGTCTGGCGCTCCATGCAAGATCTCACCTCGTGGGGCATCAATGATCATGAGGAAGGTGAGGGATCAGCCCAGAACTACATGGCAGGACCTGGTCAATGACCTGAAGAGAGCTGGGACCACAGTCTCAAAGAAAAACATTAGTAACACACTACGCCGTCATGGATTAAAATCCTGCAGCGCACGCAAGGTCCCCCTGCTCAAGCCAGCGCATGTCCAGGCCCGTCTGAAGTTTGCCAATGACCATCTGGATGATCCAGAGGAGGAATGGGAGAAGGTCATGTGGTCTGATGAGACAAAAATAGAGCTTTTTGGTCTAAACTCCACTCGCCGTGTTTGGAGGAAGAAGAAGGATGAGTACAACCCCAAGAACACCATCCCAACCGTGAAGCATGGAGGTGGAAACATCATTCTTTGGGGATGCTTTTCTGCAAAGGGGACAGGACGACTGCACCATATTGAGGGGAGGATGGATGGGGCCATGTATCGCGAGATCTTGGCCAATAACCTCCTTCCCTCAGTAAAAGCATTGAAGATGAGTCGTGGCTGGGTCTTCCAGCATGACAACGACCCGAAACACACAGCCAGGGCAACTAAGGAGTGGCTCCGTAAGAAGCATCTCAAGGTCCTGGAGTGGCCTAGCCAGTCTCCAGACCTGAACCCAATAGAAAATCTTTGGAGGGAGCTGAAAGTCCGTATTGCCCAGCGACAGCCCCTAAACCTGAAGGATCTGGAGAAGGTCTGTATGGAGGAGTGGGCCAAAATCCCTGCTGCAGTGTGTGCAAACCTGGTCAAGACCTACAGGAAACGTATAATCTCTGTAATTGCAGACAAAGGTTTCTGTACCAAATATTAAGTTCTGCTTTTCTGATGTATCAGATACTTATGTCATGCAATAAAATGCAAATTAATTACTTAAAAATCATACAGTGTGATTTTCTGGATTTTTGACCTCTTTTATTACAGACCTCTACATGCTTTGTAAGTAGGAAAACCTGCAAAATCGGCAGTGTATCAAATACTTGTTCTCCCCACTGTATATGCACAGTAAAACGAGTCCTATATCGACATAACCTGAAAGGCCACTCAGCAAGGAAGAAGCCACTGCTCCAAAACCACCATAGAAAAGCCAGACTACGGTTTGCAACTGCACATGGGGACAAATATCGTACTTTTTGGAGAAATGTCCTCTGGTCTGATGAAACAAAAATAGAACTGTTTAGCCATAATGACCATCATATGTTTGGAGGAAAAAGGGGGTGGCTTGCAAGCCGAAGAACACCATCCCAACCGTGAAGCACCAGGGTGGCAGCATCACGCTGTGGGGGTGATTTGCTCCAGGATGGACTGGTGCACTTCACAAAATAGATGGCATCATGAGGAAGGATAATTATGTAGATATAATGAAGCAACATCTCAAGACATCAGTCAGGAAGTTAAAGCTTGGTCTTCCAAATGGACAATGACCCCAAGCATACTTCCAAAGTTGTGGCAAAATGGCTTAAGGACAACAAAGTCAAGGTATTGGAGTGGCCATCACAAAGCCCTGACCTTAATCCTATAGAAAATGTGTGGGCAGAACTGAAAAAGCATGTGTGAGCAAGGAGGCCTACAAACCTGACTCAGTTACACCAGCTCTGTTAGGAGGAATGGGCCAAAATGCACCCAACTTATTGTGGGAAGCTTATGGAAGGCTACTCGAAACATTTTACCCAAGATAAACAATTTAAAGGCAATGCTACCAAATACTAATTGACTTCTGACCCACTGGGAATGTGATGAAAGAAATAAAAGCTGAAATAAATCATTCTCTCTACTATTATTCTGACATTTCACATTCTTAAAATAAAGTGGTGATCCTAACTGACCTAAAACAGGGAATTTTTACTAAGATTAAATGTCAGGAATTGTGAAAAACTGAGTTTAAATGTATTTGGCTAAGGTGTATGTAAACTTCCGACTTCAAATGTAGCTCTGAATCCATGATATAGTAGAGATTGAAAAGACATAACACATACGTTTTCTAAACAACAGGTTATGGTCAATAATGTCAAAGGCTGCACGGAAATCTAACAGTACAGCTCTCACAATCTTCGTATTATCAATTTATTTCAACCAATCATGATACACTTGTGTCAGTGCAGTACATGTTGAGTGCCCTTCTCTATACAGTGAGGGAAAAAAGTATTTGATCCCCTGCTGATTTTGTACGTTTGCCCACTGACAAAGAAATGATCAGTCTATCATTTTAATGGTAGGTTTATTTGAACAGTGAGAGACAGAATAACAACAAAAAAATCCAGAAAAACGCATGTTAAAATTTTTATAAATTGATTTGCATTTGAATTAGCGAAATAAGTATTTGACCCCCTCTCAATCAGAAAGATTTCTGGCTCCCACGTGTCTTTTATACAGATAACGAGCTGAGATTAGGAGCACACTCTTAAAGGGAGTGATCTTCCTGACTGATGTCTTGAGATGTTGCTTCATTATATCCACATAATTATCCTTCCTCATGATGCCATCTATTTTGTGAAGTGCACCTCAGCGTGATGCTGCCACCCCGGTAATTCACGGTTGGGATGGTGTTCTTCGGCTTGCAAGCCACCCCCTTTTTCCTCCAAACATAATGATGGTCATCAATGATCTTAAGGCAGCTGGGACCATAGTCACCAAGAAAACAATTGGTAACACACTACGCCGTGAAGGACTGAAATCCTGCAGCACCCGCAAGGTCCCCCTGCTCAAGAAAGCACATATACAGGCTCGTCTGTAGTTTGCCAATGAACATCTGAATGATTCAGAGGAGAACTGGGTGAAAGTGTTGTGGTCAGATGAGACCAAAATGGAGCTCTTTGGCATCAACTCAACTCACCGTGTTTGGAGTAGGAGGAATGCTGCCTATGACCCCAAGAACACCATCCCCACCGTCAAACATGGAGGTGGAAACATTTTGCTTTGGGGGTGTTTTTCTGCTAAGGGGACAGGACAACTTCACCGCATCAAAGGGACGATGGACGGGGCCATGTATCGTCAAATCTTGGGTGAGAACCTCCTTCCCTCAGCCAGGGCATTGAAAATGGGTCATGGATGGGTATTCCAGCATGACAATGACTCAAAACACACGGCCAAGGCAACAAATGAGTGTCTCAAGAAGAAGCACATGAAGGTCCTGAAGTGGCCTAGCCAGTCTCCAGACCTTAATCCCATAGAAAATCTGTGGATGGAGCTGAAGGTTCGAGTTGCCAAACGTCAGCCTCGAAACCTTAATGACTTGGAGAAGATCTGCAAAGAGGAGTGGGACAAAATCCCTCCTGAGATGTGTGCAAACCTGGTGGCCAACTACAAGAAACGTCTGACCTCTGTGATGGCCAACAAGGGTTTTGCCACCAAATACTAAATCATGTTTTGCAGAGGGGTCAAATACTTATTTCCCTCATTCAAATACAAATCAATTCATAACATTTTTGACATGCGTTTCTCTGGATGATTTTGTTGTTATTCTGTCTCTCATTGTTCAAATAATACTACCATTAAAAATATAGACTGATCATGTCTTTGTCAGTGGGCGAATGTACAAAATCAGCAGGTCATCAAATACTTTTTTCCCTCACTGTAAGCATGCTGAAAGTTGGTTGTTAATTTGTTTGCTTTTCGAACCAGTTAAGGCCGCTTTACCACTCTTGGCTGAATGACTTTGGCTTCCCTCCAGGCCTGAGAACAAAGACTTTCCTATTGGCTCAGATTAAATATATAACAGATGAGAATCAGCTACCATCTTCAGCAGCTTTCCATCTAAATTGTCAATGACAGGAGGTTTGTCATTATTGATCAATAATAATCTTTCCACCTCTCCCACAATAACTTCTCCCACAAAATTATTTTATTTTCTTATTCATTTTTTTATGATTGAGTACGATGGCTCACTGTTTGTTGTTGGCATTCCCTGCCTAAATTTGCCCACTTTGCCAATGAAGTAATAATTAAAATAATTGCCAACATCAAATGGTTTTGTGATGAATAAGACATCTGATTCGATGAAAGATGGAGTTGAATTTGTCTTTCCGCCCATAATTTCATTTATGTACTCCAATATATTTTTGTAATTCTTCATAATTCTTTATACCATTGATCTTGGCTTCATAATACAGTTTCTTCTTCTTTTTGTTGAATTTATTCACATAATTTCACAATTTGTAGTAACTCAGCCAGTCAGATGTGCAGCCAGACTTATTAGACACTCCTTTTGCCCCATCTCTTTCAACCATACAGTTTTTCAATTCCTCATAAATCCATGGAGCCTTAACAGTTCTAACAGTCAGTTTCTTAACAGGTGCATGTGTATCAATAATTGGAAGAAGCAATTTCATGAATTCATCAAGTGCCGTGTCTGGATGCTCCTTATTAATTACATCAGACCAACAAATATTTTTTACATCATCCACATAAGAGTCACAGCAAAATCTTTTGTTTGAACTCTTATACAATATTTTAGGCCCGGCTTTGGGATCTTTGGCTTTCCTGGATATACAGTGCATTCGGAGAGTATTCAGACCCCTTCCCTTTGAATACCTTATTTCCATAAGTATTCAGACCCTTTGCTGTGAGACTCGAAATTTAGCTCAGGTGCATCCTGTTTCCATTGATCATCCTTCAGATGTTTCTACAACTTGATTGGAGTCCACCTGTGGTAAATTCAATTGATTTGACATGATTTGGAAAGGCACACACCTGTCTATGTAAGGTCCCACAGTTGACAGTGCATGTCAGAGCAAAAACCAAGTCATGAGGTCGAAGGAATTGTCCGTAGAGCTCTGAGACAGGATTGTGTCGATGCACAAACCTGGGGAAGGGTAACAAAAAATGTGTAGAGAGACACCACTGTCCTCAACGGTACTCTCGCCGGCTTTGGTCTTTGTCATGGTAGCAATGTAGGTTATGCTTTTACTCCTCACAGTTCCAGACAGGGCAGGTCAGGTCCAGACAGTGCAGGTCACAGGGAAGACTGAAAACAACAACAAACAGCAGGGATCTAGACAGCCACAAGCCCGGGACAATCCTCGGTCCCAGCCACAATGGCTAACCGCGTCGCGGGCTGCATTCAAGCCCTCAAGAAAACCTCGCTAGCTTGATAGGCAGCTAGCTGGAAGCTAGGCTAGCTGCTACGCCACACTTTTCCTCAGACCAGGCCTTGGTCAGCAGGAACACTGGACAGAAAGTAGCAGTCCCAGCAATTGATGCCAACTGCGTCGTGGGATCCAAACTCAAAATGTAACTACTTTCTAAAACAACAAACCGAGCTCTCCCTCGTTCCACTTTCAACAGTAAGTGACTGTATATTAAATCATGAGGTAAAATGTTTTGCTATGTATGAATACATTAGAGCCATACTCTATGATAGACCAACTTTGTATTTTTTTGAGTACTGAAAAAAACATTGCTACTTTTCCTCCCTAATGTAAACACCTATTTGTGCTAGCGGGAGCACGTTGATTTAAATTGATCAAAGTACATAAGCACAATAGCTTCACAGTACTCAAAATCTAAAAGATGATTGATAAATGAAATCCCCCCACTCCCCTCTTGTGTATAGCATGAGTAGATATGTCATTTGTCTTAATGCAATGCTGCTAGCTAGCGTAGCCCTTTGCGTGACCCATAATTTGCCACTAACAACTGCTGTGGGCTGGGTAATGATGACTTTTCATTAGTGCTAGCGGCCTAGACCAGGATTAGTTTATCAAAAGGGTCCTTCCTGTAATTGCGTACCATTACAAATATAGTAGGTAAAGTGTAGAGGGGCCATCCGTGCCCCTTCGCTAACCGCTAATAGTAATTGAACAATTAAACTTTAGCGACTCAATTACCTCTTCACAACAATAGAGCTATGGAGCATAGAGGCAGTAATCATGGTAGATATTGTTTATGGGGGAAATTATTTTACTTGATGATAGATAATGCTGATATTATCTACCAGTGCCTGGATGCTACCATAAAACATGACACGTAAACAGAAAATGGAGATATATGAGGAAAACGTGTCAATTGAATTTGCTTTCAGGTTCCATTGTTCAATTTTACTATTAAAATGAAATCTAATGTTACTAGCTATATTTTGAATTCAGAAATTAATGCCTATTTTTATGTATTTTAATAACCAATTAGGTATCAACTTCTACTGATTAGTTATATAGTTAACTGAAAAGTAATGCTTCAGCCTGGTCCTCATTCTTGAATGTGTAAACAAAAGCACCAGACCCAAATCCCTGGGAGGGAAAGGGTGCTCTTCAGCAAGCCCATATTCACTCCAAGTAGGAAACACACTATGCAGCTCCTCATTAAGTGGATTTAAAACTGTGCATGTTTATAATTATCAAATAAATCCTGATCCACATTAATTAATTAATGTGCGTGCCATAATTCTCACTCACTCAGTGGAGTTCTGGCATTGAATGAGTCTTTTGTGTCCCACAGTAGGGAGGCTTTTGCAAAATTACACCCGCGCATAATGATGCTAATCATAAATTAGCATTTCAAGATAGGTAACCATGTGTGTGTGTGTGTGTGTGTGTTTATGTGTGTTTGTGTGTGTGTGTGTGTGTGTATGTGTGTAATAATTAAAACCCCTCTTGATTTCAAAGTATGGCCTGAGCAGTGGATTACATGGAAGAAACATCCAATAACAAGCAAGCATTGGTAAACATCTCTTCCTGTTGCTCTGGGCTGCCCACTTTCTCCTTGTTTGATGACAGACTCAAGAGAGGATTTGATTCGAAGGAGTGACCTGTTCTTTTACTCAGAACACTCCTTTTTTCAACTATTTCTCTTGCTCAATGTTTGCTTGCATTTTTGGATCAGATTTAATATGATTAGTGGTTGTTTGGGTGTATCCATCAATCAGTCATTATCAATCAGCCACCTTTTGTCAGTTTGTAGCAGGAGAAAAATACCTCCATCTCTCTCCACCCTCTCTCTCTCTCTCTCTCTCTCTCTCTCTCTCTCTCTCTCTCTCTCTCTCTCTCTCTCTCTCTCTCTCTCTCTCTCTCTCTCTAATTGCACACAAATGCACACATACAGGAAACTGAAAGACAAGACACACGGTGATGATACTAGATTCAAGTTTCAATTCATGTCTGAAAGTAGCAGGTGTGTGTTTCATTCCCCACCAATGAAAGAGGCCCTGCAGTGTGGGCTCCTTACTGTAGGGGGTTGACCTCTAATCAAAAGAGACAAAGAGACCAATCTAGAGATAGGGCCCACTCAGTGTCCACTTATCACCGGGCTGGAACCCTGGACAATTAAAACCTGCTTGTTTGATGTCACAATTAACACTGGACTGCTTGCTCGGTCATTAATCTCAATATGGTTTCAATTCTCTTCTATTCATTAGTGCATCTGGGCTCTACCCACTTGGTTATGTTTATGGAAGCATTTGGACATGATGAAAACAAGGCAAACCAGCAACAATTTCCCCACTGTTTATCCTCTTTAACCATGTATTATTTCAATGTTTATTACTCAACTTGTGATCATTACTGATTTTGTGTTATATGAGGACTGAAGTGATGTTATACCAAGAACATGTTGTGAACATACTTGTAGAAAGCGATGAGCCACGAGGGTCTTAGAATTGTGTCAGTCTGGTACTCATAGGTCTTGTCTGTCACAATAACTATAATATTTTCAGTTACCAGGCAGTGACTTTCTAAGTTGTGTAGTTGTATACTCTTTGCATGAAAAATACTGTTTATTTCATTGTGTGAAGCACATATCCAAATGATAACTGACCTAGTTTGTCTTCAAACAATGGACTATGGTCATAACCATCCAGGCACCACAGCTATCATGTCATTACATTTCAATACCATTTTCCTAACCACAGGATTTCTTTGCTCGAGAATTATTTCCTATTAACATATCCAATGTTGTTGGACCTCCAGGTAAATGCTTATCGGTTGTTATTTTCAGAGACCATACGGAGGCGTGTTGCTTTGTATTAAGTTTAGCCCTGCTAAACAAATTGAGTTTATGTTTACAAAGCTTATGGCATTACTGTGAAAGGGATACAGCTTTATACACCAGGAAACTAGCCACTTTCCTCAACACAAATACCCCTAATGGTTCCTAATCTGGTTCTTGAATGGCGCTTGACAGCTAGCTGAAAGTGCCGCCTGTTCTGTTCTGGAACAGACTGGGAATTGTTCTTCTAAGCATCTTCCCCTTTTGGTTGTGGGATTAACATGAACAGCTTTTGCTTGGGGTGTCAGGTCATTTCCATGCTGCTGTTTACATGGAGTTTTCCTAACTGTCTCCCCCAAAGTCTCCTATTTTTTCAGTCTTAGGTGTATGTTTACCTTACCTGCGTTAGGTAAAATGGAGAACTAAGAACTAAGGTTCCCGAAAATGACATGGGGTTTTTACTGTAATTAACTATTAGTGGCTGGTTGGTGTGAGACCAAACATGTAATTAATTTCTTTTTTTAACAGGGACAAAGCATAATAATCAACATACCAGACAGTCAGAGTTGTAACAGTGCTGGAGTTAGCTATGTTAAGCTAATTGCTAATTGTTGTCTGCAGACTCTGGCATTCACTACAATTTCACTGTTGTCACAGAGAAAGCACTGTAAGCAGACAATCATGTGAGATTATCAGTAATGTGTAATATCAACACAGGAAGGGAAGACCATTGATCTGGCTCATTCACAGCTGTGACTCCAACTGTTCACTAGGTGGTGCCCCATCTCTTTAACCAGATACAGTAGAATCAGGTGGAGCCTTTCATACTTACTGCAGTGCTCAGTAGGAAGGTGCTAGATTTATTCAAATGTTTAGGCTACTAGGTTAGCCCTCTGTTCAATCTGCTAATATGCTTGTGTTTATAGACGGGTTGGTTGTTTAGCAACAAAACCGACCCGTGTGCAACTATGGGGCAAAACAGACGGGGTTGGCTTAGATTGTTGACATGTAAACTATATTTAGTTTCCAATGTTTATTGAAAACATAAATACATTTGCACAATGAGGGCTTGTTGTCTCTTAAATATATTGTTATAGTTGTTGGTTAGCAAGCTAGCGAATTTTAGCTATATTAGCATAGATGTTACATCGGTCAAAACACCTCAAAACAAGACATGGTTTCAATAACAAGACACAACGAGCTGAAGTGAGCCATCTACGATTCCCCACACGGTAGCTTCTTGTCATTGTTGCTAGCTATCTGGCAATCCAGAATCACAACAACACGGACAGACTTCTGCCCCATTGAAGTGTGCGCATTGTTTTCATGAAAAATTTATGCACTCACTAACTGTAAGTCGCTCTGGATAAGAGCGTCTGCTAAATGACAAAAAAAAAAAGCCAAGCTAAGCCATCTATTGTTTATTCAACATGACTGACCTCAGCAGCATTAGCTCTGTATGCTGGAGGGTTTTAAGGGTGTCCTCATTGCATCCACCACCCAAGGAAGGGCAAGCTATACATATAAGCATGTACAAGACATCTAACATTATACGGATAAAAAATTTACTTATAAATATGTATGTTCACCTGGGCAGAGAATGGCTGGACGGTATACAATATAAATCATTCTCTTGGTCTCTCCCTCTCAAACTTTCTGTACTACACGCTCATGCACACATACAGTGCATAGTTTATGCTTTCTCTCTCTCTCTCTCTCTCTCTCTCTCTCTCTCTCTCTCTCTCTCTCTCTCTCTCTCTCTCTCTCTCTCTCTCTCGTACAAGTACACACACACACACACACAAAAACACACACATTCCCCTCCCTCCTTTGCTCCGTTTGTCTGTATCCCTATAGAGGACTATTCTCCCTCTCACTAACTCATAATAATGTGAACTGAGGAGAGAAAACTAATGATAGTTGATTAAAAGTAATTCAGGTGATGAAAGCCCATGTGCCACTGCTAAGAGACTGCAGTTTCAGCTTAGGAGGGCAGCAGCTGGAAGTGTAATTACATGGGTTGATTTATACGTGATTAAAGCTCCTATATAAGTCACCCGTTTTGAAAAGAGCAGTTAGCTACTTATACTTTTCCCCAAACAGCAGCAATTTCGTATAAAATGAATGTATGTAGCTCCTCCGAGAGCATATGGTATATTTCTCAGCTATTAATAATTCAAGGCGAATGAGCAAAAATTAGTTGGCTCGGTTACTGCCACGTTTGTCCCACATTAATTCCACTAACGTTTTGTAAATGGAGCTATTACGCTTAAAACAAAGCACGGTGAATGGCCACGGTTTGCCGTGCTTAGGAAAAGAGAAGGCCTCATTCGTACACCTGTCATTCTCTAACAGTGCACTATTAGGGGTTGCAGGGAAAAGACATCATACCTATGTAACTGAGAAAGCAATGGGAATTGAGATCTTTAAACAGTCCTTCATCATTTTATAAAGGTAGTTTGGTTTCTGTGTGGCAATCATATCTATCCTCTAGATAAGAATGTTTGTTACACTCTTGGAGGTTTACATTTGTTAGGTTTGGTTTGTATACAATGTACCACTGTTTCTCAAGTTTATAATATATTTTGTGTATATTGTAACATATAATTTGGTTGCAATATACCATGTCGTTTCTTGTTATCCCCTTCAATATTCATGGTCTTCTTTGTAAGGGTTAATATGAATGGTATCTCTTCGATTTGCCTCTAACAACACTAGATTAATGAACAGGTGTCCTTTGAGAGGTATAGCAACCCTTGACACCTTGCACACACACTTTCAGTTTTTCCATTCAAGTGGGCTCTATACTACTCACAAACAAGCACACACACGTGAGCATGCACGTGCACACACATACACAACCACAAAAGCCGCTCAATGGGACTGAGCACATTGTTGCTTTAACCTTCTGCGCCAGTCATCCCTCTCAGACATCCAAGCCTTGGCAGCCAGCTCTATTGGCTTTTTGTCATGGAGCCTTGGCTCCTACGGTCGGGAGAACAAAAAGGTGAGAAAATAATCCTCTCTTTCAGGTATTTTCCTCCTCAAGTGGTGGTTGTGAGAGTAAAGAGGAGGCTGGGGAGTGTGGGGCCCTTCTGCTCAGGGGCTGTTAAGCCCAGCAGATCATTAGGGTCTGAAGAGGGGCCACACGTCAGAGAGTCTGGGACCTTCACCTCTGGCCGCTCCAGAGCATTCACCAGGGGGTGAACTGTAAGTAAATGGCCTGACCTGCACAATAGCCCAATGCCCTCCACTGGATGCTTGTAGTTAGACACTGATATAGTGGACTGATGGAGAGAACAGGACTGAGGGAAGCTATAGATTTCCTTTCCAATCTCCAGGACAATGTGGAGTGTTAATGGCAGGGTAAAGAGGGATCAGGTGCACACTTTTTTTTACCTCTGCATCCTTCTGAGCAGGACTACTGGTCTGGTAGACTCTCTGGCAAGACAAAGAGCTGTGTAGCTAGAAAAGAGTCAGGTGTGTGCTCTTTGGTCGGGCAAGGAGTCATTCAACTAGCTCTGACAGAGGCCATAGTCAGTAATACAGTACATGTCGTTTTTTTCCCATTACGTCCCATTATGTGATGGATATGCATTATAATATATACATTAGCCCACAGGAAGAGAAGAGCAGTCGTAGTGAGGTCATATCTCTTAACTGGTTTATCATCGTAAATAAACTGCCAATGACAAGGGAGATTAGTACATTCACATTGGCTGATTCATTTATAAAGTGTGCATTGTCTCTCTCTCGCTCTCTCTCTCTCTCTCTCTGTCTCTCGCTCTCTCTCTCTCTCTCTGGTTTGAATGTCACCGCTCAGCGGGAGGATTTAACGTTGCTTTTAACCCTCTCTGCCACTTAATTACCTTGACATTTACCCTGCATTCAATCAACTCCATACCAGCAGATTTATCCCCATCACTTTTTTGTATTTCAGAAGGCCACAGTAATTATGCATGTTGTTAAGAGTCTCTGCTAAATGGAACTATACATCGACAACTACGTATAGTATAGACATTCTATTTTCCTGTTTCACCTACAGTACAATGGTGGCCTTACAGTGACACAGGAATGGCCTTACAGTGACACAGGAAAGGACAGAAATACTATTCAAGGAAGTATCAGTAAGGCCGTGAGGAGTGGAACATGCAGCACTCTCTCTCTCCTTCCTTTATTGCCCAGGTTATTATCACAACTGCAGTAGAATTGGTGAGATGGTGAGATAGGAGTGGAACATACAGCAGGGACTCGTCCATCACAAGTGACTGCAACCCGAATTGAAATTACATGTGCATTTGAATTAGTAACATTATTCGCCAATTTGGCTCAGAGTGAACATTGTTCCATTGAAGATGGAATTAAATTAGAGACTGAGTGAGTCTTTAAATTCCAGATTATAAATCACGGAATATAATTCACCTCCTCGTACCTTAAGGGCAATCACATTATCCTAAGCGACATTTTATCCTCAGACCCGGCAAGTGATATCATCATGGCGCTCAGTCACACAAATCACATTTTCTGGGGAGCAGAAAATACTTATTTCTCTCCCGAATTAGACATAAAATATGAGTATTCTCTCCTGCATGAAAGCTTATTTTACATTAAATGTAATAGTCCTTTTGAACTCATAAACATTGTACCAAATTACTTCGTATAAGTGACATAACTAGTCATCTTTCAACAAGATGAATACTGTCAGTTGCTGCTTCTCCTTTCTCTGCTTATACCTGATGGGGAGGTTCTAGGGGGAATCTATGGTGAAGGCCTATCATGTTGAGTGTTCAGTGTTGTTCACTTTTCAAATGTAAGCAGTGAGGACAATCAGGAAGAGAGTGTGTTAGAATAAACCATTGCCATCCAAGTAAATAGGACTCCAGAGCATAGTTCACTCTGAATGACTAGCCCTTAGTAGTTTATTTAAAAAACGGGATAGTTAACCGAAATTACAAAATGACTTATTGATTTCTTTACCCTGTAAGCAGTCTATGGACAGGGTATGACAGCAATCCATGCTTTGGTTTAGTTTCCCTGGCACTGTTTCCACCTGCTACCGTTGAAGCATTTGTGGCACAAATCCCATTCAAGTCATGGGACCAATATTAGCATTTTCCTTGCATCATGTTCAAATCCTCTTTAAGTGACTTTGTTGAGCTTTTCATTCAATGTTATATACTTTTGGATGATTTGGTTGTAACTACTCATGATTGTAACTACTCATGGGTGCACATTACTTAGTTAGATAATAAAATATGAATTGGCCTTTGATGCATACGGTGGCCAAACTCTTAGTCTGTTAATCTGCGTGGCTATGTGCCCACTGCCCAGGCCTTACTAATTATGAATACCCTCCCCTAAACCCAAATACTATGGTGTTTCCATAAGCAGGAGAGATCTGGGTGTGATAAACATTATTTGTGATCGGAAATTAGCATGTGAGGATTGGGTGCAGTATTGAAAGACCATGGAGAAGTGATTGTGCTTGAATTTCCCTTGCAGTTTGATATCGCTACTGCTTAATTTGATTTCTATTTAGTCTTGGCCATTGTTGTGGCTTTATTGAGTTGGGCCGTTTCATCAACCCAATCGGGACTTCTGTTATTCTGTTATTAGGTCTAACTGGGTTGATTCCAGGCTTATTGCACATTTGCCAGACACAATCTCGGGTTTTCAGAAATGTTCTTATCTTACATTTAATTACTACAATCTATTGTTGCACTAACATGGCGCTTTGTGTGATGGTGTGCTTATGTGTGTTCGCGTGAGTGTTGAATGTGGCTGAAGCCCTGCAACCTACATGATATACAGCCATATTTTCATGGAAACAATGCTTTGGTGCTTTTCCCATAAAAAGCAATAAACCTTGACAGGCCATTGGAGATTCACCCCAGAGCATTGCACATACTGTATAAGATCCCAGACATATACATGCAATATTCCTCTGGACGCCTATTGAGTGATTGATTTCAGGGGCCATGTTTAATGTCATCATCAATACTAGCCTTTGGACCTAAAGACTGGCTTAATCGGAAAGGATTAGTAATAGCCATGCCATAAACACAGTGCTACTGCATATGCATTGGTGTGTGCAGCACAATCCCTTGCCATGCCTTGCAGTGTGTGTGTGTGTGTGTGTGTGTGTGTGTGTGTGTGTGTGTGTGTGTGTGTGTGTGTGTGTGTGTGTGTGTGTGTGTGTGTGTGTGTGTGTGTGTGTGCACGCGTCTGTGTATGTGTGCATATACAGTGCATTCGGAAAGTACTCAGACCCCTTTACCTTTTCCACATTTTGTTACGTTACAGCCTTAATCTAAAACAAATTACATACTTTTTTTCCCCCATCAATCTACACACAATATCCCAAAATGACAAAGCAAAAACAGGTTTTGAGAATGTTTTGCAAATGTATTAAAAATAAAAAACAGAAATACCTTATTTATATAAGTAATCAGACCCTTTTCTATGAGATTCGACATTGAGCTCAGGTGCATCCTGTTTCCATTGATCATCCTTGAGATGTTTCTACAACTTGATTGTAGTCCACCTGTGGTAAATTCAATTGATTGGACATGATTTGGAAAGGCACATCTGGCCTGTCTATATAAGGTCCCACAGTTGACAGCGCATGTCAGAGCAAAAACCAAGCCATGAGGTCGAAGGAATTGTCCGTAGAGCTCCGAGACAGGATTGTGCTGAGGCACAGATCTGGGGAAGGGTACCAAAACATTTCTGCAAAATTGAAGGTCCCCAAGAACACAGTGGCCTCCATCATTCTTAAATGGAAGAAGTTTGGAACTACCAAGACACTTCCTAGAACTGGCCGCCCGGCCAAACTGAGCAATCGGGGAGAAGACCCGATGGTCACTCTGACAGAGCTCCAGAGTTCCTCTGTGGAGATAGAAGAACCTTCCAGAAGGACAACCATCTCTGCAGCACTCCACCAATCAGGCCTTTATGGTAGAGTTGCCAGACGGAAGCCACTCCTCAGTGAATGGCACATGACAGCCAGCTTGGAGTTTGCCATAAGGCACCTAAAGACTCTCAGATCATGAGAAACAAGATTCTCTGGTCTGATGAAAACAAGATTGAACTCTTTGGCCTGAATGCCAAGCGTCACGTCTGGAGGAAACCTTGCACCATCCCTACGGTGAAGCATGGTGGTGGCAGCATCATGCTGTGGGGATGTTTTTCAGTGACAGGGACTGGGAGACTAGTCAGGATCTAAGGAAAGATGAACGGAGCAAAGTACAGAGAGATCCTTTATGAAAACTTGCTTCAGAGTGCTTAGAACCTCAGACTGGGGCGAAGGTTCACCTTCCAACAGGACAATTACCCTAAGCACACAGCCAAGACAACGCAGCAGTGGCTTCGGGACAAGTCTCTGAATGTTCAACCTGACAGAGCTTGAGAGGATTTGCAGACAAGAATGGGAGAAACTCCCAAATACAGGTGTACCAAGCTTGTAGCTTCATACCCAAGAAGACTCAAGGCTGTAATCGCTGCCAAAGGTGCTTCAACAAAGTACTGAGTAAAGGGTCTGAATACTTCTGTAAATGTGATATTTCACAAACATTTCTAAAAACCTGTTTTTGCATTATGGGGTATTGTGTGTAGATTGATGATGAAAATTAAACAATTTAATCAATTTTAGAATAGTGCTGTAACGTAACAAAATGTGGAAAAAGTCAAGGGGTTTGAAATCTTTCCGAATGCACTGTATGCATGTGTGTGAATACTATGTGTGTCTCTGTGTGTATATGCATGCGTATGTGCATGTGTGGGTTTGCTTGGAGTTGAATCCATGTCCTGTAAAGTGAAAAACACACACATGCAGAGACCGTTTTATTAATCTTCTCATCTTTGCATTAAGCCATATTGGGAATCTCAGTCAGTAAGAGGAGTTTGATCTGAATGACCTGGCAGTTTGACCTACCTGCGTAGAAATGTTATTGTCTTGGGTTACCATGGCTGTTTGATAGTCAGAGCAGGGCGGTAATGACTATTCTCGGACACTTGGAGTCACAGGGCATGGATGTGATGGGCTCCAGCTCAGGCACATATTAATATTAATACTTCTAAAAGCCGTCTGTCTGGCTTGGAAACATCAGCTAGCCTCATGCACAGGTAAAAGCCCATTATAACTGTAACCGGGCTGTGTTTGCGGACAGATCCTTTCCCAAGGTCAGTTTAAAACATTTGCCAACAGGAAACCTACACAGAGTGACGGTTGTTCACACTGTTTAGGAAAAACATGCATTATGTAAATTAATCTTCTTTTGGAATGGAATAGACAACTACAGACAGCATGCTAATAGCTGTAATATGGAACCATTTTAATGGTTTGCACTTTGTGCGCGCGCGTGTACATGTGTGTAACCCCTGCGTTTGTGGTTTTTAGCCTTAGCCAAGACATCTATTTGTTTAAACCCTGTGATATGGGAAAACAGTGGACCAGGAAATGTTTTTCGTGCTGTACCAGATCCAGTTAATTTCCAAAAGTGGTTTGTTAAATGTTTGTGTACACACACAGCCAATACAAAGTCAGTTTGGTAAGGTCACTGTTGTAAAGGAACACAATGTCATCCATGTGTCTCTGCCACCCGTGGGAGGAAATTAGCTAGGAGGTAACAGCCAATTGTAATTTTCACATTTATAAATTGGCCCATGATGCAGTATCACTACCTGGAAGCATTCTGAATGTATTATAACACAACAGACAGCGAATTAGTAAATTGCAAGATTCTAACACTTCAGGACGTGCCTTTCAATGTTTGTGTAGTAGCCATGATGTTCAAGCACAAGGGCAATGAGGAAATAAAACAAATATAGTTAGACATTATAGTTATTTAGCTGTATCAAAGTCAACACTGTCACAGCTTATTGTGAAATAGACACACATTACTTATTTGCAATTTGTGACAGGCACACAAAAAGGTAATCACAATGCATTTTGTGTTTATTACAAAATGTTCTTTCTTCATAACGCATTTGTGTACATTACACAAATTCCAATTTGTTGTGGCTAACATTAGCTAGGCTAACAAGGTGGCTAACGTTAGCTAGGCTAGGGATTAAGGATAGGGTTAGAGGTTAAGGTTAGGGTTAGGGTTAGGTTTAGGGGTTAATGTTAGGGTTGGTTAAGATGCTAGCTACAGTGGGGAAAAAAAGTATTTAGTCAGCCACCAATTGTGCAAGTTCTCCCACTTAAAAAGATGAGAGAGGCCTGTAATTTTCATTATAGGTACACGTCAACTATGACAGACAAAATGAGGAAAATAAATCCAGAAAATCACATTGTAGGATTTTTTATGAATTTATTTGCAAATTATGGTGGAAAATAAGTATTTGGTCAATAACAAAAGTTTCTCAATACTTTGTTATATACCCTTTGTTGGCAATGACACAGGTCAAACGTTTTCTGTAAGTCTTCATGTAACGATCCCGGCAGTCTGAGTCGGGTCCTGTCTGGTGACTAGTTTTTCTGTTCGTGATCTCCAGTTTCCCGAGGGTTCGGGAACGCTCCGGGGAGCTCTCTTGATTTCGCACCTGCATCCCATCAGCAATCTGCACACCTGGTCATGATCATCACCCTTCTTAGGCTCTGGCCTAACATCCATTCCCTGCCGGATCGTTAGCCATGAACAGTAGGTTTACCAGAGTATCAGTCTTAGAGCCTAGCGTTAGTTTTGTTGTTTTTGCACCTTGTTGGTTTGTTGCTTACTTACCCCGTTTTGTTCCATCTGCAGTCACCCATCCGGAACCTTCATCCAACCTCTGCCTGGTGGTTGGCGGCTGCCGACCCAGGATGGGATCAACCACTGCACCCCCCAACAACTAATCAACGCCGCCCGCTCTGTTCCTGGATTATTCAGCATCACTCTTGAATTTGTAATAAACACTCACCTTCGTTTCAACTTACCTTGTCCTGGTCTGCTTCTGGGTTCTGGCTTAGCAACTCGTGACAGAACGATCCGGCCAGTAATGAACCCAGCGGACCTGGACTCTGTTTCGCCATGCCATTACCCAGCAGGAGAAGATGTTGGGCCATCATAGCACGGTACTACAGGAGATCGCGTTGTCAGTTCGGGAACCTTTCTACCGGTCTGACGGAGGTCCAGAACCAACGCAAGTGTCCGGTGGAAGATCAACTACCGGTTTCACCCATCTCGCCTGCCGCTTCTGAAGCTGTGTCCTTCCGTGAGCCCAAGGTTCCGACGCCGGAAATATGAGGGGGAGCTGGGAAGATGCCGTTCCTTCCTTATGCAGTGTGGATTAGTGTTCGATCTACAGCCCTACTCTTATGCCACAGACAAGGCTAGGATAGCCTTTGTGATTGAGTTGCTGCGTGGTCGAGCGCTGGAGTGGGCTTCAGCCGTTTGGGAACGACAGGATCCCTGCATGGCTTCATACCAGGGGTTCACGGCCGAGATGAGGAAGCTCTTCGACCATTCCGTCCGAGGGAGGGACGCAGCTAGGCGCCTGTTTTCAGCCGCCAAGGAACTCGCAGCGTGGCCGACTTCGTGATCGAGTTCAAGACGTTGGCTGTGGAGAGTGGGTGGAATGAGGAGGCTCTGCAAGCAGCCTTTTACCAGGGTCTGTCGGAGCAGCTCAAGGATGAGTTGATCTCCTATCCGGAGCCTAGTGACCTGGACAGCTTGGTAGCCTTGTCTATTCGGGTGGATAATCGAGTCCGAGAGCGAAGGAGGGAGAAGCAATGGGTTCCGTCCAACCGATCAGCTTCTCAGGTTCCAGTCGGGTCGTCAAACTGCGCGGCTCGCTAAAGTTGGGAGGACTTTTAGCGAGCCAGTTTCGACCTCTCAATACCTCTGTCAGACCCCGTTTCCCGGCTACCCTTATGAACAGGAATCAGAGCTTAGCGATTAACGCTTTTATCGATTCAGGTGCCGATGGAAGCTTTCTAGATGCCGAGTTGGTGGAACAGCTGGGGCTTTCCAAGGAGCAATTGCCGGAAGCCATTGAAGCGACCACTCTGAACGGCAGTAGTCTGGCACGTATCACGATGAGGACTGAACCGGTTAAGATGCGGTTGTCGGGGAATCATTCTGAGATGATTTCATTCTTCATTCTGCCGTCTTCCCATGTTCCTCTGGTCCTTGGATACCCCTGGCTGAAGGAACACAATCCCACGTTCGATTGGGTGACGGGCAAGGTAACGAGTTGGAGCCTTGATTGTCATGCTAACTGTCTCAAGACTGCCTGCCCCCATTCGGTTCCCAGTCAGGTGATTGAGGCTAAACCCCCAGATTTGTCCCTGGTTCCCGAGACATATCACGATTTGGGGAAGTGTTCAGTAAGCAGAAGGCTCTGTCACTCCCTCCCCACCGACCATATGATTGTGCCATCAACCTGTTCCCTGGAGCTGTCTACCCCAAGGGAAGGTTATACAGTATCTCCCGACCTGAACGTGAGGCTTTGGAGACCTACATCAAGGAGTCCCTAGCTGCTGGTCTCGTTCGTCCCTCGTCATCACCCCCTGGGGCAGGATTCTTCTTTGTGGGTAAGAAGGATGGCTCTCTTCGACCGTGTATTGATTATCGGGGGTTGAATGACATCACGGTCAAGAACAAGTATCCCCTGCCCTTGATGAGTTCTGCCTTGACTCTTACAGGGTGCTACGGTGTTCACCAAGCTAGACCTACGCAATGTCGTATCACATGGTCCGGATCAGAGAGGGGGACGAGTGGTTGACGGGTTTCAATACACCGATGGGTCACTCAGTATCAGGTGATGCCGTTTGGACTGACCAATGCTCCAGCGGTATTCCAGAGTATGGTGAACGACGTCCTGAGAGATATGGTCGGTCTCTTTGTGTTTGTTTACCTGGATGACATTCTGATCTTCTCGAAGGATCCTTCCGACCACGTCCAGCATGTCCGGCAGGTTCTGCAGCGATTGTTGGAGAATCGCCTGTTCGTGAAGGCCGAGAAGTGCGAGTTTCACGCCCACACGACATCCTTTCTCGGGTACATCATCTCCAGGGGAGAGATTAGGATGGACCAGGAGAAGGTTAGAGCGGTTCTGGAATGGGCCCAGCCCGGTACGAGATTGCAGCTCCAGAGATTTTTGGGGTTTGCGAATTTCTACCGCAGATTCATCCGGGATTACAGCCGTGTGGCCGCTCCGTTAACTGCCTTGACTTCCAGTATCAGGACCTTCAAGTGGAATCCGGAGGCGGATCGAGCGTTTCTGGATTTGAAGAGGCGATTCACCAACGCACCGATTCTCTCTCAACCGGACACGGCCCGTCAGTTCGTCGTTGAAGTGGGACGCGTCTGATGTGGGAGTTAGCGCCATCCTGTCGCAGCGATGCTCCACGGACAGTAAACTCCATCCCTGCGCCTACTACTTCGTCGCCTTTCGCCTGCGGAGAGGAATTACGATGTGGGTAACCGGGAGCTTCTCGCGGTGAAACTTGCCTTGGAGGAGTGGCGCCACTGGTTGGAGGGGGCGGAGCAACCGTTTATTGTCTGGACTGACCACAAGAATCTTGCTTACGTGCAATCGGCTAAACGTCTCAACTCCCGTCAGGCCAGGTGGCGTTGTTTTTCGGACGATTCGAAGTTTTCCCTGACGTTCCGACCTGGATCTAAGAACGGCAAGGCGGACGCCTTGTCCCGGATGTTCTCCAAGACGGAGGAGAGTGGGTCCAAGACCGAGACAATTCTCCCCCGGAACTGCGTCGTGGGAGCAGTTATGTGGAAGATTGAGGAGGAGGTGCTGGCGGCCCTTCGGACTCAGCCCGGTCCGGTAACGGTCCACCCGGTCGGTTGTTTGTGCCTGAGTCGGTTCGTCTGCTGTCCTCAAATGGTCCCACGCCAGCAAGATGGCTTGTCACCCTGGCGTGGCTCGGACAATGGCGTTTCTTCGCAGACGTTTTTGGTGGCCTGCCATGGCCGAGGATACTCGGGGGTTTTGTTGCTGCCTGTCCAGTGTGTGCGCAGAATAAGAGTACCAATCGGCCCAGCTCTGGACTACTTCACCCCCCTTCCTATTCCCCGGCGACCATGGTCGCATCTGGCCCTGGACTTCGTCACTGGGTTGCCCGCTTCTGAGGGGAACACGGTCGTTCTGACTATCGTGGACAGATTCAGCAAGTTCGCCCACTTTGTGCCAATTGCCAAGCTTCCCTCTGCCTCGGAGACGTCCGAGATCCTGGTTAGGGAGGTTTTCAGGGTCCACGGTTTGCCCAGTGATATCGTTTCCGACCGTGGCCCTCAGTTTACCTCTGCTGTCTGGAAGTCCTTCTGTTTGGCCATTGGAGCTACAGTCAGTCTCACATCTGGTTTTCACCCCCAATCCAATGGTCAGGCGGAGAGAGCCAACCAGAAGATGGAATCCACGCTACGCTGCCTGGTCTCTTCCAACCCCACCTCCTGGGTCTCTCAGTTGCCTTGGGTTGAGTATGCCCACAATACTCTCCCTACATCTGCCACTGGGATGTCTCCCTTCCAGTGCCTGTATGGCTACCAACCTCCCCTGTTCCCTTCTCAGGAGAAGGAGCTCTCAGTGCCTTCTGTTCAGGCCCATATTCGTCGTTGCCACCGGACCTGGCATCGGGCCAGAAAGGCACTCCTTAGAGTTTCGGACCGGTATCAGCTCCAGGCGAATCGTCGCCGGATCCCCCGCTCCCACCTATTCCATCGGAGATAGGGTCTGGTTGGCCACACGGGATCTTCCGTTACGGACTGAGTCTAGGAAGTTGTTCCGAGGTTCATTGGTCCGTTTGTGGTGGAGAAGGTGATCAATCCGGTGGCAGTTCGACTCAAACTCCCGAGGACGCTCAGAGTCCATCCCACCTTTCATGTCTCCTGCCTCAAGCCTGTTTTCCTCAGTCCTCTGTTGCCTCCTCCGCCTCCTCCTCCTCCTCCCTCGGATGATCGGAGGTGGTCCTGCCTACACGGTGCGTCGCATCATGGATTCCAGACGGCGGGGCCGGGGTTTCCAGTATCTCGTGGACTGGGAGGGGTATGGTCCTGAAGAGAGGAGTTGGATTCCGCGGCGACAGGTCCTAGATGCTGACCTCATCAGTGACTTCTACCGCCTCCATCCTGGCGCTCCGGGAGTCCGCCCGGTGGCGTTCGTTGGAGGGGGGTACTGTAACGATCCCGGCAGTCTGAGTCGGGTCCTGTCTGGTGACTAGTTTTTCTGTTCGTGATCTCCAGTTTCCCGAGGGTTCGGGAACGCTCCGGGAGCTCTCTTGATTTCCGCACCTGCATCCCATCAGCAATCTGCACACCTGGTCATGATCATCACCCTTCTTAGGCTCTGGCCTAACATCCATTCCCTGCCGGATGCGTTAGCCATGAACAGTAGGTTTACCAGAGTATCAGTCTTAGAGCCTAGCGTTAGTTTTGTTGTTTTTTGCACCTTGTTGGTTTGTTGCTTACTTACCCCGTTTTGTTCCATCTGCAGTCACCCATCCGGAACCTTCATCCAACCTCTGCCTGGTGGTCGGCGGCTGCCGACTCAGGATGGGATCAACCACTGCACCCCCAACAACTAATCAACGCCGCCCGCTCTGTTCCCTGGATTATTCAGCATCACTCTTGAATTTGTAATAAACACTCACCTTCGTTTCAACTTACCTTGTCCTGGTCTGCTTCTGGGTTCTGGCTTAGCAACTCGTGACACTTCACAAGGTTTTCACACACTGTTGCTGGTATTTCGGACCATTCCTCCATGCAGATCTCCTCTAGAGCAGTGATGTTTTGGGGCTGTCGCTGGCCAACACAGACTTTCAACTCCCTCCAAAGATTTTCTATGGGGTTGCGATCTGGAGACTGGCTAGGCCACTCCAGGACCTTGAAATGCTTCTTACGAAGCCACTCCTTCGTTGCCCGGGCGGTGTGTTTGGGATCATTGTCATGCTGAAAGACCCAGCCACGTTTCATCTTCAATGCCCTTGCTGATGGAAGGAGGTTTTCACTCAAAATCTCACGATACATGGCCCCATTCATTTTTTCCTTTACACGGATCAGTCGTCCTGGTCCCTTTGCAGAAAAACAGCCCCAAAGCATGATGTTTCCACCCCCATGCTTCACAGTAGGTATGGTGTTCTTTGGATGCAACTCAGCATTCTTTGTCCTCCAAACACGACGAGTTAAGTTTTTACCAAAAAGTTATATTTTGGTTTCATCTGACCATATGACATTCTCCCAATCCTCTTCTGGATCATCCAAAAGCACTCTAGCAAACTTCAGACGGGCCTGGACATGTACTGGCACTGCAGGATTTGAGTCCCTGTCGGCGTAGTGTGTTACTGATGGTAGGCTTTGTTACTTTGGTCCCAGCTCTCTGCAGGTCATTCACTAGGTCCCCCCGTGTGGTTCTGGGATTTTTGTTCACCGTTCTTGTGATCATTTTGACCCCACGGGGTGAGATCTTGCGTGGAGCCCCAAATCGAGGGAGATTATCAGTGGTCTTGTATGTCTTCCATTTCCTAATAATTGCTCCCACAGTTGATTTCTTCAAACCAAGCTGCTTACCTATTGCAGATTCAGTCTTCCCAGCCTGGTGCAGGTCTACAATTTTGTTTCTGGTGTCCTTTGACAGCTCTTTGGTCTTGGCCATAGTGGAGTTTGGAGTGTGACTGTTTGAGGTTGTGGACAGGTGTCTTTTATACTGATAACAAGTTCAAACAGGTGACATTAATACAGGTAACGAGTGGATGACAGAGGAGCCTCTTAAAGAAGAAGTAACACGTCTGTGAGAGCCAGAAATCTTGCTTGTTTGTAGGTGACCAAATACTTATTTTCCACCATAATTTGCAAATAAATTCATTAAAAATCCTACAATGTGATTTTCTGGATTTTTTTTCCTCCATTTGTCTGTCATAGTTGACGTGTACCTATGATGAAAATTACAGGCCTCTCTCATCTTTTTAAGTGGGAGAACTTGCACAATTGGTGGCTGACTAAATACTTTTTCCCCCACTGTAAGTAGTTAAAAGGTTTAGGAGTTAGGTTAAAGGGTTAAGGTCAGGGTTAGGGGAAGGGTTAGCTAAGTCACATTACCCCTACCTACATGTACAAATTACCTTAACTAACGTGTACCCCCGCACATTGACTCGGTACTGGTACCCCCTGTATATAGCCTCGTTATTGTTATTTTATTGTGCTACTTTTATATTTTTTAATAATTTAGTTTATTTAGTAAATATTTTCATAACTCTATTTCTTGAACTGCATTGTTGGTTAAGGGCTTGTAAGTAAGTATTTCACGGTAAGGCGCATGTGACAAATAACATTTGATTTGATTTTGAAGTAGTTGCAAAGTAGCTAAACGGTGGTAAGTAGTTGCAAAGTAGCTAATTAGCAAAAATGCTGAAGTTATCCATGATGAGATTCAAACACACAACCTTTGGGTTGCTAGACATTCATGTTATACGCCCACCCATCCTCCCTGTCACACATTTTCAATAAGCAATTCTTGTCTATTTCACAATAATCTGTGATACTGGGTTGATCAAAGTCAATTAAATAAATGTAGACGATGTTGACAGAATGGTATGAAAACCAGATTTCAATGTTAATAGCCATGATGTCAGTTGGATGGCCTATTCTTAGAATTTCAATGGAATGCAACAGAAAGGTACAACATTTACATTTATATTTTAGTCATTTAGCAGACACTCTTATCCAGAGCGACTTACAGGAGCAATTAGGGTTAAGTGCCTTGCTCAAGGGCACATCGACATATTTTTTACCTAGTTGGCTCGGGGATTAGAACCAGCGACCTTTCGGTTACTGGCACAACGCTCTTAACCACTAAGCAAAATAAGGAGGAAATTAGCCAACAATGGGCAATATGGTTTCATCTGTATTTGCTACTACAGGAAATGCATATAACTATGCTTTGAGTTGAGATGCATAGAGTCACTTTTGTACAATTTGTTCTTGGGCAAATTCACAATATTTATGTGTATCAGGCCTGTGTATCTTTGAACAGGCATGACCATATCGATCCAGGTCAACTACAAAAGAAGAGGTCATTCTAGTTGGAGGAGCAGCCCAAAAGGCGTTCCAGAAAAAGTGTAGAGAGGCCGAAAGAGTAGAGCGCTAGCAGTTTTCACCCCCACCTGGACTTGCTTGAACCAAACAGAACATTTCTGTGTCAATACTCTGAACAAGAGGGGGGCTGAAGGGATAAAGGCCTCTATTCTCCTACTACACAGCCTATTAGGTTGGACAATACAGTCATGTTAGGGTGAAGGCCGTCCTCAGTACATTTTATATCTGAGCAAATTAAACTCTGAGCCCATGTGGTTTCCGGCAGGAGGATACTTGACACTGTCACTCACCCCAAACAAAGACACTGAGTCACACGAATACCCTAGAAGATGGCTTCCAACCACGAATATTACCCGGAGAGGAAGAGAAAACGAATGCAGGAATGAGTAAAGAGATTGAAAGAGAGAAGCCCTAAGCTCAGATCTCCTATCCTGTTGTGAAAATGTATACCAAGTAGAAGGCTTGTAATGATCTGGGGCGTTAATGCACACCACAGTTCAAGGAAATGATTAAACTAAAAGAAAAAAGGAGGGATGGTGAATCTAAATAGTTGCTGGGAGGGAGTTAAAGCAAAACCTCCAGACTAAAACAAGTGTGTGCCTCTCCTGAGGGGGGAGCAATGCCTGGTAATATTTCACTGCTGACGTGCCCAACAATACGCGCTGGGTGACAAATAACCCAGGACATGATTGAAATCTGACAAAATAACACTATGTTTTATAATAACGTCCCCCAGCAGAAATATGGCTGTGGTGACTAAACAGTGCTTCATCACCCCATGCCACTCTCAACGGTTCCCCATTAAGGGCCAGATCATTGTGTTATGCCTCCTCCTCTCCCCAGCTGACCGCTGGACTGACAGAATAGGCTTGGCGCTCTGACATTGACAAATATTTGCACTGACAAGGCCACAAATCACGCTGAGACAGTTTTAAAACTCAATATTTACTCAACGTGCATCTGCTATATTCTCATTAGACGTGTAATAATATGGTAGTCTATCCCCTCTGTGTTTTTTTATTATTACGGTATTGACAGCGACCATAATAAAGTTGTGCTGCTTTTATGCCATGGAGGGGAGAGAGGGTGATAGAGAGAAATAGAGGACAGGGATAATGGGGGCCTCATCCCTGTCCTCTAATAACAGAGATGGTTGAATGCTTACATGGTACAGCAGCAAAATACTATTAAAAAAATATATACAAAATACAGTACCATCCACCCCTTGTACCTTCCATCACTTACATTATACCTGTACATGTTTCTTATTTTTTAGGTCGAAATGATCTTCATATTTACCTAAACTACGACTTTTATCATAAATATCATTTCGATCAATCTTGTTCATCACTTTTATCATTATTATGATTTGATGCTGGTTCCTTTGTCATGCTGGTGCCTAGTCCTATGTTCTGTGTGTTCATCAGTGCAATCTGAACCTATAATTATAGACTAATCTCTCATTGTTTTTATCTTTGTCAACTATGTAGGCCCTAATATGTGCATGATACGTGCCAGTACGTGTGCTTAAGGTCCTTTGTTAACATAAGGCCAAATCTGTAATGTAGCACAGACAATTAAGTGCACAATTTTTGTATAAATGCAAAATCCCTCACTGTGAATTATTTAATCCCTCCTCTCCAGTTCATTTTATAGAGCTCTTTCGGCTGCAATTTGAGTCACAGAAAACTAATTTCATTCTGCTGTTTGATTTAATTAGATTTTATGATATATGGTATTGCTAATTCGGTGGCTCACCATGCATTGTCTGGGCCTGTCCTGTGCACTGGCGGTGAGCTGTCAGAACCCCATTTTTAACAGTATTGAAAAATTCAAGCTTTATTATTGCCCCCTCACTCATTTTCTCCCATCAGGAGGAAAGTAATGAGCTTTCCCCCTCTTGTCTCTCTTTCCTTCACTTGTTTTACTGCGTCTCCTTTTCTCTCTCATTCTCTCTCCCTCTGTCGCTCGCTTTCTCTGAGACTACCAGTGAGTGTAAAGAGAGTTTCAGAGAGAGACAATACAAGGACAGGTACAGGAGAGCAATAAGAGATAGGAATAGACAGTGTCAAGGAGATTCAATGAAAATGAACATAAGTACAGGAAGAGGGTAAGGAGGAAAGAGAGAGAAGGAATGGAACAAAATGAAAGGGTATCAGATTGAAGTGGAGTGAGAGTGGAAAGAGAGTGAAAGAGAGACGGACAGAGGGGGGGGGTGAGAGAGAGAGAGAGGGATGGAGATCTTGCCATACGCTCACAGTGCTCAGGGCTTGCTGCACTAGCATTAGCTCT